>NW_005187459.1:3366-46642 GCF_000239375.1 Pundamilia nyererei
ACCTGGATGACTGAGAACCTTCACAGACATGTACAACTTTAGAAAATATTCACTTCTTTTGAGTTTTATCGCAACATGTTCCAAAAAAGTTGGAAAAGGTTTGTTTTCCACCAAGTTTACCATTCTGTGCATCCCCTCTTCTCTTAAAAACAGTCTGTAAAGATCTGGGAACTGAGGATACCAGTTTCTAGACTTTTGTAATAGGAATGTTATTCCAATTTTGGATGACATAGGGTTCTACCTACTCAAACGTCCTGAGTCTTCTGTGTCATGTTTTGTGATGCTTAAAATGTTTTCAATTGGTGAATTGTCTGAATTGCAAGCCAGTTATTCAACAGTAGCCATGCTGTTGTAATGAAGTTTATTTGATAAGTTCAATAAGAAAGACCAATGGTCTCACATCTTTCCGCTCCCAGGTGCTGCCAGCTACATCTAACCTTCACATCACTCCAACTTTTCCATGCTGTCAAGTGCTTCATGACATCACTAGTCTAGTTGGATCACCTTTTCCCCAGCCTTCTCGAGGCCGGTCGGCATTCATGCTGCATACTTTAAATCTCATTGCACCTCTCCTTTACAGTCTCCTTCGTGCAATCGTGTCCATGTCTTTGTCACGTTCACACTATTAGATGCTCGCATCTTGATTCATGCTCAATAATCTAGGTAAGTAAATGCCAAAAGGTTGATTCTGTTCATCTGGATGTGGCATTTTCAGTGGGAGAAACGTTTTGTCACTCATTGAAGGGGCTTCTTCAGTCTCAGCTGACTGCAGGTTTCCCCAACCTTATAAACAGTACATTTGCACAATGACTGAAACTAGCCAACCGAAAGAACAATGGGTTGTGAGGTCAGTTACTTGATCATTAGTATGCAAATTGTCATGACCATTAATCAACAACCGCTGATCAAAGACCATTGATCATTGATCAAAGACCATTGATGAAAGGCCATGAGCGCCATTCAGAGAGGTGGGGAATGGCTGCAATCATAGCATTGTAAGATGGTGAAAGATGTACCCTTAGGTCTTCTTGACTCCCCGCTCAAACCAGCGTTCCTAATGCTAATAATTAAAACCCTCAACCTTTTCCATTAGTTTAACAAGCCTCTGCGACTGGCAATTGTCTGCTTACTGATTCTACTAGCCAAATCCAGGCTTTTCACTCATCTTAAGTCATCTCAAACTTTCCCCTCTCAGATCAAAAATCAATTTGTGCACCTTGTGGCAAGTTTCTGGGCACTTTAGGCATCTTAGATAATAAAATCCTGCTGAAATTTCCGGGCTCCCCATCCTTTAACTTCCTCCCCTGTTTGGCCATCTAAATCTCTTTCGTCAAGTCATTTTGCCTTCTTTCAAGTCATGTGCATTTACTTTAGATTATTTATTATGGCTCTCCATGCATTTCTACTACTTTCTGTCATTTTTTTTTTTCATGGATTGGTACTAGCATTGGTAATAGTTATTAGGAGATGTCCTCCTGAGTTTCTGCTGTTTCCTGTCCATCACCGGAATGATTCAACCATACTTCTTATAAGGTAAAATACGTGCATCACAATATTCATGCCATTATAGGACCATCTCCCTTGGCTGCTGCTCTAATGGAGGATCCTGTTGCTGTAAAACCTATATACACATTTCACAATTTTTGATCTACTTCCACATGTGCCAGTTTCATAGGCATTCATGCATTCAGGCATTCATATTGATACTGACGCTCACTCTATAATGAACTAAACAGGGTGCAGTTTGTTTTCTAATAGAAATTGAACTAAATGCTGATAACAAATCCCTCTCCTCTTTATTTGGGAGGACGCAGATTCCATGTTTTCCCAAGAAAATTTCAGATTTGGTATTTTTATGTTCTATTGTGAATCAAGTATGGGTTTATGAGATGTCCAAATTATTACATTCTGTTTTTATTTATATTTTACACAGCATAAAAAAAATTTCAGACTTGCATTTCCATGTTTTTCTTACCTGTGCAGAAAACACCAGCCACTACAGTGTTGTTGCAATGAGATGGTTCTATTGGACACTGAGTCAATGTAGACTCTTCTCCATTGCATTCAATTTGATCTGTCCAGATGTTTCCTGTACCAGGACCAAGCTGAATAAGCTTATGAGGCTTCCCACAGTCCAACTGTCTGCACACCACTGTTGCATCATTCATGTCCCAGGATTCAGCACACACAGTCCCCCACTGGCCTTTATTGAAATACTCTACTCTTCCATCACAATGAGTGGATCCACCGGTTAATCTCGCATTACCTGGAAAGCAGAGTTGTTATATTAGTGTAACAAATATTATTATATTATATTACTATACATTAAATCTAACTTTTGTTTTTTAATTACATTAATTTTTCTTTTCTTTTTTTTTTTATCACACAGACTGTCATGGTCTTGGTTTAATGTACCCAGTGTTTGGAGTTTTTCTTGTGTTTTTGTCATTTTGTATTATATTTAAGTCCGCTTTGTTGGTCTTAAGTTTACTCTATAGTACCACTGCGCATGCACGTTTTACCCATATTCTATCGCAATATTTCATTTTCCTATCATTGCCCAACATTACACCGGTATTACTGTGAATGGTATGATATAGTGCAGCCCTATCCTGGGGTCTGCATTTGGGTCCTCCCTTCCTGCCTGCCGCACCCAGTTTATGACAGAAGATCATGACCACACTATGGACCCAGCAGACTTAATGTTCGGGAGTTTTGAGGAGTATGCGCGCCAAATCATCTTTCTGCGGGGGCGGTGGATCATTCCGACCCACGAGGGAGAGAAGGAAGAGTGCCAGCAAGAGGTCCACAGCCTGGTACATTCCTGACTCCAGCCAACCTGGCAATAGCACTTGCCGCTAGTTTTGATCCTCCATCCCTCCAAAGGGAGGATCTCACCGTCAATGCCTCTGCCTCAACATCACCATCCAGCTCATCCGCCACTTGTGCACAGTTCCCAGGAGGAAGCGGTGTTCTCGCCGTTCCAAGTCTCAGCCAAAGACAATTTTTTCTTCTGAGCCTCCACGTCCTGTGAGTAACACTGCCTCATCATTGAACACTAGTTTTAAGTCAGCATGCCTACAGACTCCAGCTCATATGGGTTGAACAGTGCTGGACAGTTTGTAAAATCTGCACCGGAGGGTTATTGTGACTGTGTTTCTAAGAGTGACTGTAATTTCAGGGATTCCTGTGTTTCCAAGCTTGAAGTTTCTGAGAGTAATTTTGTGCCTGTCCTGGAAACCAGTGAGGTTTGCGTCTCAGGGCTCACTAATGTGCCAGGTGATGACTGTACTCGTGTGCCTATCAAGCATAAAACTGACTGACACACAACCAGACTGCAAAGTACTAATTACCACCAGTAGTGGTAATTCTAAAGACCCTCCTGTAGCAACGATGGTTAAGGTAGCCAAGGAGGCTTATAGCCATGAGCAGGCCACCTCAAAGACTAAGTTCAGCTTTCCTGAGATAACTTCTCCCAAGACTGCTAGTTCTAACCTGGAGAGCTTAAGAACAGCAGATTTTCTAAGGCCAACCAGCTAGGGCTGGGCCATATCATACTGTTCACAGTAATACCGGTATAATGTTGGGCAACGATAAGAAAATGAAATATCGCGATAGAATATGGGTAAAACGCGCATGCGCAGTGCCTTTATTTTCATATGCACATGGTGGAAAAAGCATGGCGGCGACAGAGAATGAGAAGGGCGAAAGCGGATCGTTGACAGTGCCCCTTATAATCCCATGTGCCTTATGTATGAATTCTGGTTGTGTTTACTGACCTCGAAACGATTTTATGTGGTACACGGTGCTCGAAAATCTGTCGAATGTTTTAGTACAAGCTTGATGGATTGTCGGAGCATTACGGCTATCATAGGCAGGAGCCTCGCGGAGTGATACGTACTGTGCTGCAACATAATATTACTGTATTGTGTGTGTATAACGTCTTTTTAAGTTTTGTGGATATTAGACATGGTTATGTCGGCCAATTTCCACTGGAAATGCCTTTTGGTTAAACTGTCAGCAAGGAATTTGCATTTGCACTGTTAAATTTTTATATAACTTTAATGCACATAAAAAACATCTCCTTGTGTCCGCTGACGCCTCTGGTGAGCCCGTACATCCATCACCTGCACCACCACCTGCGGCTTCCAGAACTTCTTTTGGCTTTAGCAAGCAAGCAATTTATTTATATAGCACTTCCAGACAACCGCCAGCTGAAAAGAAAGTGCCTCTTTGGATTCATGGTTGACCCAGTTCCTCGGTTTTGTTTTAGAGTTCTGCTGCTGGGATTTTGATTTTGTGGACTCTGTTTTCCTAAACTTCAACATTTTTTGTTTTAACCTCCTAAGACCCGAACTCTTCCACGGCATGCATTTTTAATTTCTCTTTGATATTTGGGCATATTGGGACCCAATGAATGTAAAAACAAAGAATCACCAGATTTTTTCTTTTACCCGATTTTTGTTCCTAAGAAAAATGAGAGCTGAGGATGAGGATATTTGTTTAAAATTTTGATGGAACAGTGGCAGCATAATGTCCTCGTAAGTGGATATCAGGCCCTTGTAGAGCAAAATTTAATATTTTGGTCTAGACAACCCAAAATCTGATGTCCACGTATGTGGGTGCCAGGTCCTAGGAGGTTAAACTCTGTTTTTGTTTATTTCTGGACTTGGTTGGCATTCCTTTTTCAGCAATAAAGCTGGTTATGAGTTTACGTTTCACATCCTGGAGTCTGCATTTCGGTCCTCCCTTCCTGCCTGCCGCACACAGTTTATGACACAGACATAAAGCCAAATATCAGCATAGTTTGGTAGCGGCTGGGATCTCAAACTTGCTCATCTCTATTGGCTCCCCATTGTTTCAAAAACAAGGAGAAAAAGAAAACAAAGAAGCAAAAGATGAAGACACGTAAACAAAAAATAAATAACATTAATATTAATATCAAGATTTTTTCTTTCCATTCTCAAATGTTAAGTTTGTGAATGAAAAATTAAAATAACTTTAATATTTTGTTTATTAAAAAGGATAAGGCCATGTCTATTATCTGGCGCCTTTTCCCCCTTTTTCTTCTAAATTTCATTAAACCTAATGGTGGTGGTTAGTATAGATGTGCACATATAAAAGGGGACTCCTGTGTTCCCCCTTCTATGTATCAAAAATGCTACAAAGTAAGTCATGAAGGAAAGAAAGAATTTAACAGTGTGTTGACAATGTTTGACTGCTAACTCTACTGGTTTGTGAATATGACCTCATGACTTGATGTGTGGCTGAGGTCTAAACAGAAACTGTCCTTTTTTTTGCTCTTTATTTTATGTTTTATTTAGCATTAAAAAATCAGCTACTTTTGATTGAGTTAATTTCAACATGCTTATCACTCAAAGTGGTCTGCAGAATTCTATAATCAGTCTGCTTAAAATTAAGCCTAGATTGATTGATGTAGACATTTACATATTTTTTTCTCCTTCCGCTTCACAATTTTTCACTTTTGTTGATAATAAAAGTAGTTAAAGCAAAGGGGTTGTATTACCCTTGCTGGCTGATATTACTACATTGTCAAATGAAATAGAATTTAGCATTGTAAGTGGTTAATATTTATCTGCTGTCTCACATTAAAGTTGTATTTGCTAAATGCTGGTAATTTTAATAGTGAAATAACTCTGTGACCATGCATTAAATAATTGCCATATCACAAGGTAAAACTAAAGAATGCACATAGGCTAGTCTTTTCTTAATGAGCAAACATGACCTTTGTTATTCTTGGAAAGCACTAGAGGAGCATATCTATAGTTTTTGTCTCTTACCTGAACATACAAGAGAAACACCTTCACATGACCCTCTGTGTTCTTGCAGTTGACACTGGCTGATAGAGTTCACATTATCAGAGCATCTACTTGTGAACCCTTGCAGTGAGCTGTCACCAAAGTAAAAGATGTCCTTGGAATTTTTTGGATCTCCACAGTTGAGCTCCTTACATAGGACTGCAGCTTCTTTAAGGCCCCAGTTATTACTACAAAGTTTCCCCCATCGGCCATCATGGAAAACCTCCACTCTGCCAGAACAGCTGTCAGTTCCATTGATCAATCTGACTGTCTCTGCAAAGCAGAATTTGGGTTTTTAGGATTTTCATTAAAACTCAGGTTTGAAACTCAGAATACATCCTGTGTTACCTGAGCACACGAGACCAGCATATTCACTGTGGTTACAGTCATATACTCCAAAACCTTTGTGAGGGCAGTCAGCAAGAAACATCTCATGACCAGTGCACTCCATCTTATCCAGCCAAATCTGATCTTGACCTCTCCCAGAGTAAGCCTTATATTTGACTGAGAGAGCATTCCCACAGTTCATCTCTCGACATGCGACAGTTGCTTCTTGCATTCCCCATCTGTCATCACAGACTGTTCCCCATTGTGAACTATAGTAGATTTCCACTCTACCAGAGCAGCGATTAGTCCCATTCACCAGCCGAATGGGTTGACTGTCTGTTAATTTAAAAAAAAAAAATTAAGGGCAAGTTTTTTCAGAAATGGCAGATTCTAACAGTGTCACTTTTACAACAAATTAGTGATAGTTTTGTGAGCACATGTGTGACTTACTTCCACAGACAACAGTAGCATCTTCACAACTTTCATTGACTTTTAGAACTGAGCACTGTGAGACAGAGGTCTCATTTCCAGAGCAGATGGTTTTGATTGCAGGCAGGGCACGTGCATCTCCAAAATACAATGTCTCAGTCTGAGTGGGTGGATCGCCACAACCAGCTTCTTGGCACACAACCTGAGCTGCTTGTTTGCCCAAATCACTGCAAACTCGTTTCCACTGAGCTTCGTGGTAAATTTCTACTCTGCCATTGCAACGAGTTCCATTGACAAGCCGCACATGTCCTATAAAATATATAAAACACAAATAACACTGTGAAAAAGTATGAAATCCACTCTATGTATTTCCTAATAACCTTAAGACTATAGACAAGGGAGAACATTTATAGCTAATTTTATAGCAAAACTGAATTCACTTATCAAAAGTGATATTTTCCAGTTTTTGGTTCCAATTAAGGGGAATACCTCTCTAAGGGGAAGTTAGTCTTTTAGTATATTATTTTGATAATTTTTAAGTTTATTTGGGCAGGCTCAAATTCTTAAGTTCTTTATTCTTGGGGCGAAACATATGGTTACGTTATGTTACGTTGCGTTACGTTACGTTGCGTTACGTTACGTTGCGTTACGTTACGTTGCGTTACGTTACGTTGCGTTACGTTGCGTTACGTTGCGTTACGTTGCGTTACGTTACGTTATGTTGCGTTATGTTGCGTTATGTTGCGTTATGTTATGTTATGTTCCAGTTTGGATTCAGGAGACAGACACTATCTCTACTTTTAAGATTAAAAACTTTCCTTTTTGCTAAATCATATAGTTAGGGCTGCATCAATGAATCCTCCCTTATGCTGCAATTGTCAAAAGCTGGTAGTCAATTTCTCTTGACAATCACGTGTGCTGCAACTTGTTTTCCTGAAGCCATTCCTCTTGGAAGACCACTGCTCCCACAATAACTAAGGCTCTGCTTAGATTTTTCTCAACATTCGGTCTGCCCAGAGTTATTTAAACTGACCAAGACAGCAATTTTTAGTCAAAACAGTTTAAGCAGTCTTTGCGACTCCAGCTGACACATCCTTATAGAAGTCTCAGCTTCTACCTGCCGACACTAGCTTAAGAGAATATTATATTATACTAGACTGACAAAGTTCTTAAAATGTGTGTATAAACAAAAATTAATAAATGAATACATACAGTGGGGCAAAAAAGTATTTAGTCAGTCACCGATTGTGCAAGTTCCCCCACTTAAAATGATGACAGAGGTCAGTAATTTGCACCAGAGGTACACTTCAACTGTGAGAGACAGAATGTGAAAAAAAAATCCATGAATCCACATGGTAGGATTTGTAAAGAATTTATTCGTAAATTAGGGTGGAAAATAAGTATTTGGTCACCTCAAACAAGGAAAATCTCTGGCTCTCACAGACCTGTAACGTCTCCTGTAAGAAGCTTTTCTGTTCCCCACTCGTTACCTGTATGAATGGCACCTGTTTGAACTCATCATCTGTATAAAAGACACCTGTCCACAGCCTCAAACAGTCAGACTCCAAACTCCGCCATGGCCAAGACCAAAGAGCTTTCGAAGGACACCAGGAAAAGTATTGTAGACCTGCACCAGACTGGGAAGAGTGAATCTACAATAGGCAAGCAGCTTGGTGTGAAAAAATCAACTGTGGGAGCAATCATCAGAAAATGGAAGACATACAAGACCACTGATAATCTCCCTCGATCTGGGGCTCCACGCAAGATCTCATCCCGTGGGGTCAAAATGATCATGAGAACGGTGAGCAAAGATCCCAGAACCACACGGGGGGACCTGGTGAATGACCTGCAGAGAGCTGGGACCAAAGTAACAAAGGTCACCATCAGTAACACACTACAACGGCAGGGAATCAAATCCCGCAGTGCCAGACGTGTTCTGCTGCTGAAGCCAGTGCATGTCCAGGCCCGTCTGAAGTTTGCCAGAGAGCACATGGATGATACAGCAGAGGATTGGGAGAATGTCATGTGGTCAGATGAAACCAAAGTAGAACTTTTTGGTATAAACTCAACTCGTCGTGTTTGGAGGAAGAAGAATACTGAGTTGCATCCCAAGAACACCATACCTACTGTGAAGCATGGGGGTGGAAACATCATGCTATGGGGCTGTTTTTCTGCCAAGGGGACAGGACGACTGATCCGTGTTAAGGACAGAATGAATGGGGCCATGTATCGTGAGATTTTGAGCCAAAACCTCCTTCCATCAGTGAGAACTTTGAAGATGAAACGAGGCTGGGTCTTCCAACATGACAATGATCCAAAACACACCGCCCGGGCAACAAAGGAGTGGCTCCGTAAGAAGCATTTGAAAGTCCTGGAGTGGCCTAGCCAGTCTCCAGACCTCAACCCCATAGAAAATCTGTGGCGGGAGTTGAAAGTCCGTGTTGCTCGGCGACAGCCCCAAAACATCACTGCTCTCGAGAAGATCTGCATGGAGGAATGGGCCAAAATACCAGCTACTGTGTGTGCAAACCTGGTAAAGACCTATAGTAAACGTTTGACCTCTGTTATTGCCAACAAAGGTTATGTTACAAAGTATTGAGTTGTATTTTTGTTATTGACCAAATACTTATTTTCCACCCTGATTTACGAATAAATTCTTTACAAATCCTACCATGTGGATTCATGGATTTTTTTTTCACATTCTGTCTCTCACAGTTGAAGTGTACCTCTGGTGCAAATTACTGACCTCTGTCATCATTTTAGGTGGGGGAACTTGCACAATCGGTGGCTGACTAAATACTTTTTTGCCCCACTGTATCTTACCCTGTGCATGGGGTACATGTAATGTACAACAAAATATGTCAAACATTATCTAGACGTACCTGAACAGACCACTCCTGCATCTTCGCTGTGGCCACAGTTATTTTGCCCAAATGGTTTGTGCTGACACTGAAGGATGGAAGACTCATTCCCAACACACTGTACATCATCCAACCAGATCTCATCCTTTCCACGTCCAAAGAAAGCATCGTTTTTGGCCTCCATAGCTGTCCCACAGTTTAGCTCTCGACACACCACCTCAGCATTGGCAATGCTCCACTCATCATCACAGACAGTTCCCCAACTGTCTTGGTAGAAGACCTCCACTCTGCCAGAGCAACGCGAAGGTCCGACCAGCCTAATTTTTTCACATTCTGGATATGAGAAAAACAAAACCACAAAGGATGTTCAATGTTTTACCTAGACCTTAAAAACATAAAGGCAGTTTTTTAATGGAGAAATCCAATTATCTTAATATTCATGGGTTATTTACTGACCTGTAAACTGCAGCAAACTCAACAGGCCTGCAGCAGAAATATATAGCAAAGTAGTCTGATTAAATCTGACAGGAGATGTGAACTTAGATACAAAATAAAACTCTGTGTTAACAGTCTACACTGTAGTCAGACCTATGATTTGTTAAATATATTATAAATATAGAAGACAAAAGGATCCTGGATAGTTTTAAACTGATCCAGTAAATAAACTCCCACTTCTCACTCATGATACTAACACACAACCAAACCATGTTTCCACTCAAGAAAAAATATGTCCACATGAAGTCAAACTGAGAAAAAACTCCAGTAACTCACCAAGAGACAAGTGAAAAATAAATTGTTGTTTTTCATCCAAAATGAGGATCATATTGTGTCTTCAGTGTTGGTCAAATGCTGTAAAACATAACAGTGAATTTGAAAAATGGCTTTACATCTCTCCGAACCCCCTGTCTTTAGAAAAGCTTCGTTTAATCTTTTTGTTTTCACCAAAAGCTGATAATACAGTCCTCTTTAAATTCACAACGACTAGAAATCTTTTAAAAATGATATCAGTATTTGTAATAAATTGCTCACCCTAAGGATGAGCTGATGAACAAAAACCCCAATGAACAAATTCCTTGCTATAAATCAAACTCTAGCTGGACTTGGATTGCAAACTGGAGAGATATTGACATTTTGATCAATCATTAAAGACAAGTCGATGAGTGGATTTTGCTTTTCACTAAAGCCTACATATACTATTTTTTTTAAATAGTTATCATATTCATCATAAAGAGAAGCAACATTTTACATGATGTTGCAAAAGATAATGAAAGACAATAAGAACAAGAATGATAGTGCAGCTTTCCACCAAGGTGGCTCATTCTCTGGCAGTTTTTACTTTGAAAGGAATAGTATTTGTATAGCATATCTTATGTACAGTATATAAAATTAAAAAAAAACTTTGTTGCCTTTGTTCTTTTTAAACATGAGTACTATGTTATGGAGCATAAACAAATCAAAGTGCAAGTTTTCGTTATTTGCCCTGTTTGAAACTCATTTTAATATACTTACCATAATTTTAAAAATAAACAGTTGTCATTTTTTATGTGAATATACTACATATGTAGCATTCATTTCATTGTTTATAAAATTTGTTTAAATGTTTATTTTTGGAAATGTTGCCAATAAAAACAACAAAATAATTTTTAATGAAATTTTAACATTTTCTGACCTTGAAGAAGAGGTCAGAAAGAAGTAATGCAATGTTTTGAATCCTTATATATCATTCCCTATATGCCTATATGTTGTCAGTACAAGCAATGGCATTAGGTAATTCGTTTTGAAGATCTCTATATACATTACTATAACCTTCAGAACAATCACTTGACCTTGAAGGAGAGATCAAAGGTCAAATGTGACCTCTTACTACTGGTATTGGTACTTTTTGGTACTTTTTATATGCTAACAATACACAGTTAAGTTTTTGTCAATAGCCATTCATTAGGTTAACCTTGAAGATCGTATTGAATGTAAGGTAAATTTATATTGATTGTTAAGATGACCCCACTTTACACCCCTACAAAATTTTGGCACAATTTATTCAAAACTTTGCAAACTGTCATGTTTATAGATAGAATGAGACATACATAAACATGCACACATGCAACAGCTACCAAGAACATATCTCCTTTGGCAGAGGTAATTATTTACTCACAACAACATAGATAATTGGGAAATCAAGGTCAAAGGGATGCTTTTGTGGTTGCTTGTTGTGAAATATCAGTCAGTAAACTTAGCGACTGACCTACTTCTGTGCTAAACCTACTTGTAGTTATCATTCACATCAGCTTTAATTTCATTTTAAGGCCATTACTAATGCAGACTGCAGCCCCAAAACCTTCAGATGGCATCTGAGACTGAAGGAGTGAAAGATGCCATCAATGTACACTATGAACGACCATCCGTGAACAGAGAGGGTGGCTTACGCACCAATTGTCAACCACCTACAACACAGTTTTGAGATCCCTTCCCTGGTGGCGAGACAGATGAGTTACATGTAGTGAGACACATGATTAATAATGGACAACTTAAAGGACAACTTCCACTAGGGATTAAATACCTGGGACTCTCCACCATGTGGTTTTAGAACTGAAGAAGCTTCTTGGATGAGAGGTGAAACACCTTCAAGAAACATCCATTTTCACACTTTAGAGATCCAAAGTGTGGAATGGACATATTGGAACGCCATCTCTATTACACGCTTTGCTATGATATCAGGTTGATCTATAACAGGCATAACTAAAGTTAATCTGCTGGTTAGTTGCACAGAGAGCACCATAAAGCACAGTAATAGGAAACCAGAGTTTAGTATCTTGAACTGGCTACATGAGAATAATGTAATAAGAAAATAATATATTCATCAGTCCTTTATTTATCCAGATAATAAAATCTCATAGAGATTTCTATGAGACCTGGCATATATAAAACTGTCTGTTCACTTAATTTAATATTATTTCTTACAAAGTCTTATTGCTTATCTAAAAAAAAAAAAATCCTCTGAGAAGCTGTTTGGTTTATTTGTTAAAATCTTACATGCAGTGAAGATGTCCTTGTAATCAATCTTTCACTAAAATGGGTCACAGCCACAAAGATTGTGGCTTCGTGGTCTAGGGTGTCCAAACGGAGCCAGACATTGTAAACAACGCAATTTTCTATTTCCAAATTTTATCATTGGGAGAATCGATCTAACATTAGAGAATACTGGAGTTTGAAAGGACAGTAGGTTAAGCACATATTGCACATATTGACATCTGGGTAAATCATTATAGAATCTGAGATTCTCTGATGGGAAATTACCTCACAAACCTACCTGTCAACACAGTGGGTGGTCTGAAAAACAGGCCGATCGTGTCACAAACAGGATAATAGTCTAATTAGTAGAAAGGCGTGTATATACCAGGGTTACAACTACAACAGCAATTTCAGCACTAGCAGTATATTATCATGTTGTTGGCTCATATTTGTGCTAACATTAGCCTTTTGTTCTTCCTTTAAAAAAGTACTTTATTGGAATACATAGTGGGAGTCACAATGACTTAATGAAATTGGAGAAACTGGTTCCTTTGATGCTGTGAAATTAGGCCTACAAACATCCCTTCACCCGTGGACACAAATTTATACATTTCTGTTTTTAATTTAAGGCATTTTGACCATTTCTTTTACATATTTTATAGACAACACTGTATCGTCAACACTTTTAACGTCCAACTGTTCACCCTGCTTCAGCTTGAATTGTTCTGCCATTCTTCACAGGTCCACTAGTGGCCACTCCTGTTTCCCCACTGAAAAAAAGCCAGATAAACTTTCCCTCCACTACATTAGATACACCAGTTCAGCTTCTGGTCCATCCAAATGTCCAATCAGCCAATAACATGACAATATCTCAGTGCATTTAGGCATGTAGACAAGATAAAAGCAACAGAATGGGGAAGAAAGATGATTTAAAGGACTATAAATGTGGTATGGTTAATGGTGTCAGACAAGTTGGTTTTCTGGGAATTTTCTCACACAACCATCTCTAGAATTTTTGGAAAAAATATCCAGTGAGTGGTTGTTCTCTGCATGGATCCATTCTTGTATGAAGGCTGGTGCTGGTGGTGTAATCGTGTATGGGATTTTCTGTAGTTAGCTTTGGGCCTCTGGGTGTCAATCAACAAGTCTGCAGAACTGCGTGATGTTATCATGTCACATGTGCCAGAATCTCAGAGGAATGTTTCCAGCACATTGTTGAATCCTTGCTATGACAAATTTAGGCAATTCTGAAGGCAAACATGGCCCAACTTGGTGCTATTCATTCTCTGCCTGAGTTTGCAATATGTCATCTTATATTTCCATTAAGTTCCTGTTTGAGAAACCTTACAGGAAATGTATCTCTGATACCTATCAGCAGAAAGCTGAATTCAAAGGGCAGTTCATACAATTTGCATTATTGGCATAACACAAGAAAAGACATACAGAGCCATTGAAAATGGATTTTCTAAATGTTCTCTTCAGTTGTCAGTTTGCTATTCTCAGTTTGATTTGCTTTTAAATCAATACTGACTCTATGGTAATTCTCTTATTTTAATTGTTTTAAATTGTAATAGAATAATAACATGCATATGAAAAACAGAGATGCAAATTAACTGACAATATTATAATCAGCATTGTTGTGCAAAATATGCTTTACAGTAATGTGTCACATGAGTACAAATCTAAAAAGCTTCTTACAAGCAGTTGCAGGGAAAGTTGAAACACAGTACATGCAGTGACTTTGTTATTTAACATATTCTTCACAAAAATTTACAAGCTTCACAATTTTCTTTCACATAAATCAGCAAAACGGGAATGTTGTGATCGTAATGAGTGATGAAAGTATAAGATCAACGCCGTTTGACTGATATATGTGCAACTCAGACATCCTTTTACACACAATGGCACAACATTTAGGGGAAAAAAAATGGCGTGTCTGGTCTTTCCTTCATCTGTAAACCTAAAATCAGCTACCATCCAAATCCATCTGACTGGGGGGAGTCATGTAAATAATATAATCAGCGTTGGTGTTGGGGAGCGGTAACACAGAATATAGATTAATGAATAGGAAAGGACAAAGAGCTGGACCTGATATGCTACATATATCAAATTTAAACACACAGAGGGTAGTTTGCTCACATTTCACATTTATAAATATAGAAAGAAGGGGAGGCACAGGTTGTCATTACAAATTCTCAAACTTTCACCAATAACTAGATGATCAATGATCAATCTTGTGTAGTAATAGGATGATACACACTGTCACAGCTCAGTTATTGGTAATTGTGTTTTAGCAATAGCAAAATTTGATTAAAGAACAGAATTAATCCAGATTGTGACACAGCTTAATTGTGTCTAATATGGACTTTAGTGTTAATGACTATTTTAAAAAATGCACTGGTGAGCCACAGAACTGCAGATTAACAAAACCCACATCATCCTGCTGTAAATACTCACTAGCACCAAATGTTTATTAATCAACAGCTTAAAAAAAGAATACGTACACTTGTACAACAACTGAAGACTGCTGGAGCTGAGCGTCACACAGTGTAGGGAGGTCACAAAGCACTGAGAAACTTGTCATTTTGATTTATTTTTTTTTAAAACAATGCCAAGTAAAATAATACCAGGCAAATTATTTGCAGAAACTTTGGCAGTGGATTAATATAAGAGCAAGATCAAGGTGATTCAGCATAAAAATATTTAGAATTATTATTAATTCTTAATATGCATTATGATTCTTGGGTCTTATCTGCTACGTTGTCAGCTGTAGTCTTTTGTTTAGATGGCTGCTATCACTCTCACAGGTACACACAGGCTTAGGTTGTTTCAGGTTGTCATTAACAGCTGCTGATTGAGACAGAAACACAAAGACACACTGCAGCGGTATATTCAGATGATCTGTTTTACACTGCTGCACATGATCTTTCCCTTCCCTACTCACTGCATTTAGGTTATCCAAAGGGCAGAAGCTGCTACATCGTCTACTAGCTCAGAATATTTGCTACTTTATTCAGAAACAGTGTATGCCGCCACAGTGTGTTAAACAAAAAGGAAAGAAACTGATTCATCAAGTTAATCTCCTGTGTCAGTGAGTAAGTCTCTGACTTCTTCAGAGTCAGACACTTGGAAACTTGGTGATGGTGGAAAAGAGTTTAAGGAGTTTTTCAAGTCAGAAGAGGTCACACGAGGTAAGTCCACATGTAACAGCTTTTGGCAAAATGCTGTAAGGAGAAGTGTGGAAAAGGAGGCAGCAAGATCCAGGAAGAGATACTAATTCTGGACAAGTACCAGCAGTCTGATCTATGACTCTGAATCCTGTTGGGGGGGAAAAAGAGAGAGAGCACAATAGTCAGTTTGCTTAGTGTGAAAAAATATTTCTTATATCTGCTGCACCAGTTTTTTTGTACTCCAAAACCAGACAAAAGAAACAAACAAAAAAAACCAAAAAAAAAACTGCTGGTCTAATCAAATCACTTCTAACTCAGTTATCCAATCAAGATCTAGGCGAGGAACAGAGATGGGTGTGACTTGGAGAAATCAAATACATGCTTTTTAGTGAGGTTTCAAAATAGGTCTCTTTCATATTTGATACATAGGTCCTGTAATTCTGCATTCTTTCAAAAGAACCAGTATAGCTGGTCTTGTATGTAAGGACTGACTTTTCTTGCAACTCTTAGCACAAAAGCTAACTCTTTCTGAAGAAGCATTGGAACTATCATTACATAATAAATTCTAAGAGGATATCTAAGTGAAAGACATAAAAGATTAATACTGAGGAGAGGAGATATGCTCACTGAATCCACAACTGCGGGATTTCATGATTTTTCTGAATTCTCTATTTTCAACTCCTCAAAAAAGCTGATGTGCATGAAATTAAAAGTATGTAGTACATAAGCGACAAACCAAAGTTTGCAGAGAGTAAAGATGCTGATGAAGCAGTAACACCGGGGGTTAAATGTGACTGGAAACCATGTCAGCGGTTTGAGTTACAGTTAGAACAATGTGCTTCGTGTGTATGCACATTCACTTACTTTAACAGAGGGTTGGGAACTGAGCCCAAGGAATGCAAATACAGTGTTGTTCTCTTTAGACAGGAAGAAGTCTTCATAGTCCTGTCGGAGGAGAGGAGGATGTTAGGTTTTGAGCAATTGGAAGATTGAAAGGTGGTTATACGCTTCCCTGAAAACCAGGCCTTCTGAGTCTCCTTTTAAAATATTTGTTTGACATTGTAGATCAGTGTTGAGAGCCTTGGCCAGTCAGAGTGATGTCAAGCAGAGCAGATAATCTGCCCCATCCGTGAAACCGGATTACGACAGGATTACAGAGCAGCCTGCAATCTCAATGGAGGATGTAAACTGGCAACTGATCAAAATCACCATCATGTAGATTGCTTAGATTGATGTATTGACACATATCAGTGTAAACTAATGGCATACACTTAAAATTGGCGAAATCCATGCATCAAGCATTCTGTGAGAGAGAGATAGATAGAGAGATAGATATATAGATAGATATATATATATATAGATAGATAGATATATAGATATAGATAGATATAGATATAGATATAGATAGATATAGATATAGATATATATAGATATAGATAGATATATAGATATAGATAGATATAGATATAGATAGATATATAGATATAGATAGATATATAGATATAGATAGATATATATATAGATAGATATATAGATATAGATAGATATATAGATATATATATATATATATATATATGGGCCGATATATTGGCTGCTATTAACGATTTGGTGATATAAAAGTATGGTGACCCCCTTTTTCTTCAAATTTTGTTTGTATGTTCTATAAACTTGGAAAAAGTACAAAATAAAAAGTAATAAAAAAAAGTCTGGTGAACCATAAATCATGTTATGAACATTCATTTTGTGTTTGCTGATCCACGTAGAGTCAAGCTGTCCATGACTTATATAAAATAAGAATAATGTTTTATTCTTGAGGTTTCAGAATACTAGCCCACAAAGCATTGGTTGTCTCTGGCAAATGGCAAATTTAGCTAGTTCTCATTCTTTTCTGATTAGAGCCATTTCTCACTTAGACTTAGGGAGTAGTACACACTGAACTGTGAAATCATTTGCTTTTGTTGGCAGTTGCTTGCTTCATTATTATAAAAGGTTTCATCTGAAACTGAGTACAGGAGAAAGAAAAAGCCATGTGTTTTGGGTGATTCTGAGATATAAGCCAAAGCACTCAACTAGCCAAATTTCCCTTTTGATATTTCAGCTATTTTGAACTTTTGACTGTATTTTCACACGTTTTACAGCTTTTCCTAGTGATAAAAACCTAACCCCAAATGGCCATTCATACTACACAAAAGTAATTAAGTGACAGATTAACAGTTAAATGAGAGATTTCGCACAACCTGCTACAGAAATGTCTGTTTTCTAGTGTGGGTTCACTGTTAAAAATGAATTAATGAAAACTTTTTATTTTATAATTAAAGGGCATAATGAGCAATGAGCTACCTGAACCTATCATGCTGAACAACTCAGACGTACTGTTGAAATTACACTTCTTTTTCTTAAAAATGGAAATTGTGTCCAAGATAAGTCATCATCAGACCATTGCCAATGTTTATCAGATACAACAGGAAAGAAATACAACTGAGAGTCTTGTTAAACACTGGAATGGAAAATGTGGTCAAAATATATGTCTGGTTATAAAAATGTGATAAACATAACCCCATCACCACCACGTACACCACAGTAGCGATCATCGTTGAAAATCTGCGGAGGCAGCGGGTTGCCCTTCTCTGGTTGCTTATCCCTGGGGATGTTGCGGTACATCCAGAGCCGTTGCTCCTCCAGCATCGTAATGTCTACTTCCTGGAAGTCGATTCGGTTGGCCTCCAGGAAACCAACTACTGCCTGCTGATGTTTCTTTACCTAGATGGCAATTGATAAAAAGAAAGAAAAGGGCAGAGAAAGATAGAAAAATTCTTAAAAGAATCCAAAAAAGAGAAGTCACAAGAATAGAGGATTTTATAAAACCAAAAAGCTCAAGCTCAACTACACTACTTTCCCTCTGCCATGGTTAAAATGCCCCATATATGTGTTGTTAAGTACAGTTAGAAATGGTAGTTTCTATGTGTGTGTTTCATATCCATTGCCTCTGAGCACTGGCACCTGGCTAAGCAGTCAGGTATTTAATGCAGTCCTGAAATGACAAATGGTAAACTGACACCAGTAAGAGTGAGTGGAGCGCCCTCTGCCTCTCTCTCTCTCTCTCTCTCTCACACACACACACACACACACACACACAAACAGAGGGAGTACAGTATACGCATTAACTGAAGATCAACTTTGTTGGTAATAAGCAGGATTATTGATTAGATTAGTAAAGGGCGTTGCATTTGAAATCCAATACGCAACATCCTTTTCTACTGTACGTCTTGTCTTATATCAATATGATTGCCAAATTACAAGATTTGGATTTAAGGATAATTATTCATCAATTAACCTATCAGTTACAATCATTATTATTCCATTATTAAAGTAACAAATCTGAATATTTCTCATCATTTAGACACGACTCAATCATTACTGCAACAGATAGTACAGAAAGTATGTTCGCCTGTTTAACTGTGGAAGTACATTTAAAGCGACACTCACATTATATAGGCAAGCTACAACTACAGCTGTATGCAGGACTTTACCCCATTCTTAAAAGTGCCCTATGGAGCAAACTTTTTCAGCTATGGTCTAGGATGGACGCAACTACTCCCTATAGTAGTGACCCAAGTACTCTGGGACAGAGTGTGTTTGTGAATTGTGGGAAAGAAAAGTCCAAGGATATTTTTAGAAGACAGAACACTCCCACACTTGGTCATAAACACACTTTAGATGCATGGTCCAAATGTCTCAGACCCGCAACTGTTGGCGAGTGTTTGTCTCTTTGTCCTCCAATCCTTTATGGACGGCCTTTTCTTGTTTCAGAATATGCAATCATTCAGAGTTTGAAGCCGTTTAGGTAGCAACATCAATCGTAATGTAATACTAAATTCTATTTGCCACTTCCAATTTATTTATACATTCATGCAGGCCATTGTTGTTTATGCAAGCATAACAATGGACTGCATGCTTGAGCACTCATTATCATCATAAAAAACAGATTAATTAAAACAATTTGGGCCCCCCCCCAAAAAAAAACAACAACAAAAGAACGATGAATTGGCTTTCTTGTGACCAAATGTACCATCAATTATCCATTTCCTTATTTTTCCCCCCAAAACATCTGTCTTAATGCAAAATATTTTTGCTGTGTTTTTACATTTACTCAACATTAAGGAGCCACAATGATCCTTTTGTTCCAACTTAAAAGACAGCAAGGGATTGTTCCGCTCACTTGGTCAAAAACACACACCCAAACAAAGATTCAAGTCATCTATTGTCTCGCTCTAAAAGCTCCTCTGTGTGTGGTCATAAAACAGCTTTATCTGGACTGATAAGATACTTATAGGACAGTAAATGATGGTTACTGGCAATCTTTAAAGAGACAAATTGGGGTTTTTTTGTCCAGGTCACAGGTTTAACCTTCACTTCACTTTTACTCCTAAAAGCATACAGTTTTTCACAGTGCTAGTAAACAGCACGGCATATATGAGACGGTTGGTCGTCCTTTGAGGTGAAAGACAGGCAGCGTGGGCCTAAATAATGAAAGAGGTGCCCCCTGTGAGTGCGAGCGAAAGAGTGCATCAGTGGAATGGGTGAGTTCAGATTTTGTGTGTGTGCGTGCATACATGTAGGATTTAAGACAAACAATCAAGCACACAAGAGTAAACGTGCTGTGTTTGAGAGGACTTAATGAAACATGGGGATTAGTTTAAGAGAGAATTAATCCTTCAGTCACAAACAGGGAATATAAATGACATGTGATAGAAAAGCACTGCTACTGATAATTAATTACACCTATGTTGGGGATTGGAAATTTTTTTAATTCTAAAAAACGTGCATGTTTTAGGTTTTTTGTTTTTGGTTAAGATAAAGATCAGGAGGTTATGTGCATTTTTTTTTACCTTCACACTATGCCTAAAATCATGTGGCACACAATGATTTTTCCTAAGAGAATGGTTGCCCATGCGTGCCCAAAGCCAACATTTCAACAGTTATTAGGCTACATAATGCAAAGAGTTTTAATTAATAGAAACTATGATCATAGTAGGTCATTTGGGTGAGACTTAACACATAACACATCTACTAAAGAGTGGGGGGATAACCTGATTTACATCTCATTCATTCTGTGCTCATTAGATTCCGCCCCACTAATTTGCTGAGATTAAACCATGAGCTGCACCCCCCACCCAATGAGGACACACACACCGTTTTTCCTAAGCATTTGTATTTTGCGTTCTCCAGATGTATTAAAACTGCAGCTTTTCATGTCATCTTCCACCATCTCCATCTTTCATTGCCATTATCTACTATATTTTTCCAGCACACACACACACACACACACGCCTCACCTTTGATCTTTATTCAATCACATGTAACTCAATTGAAGAGCATTCAAAGTGGATTAGATTCACATGAGCTCAATACTGGTTCAATGGTGGACCTATTCCACCGAGCATGGCTCTTTCTTGTCTCTGGGGGAGAAAAAAAAGGGAGTCTGTCTGTTTTGAATGTATGTGTCATAGGGTTAAAAATAACTCCTTTGTAAACGCTCAAAGATTGGCCTGCCCTCTTCAAGAGACGAAGCATGATAACATAAATATTACTCATTTGTCCCATTACCTAACTCTTTTAGCATTCTTGCAGGAGTGTTGTGTGATGGTTTTTCTGCCCACGCTCAATATCAGCTGGACTTTCTCTATGGCAGGCAACTGCAGTTTGCCAAAAGGGGCAGCAGGACTGCAGCTGCATCTGGTTCATCTGATTGTGCACTACATTACAGACTAATAAAAATCTGTGAAAACCTGTCAAATGTTAGAAACAAATCATATTTACAACAGAAAACTGTGAGGAAAAAAAATTTGAAAAAGTACTCCGACTAAACTTACACTGGACATGAACCACAGTTCAACATCTCACTGGGAAGAATCACATTCTAGCTGCCAGCAGGTCTACTATTTGTTTATCCCATAAAAAACAGACTGTTCTTTGTGTTTATACATCAACCTGATCTGATAATAGTTTTAATATCCGCTCTAATATATTCTGGGATGCCACTTAATCACATGGACTTAAATGCCCTTTATATTTATGCTGGGTCAATCAGACAAAACTAGATATTTACAGGAATTTCTGAGGGTATAGTTAACGTAAGAATAAGAAGTAGGGTGTTTCTGTTATTTTGTCAGTACGTTTAGAGGAAGCCTAACGGGAACATCATGCTTGTTTATGCCCACAGAAGAGACAGGCTTGTTTGTTTCAGCTTCGCTGTGTTCCTTAAACCTCATACGAGGCCACAAGCCAGACTAATTGTAATACAATTGAGATGCAAGTGCATATACAGTGCTTTTAGAGAATTAAAAATGAATAAATAAATAAGTAAAGCTTTTAACAGGATCTGTCCACAGCACAGACGAAGACTTCAAAGTCCACCTAACCAGAAATGCGCACCTTAACTACCGAGCAGCCTTCTCACCTGTCTAAATGATACCGACTGATTTCAGCGCCTGTCTGAAGTGGCTGAGCGCGAACAGGCGCACACCTAGTCCCATTACATAATTGAGTTCAAACGATAAAGTGGCAGTGAAAATTTACGCACGGCGTTTCTGAATGCACTGTTTCCAAGCACCTGTCAACAAGTTCTGTGGCACATTAGCAAACACTCACCGCGAGAGAGCCAGTTGAGGAGGCGACGTAAACCTTGATGACCATTTTAATCCCGAATTACTGTCAGACGATCAGCAAAACAGTTTGGTGGCAGCGAGCCTCGTTTATTGCCACCCTTCAAAAAATAAAAAATAAAAGAACAAAAAACGCTAAATTTATGAAAACTATGCAAATGTGCTTTAGATGAGCGAAGACACCAGGCTCCAATATTCAAACTGAGCCATCACAATAACACAGCGTGCGCTTCTGCTGACTGTTACACCCACACCACTAACAGCTCAGCTCAACGCACGTCATTACATTAAAAGGAATAGATAAACAACATCCATTTCCGGTCTCACTTTCAAATTAAAACAACCATGTCGTTAAGTTACTGAAGTTAATACCGAAGTATTTTTGATTTGTATATCTTTTGTAAATATACTCCCGAGTCATATTGAGGTGGATCCACCATAAAAGAAATTTATTATTTTATAATGGTCAGGACTTTTCTGGTGAAGACATTGCTTTTATGGATCAAGTATATTTTATGAGCATTTCCATTTTAAAACCATCTTTTATGCAGCTATAGGCCCAAATACTCAAAATGCAAATAATATTGTGTTAATTGAGAGAATTCTTGATTAAATTAGGCGTGTTTTGTGCTTTTGTCGTCTGGTATGCACGCACCTGCAAATAAAAAAGTTTTTATATTCATATAAAAACACATATAGTCGTTGTTCAATAACCCCCCAACCCAACACACACACACACACACACACACACACACACACACACACACACACACACACACACACACACACACACACACAAAACTGCGATAAATCCTTAATAGTTCTTTTTCGGTCATTTTTAATGATCACGACCATCCATAACATGTACAACAGCGCCACTCTGGTGGTAGGGTAGTATTGCAGTGAGAGCTGCGGTTGCCATGGTACGGCGTCAGCAGCTACTCTGAAGCAAACGTCTAGGCGTGGACTGGAAAAAATGCTATTAGAAATTCTATGGCACTAAAGAGAAGGACTACTTTTAGCCGACGACGTGCTGTTTTTCTCTTGTTATTGATAAAGCGACAGCCATGACAGTTTATTTCAAAAACGGGTGTACAACCTATAGTCTTTATTTTATATCTAACGGCAGCTAAGTTAGCTAAAGTTCAAGCTACCTTGCTAATAGCTCTTTAGCTTGCAGTAGCCGATCCAATCAAAACAAGAAACGGGTAAGTGTTGCACATTCAGGCGGAAACTGAGCAACATTAACATACATTTGTAAGTTAGCGCAGTTTAGTGCTGAAAGATTCCGAACGCTACAGCACATTCCACCTGTTGATGATGGTGGTGATTTTGTGTTGCTATGCTAATATTAAGTGGCTGTTGTTAGCTGTTATTCACCTAGCGGCACCGTTAGCTTTACGGTGACACTGATATTATGTCGTCGAAGAGCTTTTTAAAGTTTCGTTTGACTTTTGCTTGCACATAATTGAAATGTGCAAGATACATAAACTAACAGAGGGTTCGGTCAGTTATGTGATAAAGTCCAGGTGATACATTTCGTTGTTTTTAATTGACAGGCAATCTGTCAACAACAGAGTACCTGGAACAGCACACGCTTTACTTTAATCCCGTCAGTTCGATCCACAAAGTGCAGGGCAGTGCCGCTGCTGTAAGCCAGGGCATCCTTTGTCTTCACTTAATATTGAGACTCGATTTTATTAGACTGACCAGGAATCTAGAGGAAATGGCAATGATGGGCTGCTATTTCCTCCAGGTTCCTCCTGAGGCAAAAGATGCGATGAAGACATGAGGACAAAGTCGACTAGAATTTGATATATAAGGTGACCCTCACAGATAGTTGCTTCTGTTTTCTGGCGATTCTTAATGTCCTGTCAGCAAATATACTTTAATAGGAGTGAGAATTCCCTAAATTTTACTCGATATTGACTTTCTTCACAGAAATATATTCCTTTTCCAACATTTTAGCAAGATTTTATTTTCTAAGAGAATATTATATATACAATATATGTGAATATGTAAAATCACATCTTCTTAATAAAGGATACCCTTATTCACATCACTTTAATTCTACTTTTTCTTTTCTTTTATCTTTTTTTATTTATTTAATTGATAAGCTTTGTGCACTGTGCTACATTCAGTCGTTAATAAGTCACCAGGGCAGATGGAGGCAATGTACCGTTTAGTTTTCTACTGCAGAGACCACTCATATCATACGGGATTCAGTCTCATGGAAAATTCTGCCTCACACATCTTGTTGCTTGGTGACCAAGACACATAAAATTAAAAACCTAAACGAAACCAGTTAGCTTAGCTTCTTTTAGCTTTAAGAATGTTCTTTTTGATTGAACATTACTCATTATAAATGTAGAGCTCAGTTCAAAGGTAACAACCTAAATTTTAAAGAGCAAAATTCACTAAACTTCGTAATCTGTTTTGTTTCTCTGTTCTTGTTTTTTTAAATCCAGCATGTCTTAAGTGACGACATGGAATCTGAAAAAGTAGCTCACCCATATGAAGACAACCGGGATTTAAGTCGCCAGTCCTGCCGTAGTACAAAGAAAGATTCTCGGGCTTCATCCGTCCAGGAACACAAACAGAACTTCTGGGACAAGATGCACAGCGAGGATACAAAAGTTGACTCAGGTGATGTCAGATCTATAACCAGAACTTGGCATTCAGATCCTGATCGGGATCGGATGTCAGAAGGAGAGGGAAGCAAAAGTGGTGGGTCATTTTATTCTGAGAATTATGAAAACGAGTCTCATTCAGAGTGCTCTGTCTCACCGTACTCCCGGTCCCGGACTCCTTCACCCACCCCACATAGAGGGGTGCGGGCAAAGAGGATCTCTGGCAGCCCTCTCCACAAGACAGGTATGTGAAGAAGGAACGAAGTGGATAAACAGTTAAACTGATGAATGAGGCTAAAATCTCATTCATTCGACGATTAAATTGACTGTTTAGATAATGGCAGTGTAAGGCACATTCTGACTGCCTGATTGACTTAAAAAAAATCTTTTCATAGGAGCATTTGTCATCATGTTTTTAGATTTTACATGATATGTCTTTCTCTGCTTTGCAGGTGGTTTGGGGCGCCGGGGCTTGTCTCGCCCACAGCGACCAGGTGGTCACCCCCTGACCCAGCAGTATCAAAGGGGGGTGCGTTCTCACAGCAAGGAGTCCACACCACCTAAAGACCTGGACCTGGTGACCAAGCGGATGCTCTCGGCCCGCCTCCTAAAAATCAATGAATTGCGCAATGCTCTTTCTGAGCTGCAGCAGCGCACGGACGAACTGCAGAAAGAAAATCGAATTCTTCGACAGGTAGGCCTGTTTCAATATTTGGTTTAAATGCTTTGAAGGAAGAGTGTTCTTAAATAATTTTATGGCTTTTATTCATGTTTGTAGTAAAAAAGAAACAGACTTTTTTACAGGAAAATCAATTACAATTCTCCTTCTTCTTCACCACTCTCAATGCAACCTTTGCCATGCTTCAGCTTCAGGTGCGTCAAGAGAAAGCCCTGCAGCGGTACGATGATACAGAAAGCGAAATCTCCCAGCTCTTATCCCGGCACTCCAACGAGATCCACGTGCTGCGTGAACGTCTCAGGCGCACCCAAGAACGGGAACGGAAAGCTGAGCGGCAGCTGAGGGACACCGAGGAGCGGTTTCAGAGGGGTCAAGCTACCATTTCACGGCTGAAGAAGCTGGTCGAGCAGCGGGATTT
The DNA here is from genome assembly GCF_000239375.1 of Pundamilia nyererei. Taxonomy (NCBI): domain Eukaryota; kingdom Metazoa; phylum Chordata; class Actinopteri; order Cichliformes; family Cichlidae; genus Pundamilia; species Pundamilia nyererei. The sequence continues at coordinate 29,374 of NW_005187459.1, forward strand.
AGGAGCCAGAGAGGAGCTCAGCCGCAGGCTAGAGGAAGAGAAGTTGCGGGCCCAAGAAGCTGAACGTAAGCTTAAGGTAAATAGACAGTGGAATAAAAGATCTAACCTTCTTCTGGATCTTCTGGATTCCGATTAAATACTTATTGACCTGAAATTAAGTCTTATTAACCCTGATTTCTAGAGCCCCACATACTGCTTTGTAGCATGAATGATTAACCTGGAACATGTTGAATGTTGGGTTTCTGGTTTACAATATAACAAACTGATGCACATTTATGTGCAATCTCTTGTCAGTGAACACTCAAAATTGTAATTCTCATTTATTGTTTTTATCCTAAACCATGGGTTCCCTTTCAATGCAGCAACTTTCAATGAGTGTTTGTGTTTGAAGGAGGTGGAGCGTAGCATGGAGCTAAGAAATAGCAGTTATCAGAGACAGCTTGTCGCAGAGAAGAAGAAGACACTTAGTACCCAGGAAGAGATCAGGGCTCTCCAGGAGGAACTTGAACGACTGAACAATAAACTCAAGGTACATGTACAAAAAATAACCTTAAAAAGTAGCCGCTGCCATCGAAAGCAGGACTGTGCATCAAAAGCAGATTGCTCATTGTGTAAAACAAAATTTTTTGTTGTTGTTTTTTTATTTTTTCTTAAAATGTTCAGGAAAAGGAGAGAGAACTCGATGCGAAGAATATTTATGCCAATCGCATGGTGAAACCCTCACAAAAAAAAGAGACTGAAAGTGACACAAAGCACAAAGGTAACAATTAACTTGCTGAGGCTTATTGTGTAGTTCATTTGACTTTATATCAAAAAGTGGATGCCAGATGGTATCATGAGTCACAAAATTCACTTTTTGTGTTGGATAGAATCCTTTGGAAAGCCTGAATTTTTTCCCACATTGATATTTGATACATGTTTTTGCTGTAACTTCATTGGCTGTGTCTGAATCCATACTAATAAATATGCATGGTGGCTAAAAAGCAATCAGGATTGCTTATAAGTAATGATAGTGCTTTGTGTAATGGGATGGTCAGAAATATGTTGAGTAAAAGTGATTTTATACTTTTCCCACACATAGTTCCCAGCAGGAGCAGCTCTAAGGCGATACAGACTGAAGGCAGGATGCTGAGTCTGGATTTTCCCACACCTCCCCCTGCTATCACAGATGCCAGCGAGTACAGGGAACATCCACCTGATGAATATTTATCACTTAAGGTGTTGTGTCTACTCTTTCCTTGTACTTACTTTGTCCACATCTTTTACCACTAATTGTCGTCATTCATCACTTTTCAAATTTCTGCTATCAGGAGCTTAACAGAGCGGTCAATCAAGCAGAGGCAGAAGACAGGGGACCAATCTGGCAACAAAAGAGTAGAGAAAGACATGAGGAGAAGGAGTTGGCGAAGGAAGAGAAAGAGGCCAAAAAGTACCTTGATCAGGAACAGAAAGCGCTTGAAGTTAAGGCAAAGCTTTTAAGAAACGGTAAGCCAAAGATTAGTTAAGAGTAGTTGTAGAGCATATACTTCACTTATAAAAAGCTTGTCGAAGCAGAATTGTTTGTACTTTAATCTGAGGAACGCTATCCCAACAGACTCAGAGAAAGAAAAGGATGAAGAGGGCCAAAAGTGGACGAGTTCCCTGTTCAACCAGAATGGGGATGATAACTACAAGAAGCACGGTCATGTCCAGGGAGAGGTGGAGAGATGGAATCAGGAGGCGCTGGCCTGTCAGCAAGCATCAGAAGAAGCGCGGCGCAAAAAAGAGCAGCTGCTGGCAAAGATGCGGGAAATAGACAGTCAGAAACAGGGGGCCCAGGATTCCTTGTTTGCCTCGAGTCCTTCTGAGTCCAATAAGGGTCTCGGTGAACATTCTTCTCCACGCCCTCCTGAGCAAAGGAACCATAACTCTTCGATTTTCAGCCTAACTAATTCAGAGGAGCCAGATGGTTTGCGTCCTGGGAGCAAAGAAGGTGGAAGGAGGAGACTAGGCACAGAGGGTGGAGCAGTTACAGCAGGGATAGGGAGGAGAGCGCTCCGGTCTCAAATCTCCAGCGATGACTTGGCATTTGGAGGTTACGCACCTTCATTTGTACATTCAACTTTCCGTGGTTCCTCTGGCTTCCCTCCACCTCCACCCAAAGAGGACAAGGAATCTGCGTTAGAAGCAATAGGGGTGTTTAATATCAGTGCGGCAGAGGAGAGGGAGACAGAAAAAGTTCAGGGAAAGGACAGGAAGTCAAGTCTAATGCACCAGCTGTTTGGTCCCCAAGCCACAGCTGTTGGTGATGGCGCGAATACCTTCAATAAACTGGAGCTTCTTAATAGTCCTCCAACAACTAATGGAGTGCGTTCAAGAAGGGATGGACTGCTCAACTTCAACTCAGGATCTCCCACTGCTCCAGCAGCCTCCTTTAGCACCCTCCATGTTGCAGATAGCAGACCTGCCATCCGTGCCATCACCTCCTTCGAAGACGAGATTGAGGAACTCACATTATGAAATTAATTTAGATTGAAAGTAGTCTGGGTCTTTGATGGCAAACCATCAAATCTGAGAGGTTATTTATGAAATATAAGAACAACCCAGCATTAAAAATATGAGAACATCAAAATAAGAAGAAACTTGCAGAAACTGATTTGTTTCATCCATCAGTCCTTTTTAACTGCCTCTGTCCAGTTGGATCAGCCACTCAAAACACCCCTAAGGTGGACAAGCAGTTAAGAAAAAGGATCAATGGGTTAATGTGCAATTTGTATGTTTGTTACATTGTTTTTCTTAGACGTTCCTTTAAAACCAGCTTAACTCTCACAACAGTGATTTTTATTTGTAGCACCTGTGAAAATTAAAGAGTAGCTTTTCTGACAGACTATGACTGAAGCTCTTACTCCATTTAGATATTTTAGTGCTTTGCTGGGTTTTGTATAGTTTGGGATATTTTTTGTCTTTGTCAGATAGTTTGTAATCATAGATTTTCCCATAATCTGAAAGGGCTGCAGTAGGGAGGAAGAAATTACAATGCATGGTACATAATAGCACCCTTCCTACAGTTCCCCCTTCTCTGTTCAAAACACCTCCTACCAGATGGCTTCACACTGGATTTAAACTCTACTGTATCAGGTGAATGCCCTCTGCTCAAGGCATTGTATCATCACTTTCTACACTTTCTAAACCATTAGATCTGTCATTGGCCAGTTTTTTCAGTCATCAACTAGATTTATTTTTAAATAATACCAGTGGAGATGCAGGAGTCTCTTCCTTTCAGATCACTTGAATTAAAATCCGCTTGAAGGCCATAAGGGATGTGTTCTCCAGTGGTGCCAAAATATGTTTCCCACTCCTTTAATTCTTTTGCAGATATTTTGACATAAAAATGTACCCCTAAATGACAAGACAATCACACCATGTGTAGATCGCCTGTACAACATCTGACTGTTACTGTATGATAAACGAGTTTTCAATTTTATATGTAATCTTACCAGCACTCTAAGCACATGTAAGTCCCAGGTCTTCCTTTCGCCCAACCCATTTAGGGGTTGCCACAGTAAATCACCAGCCTCCATCTAACCCTAGAGCCACAGCAGTTCTCATTACCATTTTTGTTTAATTGGTTGTTTTTTTGTTTTTTACATTATGTTCACTAATCTACAAGATTGTGTAAATAATGATCTGTATTAAACCCACCAATACCAGCTTAGTCCATGCCCTGCACCAGAAAATGTAACATCAGCCTAATGTTGCCAGATCCTTCTCTCTTTTCCTTTCTGCACTAAATGTCTTGTGATGGGAGCGCTTTACTTTCAAAAAGGCAATCAGCCCTGTAGTAAGCAATCTGATGGCTTTATTGAAATGAAATGAAGACACAAAATGCTCTTATTTTAATAATCATTTGTTATTACACTCGAGCTACATTCAGACAGCACTTTTTAAATGTGACACAAAGCTGTCTCCGCCCTCAGTCTAAAGTTGATACCTATTATTTACTTGTGAAACTCTTTGTATTTATTCTGTGAAGCTTATTTAATATGAAACATGTAACCAGTTACATTTCGTCTAATGTTTAAAATTGTTGAATGAATTAAAGGTTTGTACAATAGTGACGCTGTCTCCTGGTCATCAGACTGTGGCGCACTTGCAGTAATATTCATCTAGCGGGAAGTCGGATTCCTTGGACGTCTCCAAGCAACCACAACCTGACGCAACCTTCCCGCCCCTCCTCCGGTAGCTCCCTGCTCAAAAATAAGTGCACCGCAGAGCCATAGAGGGGATCTTATCAGGGAGCGAGAGACTGGCGGTGATGGTCTGCGCCGATGTGGCTGCCAGGATTCAGCGTGCTAAGTTGGACCGCTGCTGGGAGGTTCCTGAAAGGTAAACGAAGTCGTAGTCTACGTGCGTAGCCGAGTTTTCAGGTGATCCCCCCCCTCAGGGTATCACCTTGCAGCACGCTGCCAGAATAGCAGGAATAGGCTGAAATGAATCACATGCAAAATAAATCATCGTGCAAGATGTTCCAGGGGATTTAGAAGGAAAAATGTTATCTTTACAGATGGTGTTTGTTCCCCAGTGAGCGCAATAGTAATCACAATTGTTTCTTTTATGCTGTGAGAACTATCAGTATGTTATTTTCTCATAAATAAAAAAATAATAATTAATTTTAAAAACACTTTTTTATTACATGCCCGCTTTCACTGTCAGAACTAAATGGCACTTACAATCATAATGGTTCTCTCCATTTCAGATACGACTTCAAGTTATATAATAACAAGTACTGTTTTACCTTTATTATTACTATTACTGTTATATGGATCTATATATTTCAAATGTTGTAACTCTCAAGAGTGTCTTTGTCACTTCCATTGTGCGTTATGATCAAGTTAATCGCTTCTTTTCTGAATACAGTCAGAACTGTAGAGCTTCGATGTCTACTTTAGGGTTACAAATGCAAAGATTGGTTCACTTTGAACTACAGACTGCTTTATTGGGCTTCTGTTGCCACAACACGGGGGAAAAAATCAATACGCTGCAGCAGTGTTTACACTACTAACACGAACCTGGAGATAATTTCTTTCGGTTATGCTCAGTATCAAAGATGAAATTGAAATCCCTGCAAATTACTCAGGGTCAGGTTCTATTATAGATTGGAGGACTATACGCTAAAGCTTCATTTAGTTACTCTGTGGTTGTGTTTCTTACGTAGACATGACCTCATGTTCCAGATAGGAGAGCCAGACTTCCTAAGCTGCTCAGCCAGACCAGGTTTTGGCATCTCATAGAAGTCCCAACACCACAAAATATATTTTATTAGTGTGGCAACTGGAGTTTAAACCAGAGGAATGTATGGGTGATGTGTGCTGATTCACTTAGGACATTTGGATAGGGACAGCTGGACTTCCCCCACTGCCACCCCCTCCCTGACATCTAACATTTGACAGTGTTTTTTATATGCCCTGGGTGAATTTGATATTCAGGATGTAAAACTTGGCTTCCTAGAGAGGCAGAGTTCCTGCTGGCCTATTCAAAAAAGTGACTGGCTTCACCAGATCAGCCAGTAAAGAGGGGTTTTAAAAAAAACAACGACAAAAACCTCTCTATTTCTTTATAATTGTGATCACAGCTCATTATGTGATACAGACACACTTTTCCACATCCTTTCTAAGTGTTCTGGATAAGCAGTCCCTATTCACAATCTAACCAGTTCCTCACTGTACACGAACGGTCCTTACAAAGTTAAAAATGCCTGCCTCCAGCTTTAATGCTCTCTCTACACAGTGCGGACTTCAGCGATGCACTGATTCATGCAGATAACGAAGACAGCATCCATTCCCAGGCTACTAAAAAGTCAGCTGCTCATCACAGTCTATTTTCCATTGCAAAGCAGCCAAGCCGGCTGTATCATTAGATCCAGGGGCAGGGACTTCACTGCTGCTATTATAGAATAACAGCACACCCCAACCACTTATTGAGATCTTATGGACTCAGTAGGAAGACACTGAGCAGTAAGAGTGCTTTTGCTATTGCTGCCCCTTTTACCAGTTGTAACTGGTCTTGCATTCCAACTCAACAGGTCCTGAGAAGGTTTTTATTTTATTTTTTTAAAAAGCACATTCACATTCATTGTGGCTTTGGGTTTATTGAGGCAATAAGCCTCGTGGACAGGAGGTCGGAAATTGCTGATTCATTTATAGCACCTCTGTTGTTGCTATGGAAACAGTTTGTTTCTGTTAAATGAAAATCCAGGAGGTGTTTTATCCCCCTCTGTGTGCTGTCCCCTAATTTCTGATATTAGAGAGGCCACATGCTTCATCCAGATCAGTTTATAGAAATACAATGAAGGTCTTTCTAGAGTGTAATCTAATTTTTTTCTCTATGTTGGCACATTAGGTTTGTCCTTTGTTATTCTCAGCAAATGTTTCATAACCTGTGTCTTTTTTCTTCTACAGATCTACAGATATTCTGCATTTGAAGCATCTGATTCCACTAAAGACTGAAGACTGGGTCTCCTGAAGAATATAAAGGGCAGAAAAGTGAATGCTGGACAGACAGAATGGAAGCCTGATAGCCTTATAGCGACGAAAGAGGCCAGATAGCTTTTTTTGTTTTGTTTTTGTATTTAACAGGTTAAAAATGAATTCGCACTCAGCTCCACAGATCGTGGTTAACAGGACAAATGTCCAGGACGAGGCAGACTGTGGGGAAGGTGTAGATTTGCCTACAGATGACCATCTGATGACTTTGAAGGCCTTAACAGAGAAACTAAGACTGGAGACCAGGAGACCCTCCTACCTGGAGTGGCAAGCCCGGCTTGAGGCAGATCGCTTCAGAGACTCAGAAACTGGGACTAAAGGGAAAGTAGTTAAACACAAGGAGACTTCAGTGGACCCAGATGTGAGTCAGCCCAAGTTGCCATCAGGTGGACTTAAGGGATTTAAAAACATTGATGAAGCTCTAACCTGGCTCAGAAGAGAACTGGTGAGGCACTGTCTAAATTATCACCACCATCTAATCTTTATTTTGTTCTAATTTCTCATAGATTTTCAGAAATGTTTTGGGTTACAGTGTAATCAGCTTGCAGCATGTTTTTGTACTAACACTTCATAAAAGGAATTAAGGAAACAGGGAACATGGCCATAATGAGGGATTTAATATTGGCTACACGTGTTCAAAAGAGGAACACATGGGTCTTTTGATAAGTTCAGGCTGCTTAGTTGAAAATCCTTCGCAGTCAGTAATTGCCTGAAAGCATTTGGCTGAATCTGAGCAGAGAGTGTAGCCCTGTACACTTCACGATGCATTCTGCTCTTTCTATCAGTAGACACATTAGCAATATGGGCATGTATGGACCATGCCCATGAACCATGCCATAGCAATGCTTCCATCTATATTCTGCTGTAGTCTGCTTTACGCCATGAGCAAAGTCTAATCTGACCTTCTTGTTGCATCTGTATTTCCATTTATGAAGTTGTGTCTTGATTATAGACCTCTACCATGGAAATAATTCTGCCATCACGCAGCCCTGACTTGGCCTGACATTTCTTCAGACGTCATGTTGCAATCAAAAGCTATAAAATACAAACAGAACACACTGAATCAACTTCAGATATTGTGTCTGCTTCGGCAGTCAAAATCACCTGACCATGAAGATGCTGGGCATTTAATTGTCAAATTAATTTTAATTTGAAATTTATTTATTTTTTGTTAAAGCCATTGAATGAAAGCTTGCACTTCAATCACACCCTTATTGCTTGATTTAATTCAAAGAGTTGGGAGTTTGCCTTGTAATTGGAAGGTTGCCGGTTCAAGCCCCGGCTTGGACAGGCTCGGTCGTTGTGTCCTTGGGCAAGACACTTCACCTGTTGCCTACTGGTGGTGGTCAGAGGGCCTGGTGGCGCCAGTGTTCGGCAGCCTTGCCTCTGTCAGTGCGCCCCAGGGTGGCTGTGGCTACAATGTAGCTTGCCATCACCAGTGTGTGAATGGGTAGATGACTGAATGTGTAAAGCGCTTTGGGGTCCTTAGGGACTAAGTAAAGCGCTATACAAATACAGACCATTTTTGTTCTAGTAATATTTTATTCCACAAATTAGTGTAGTGTGAATTGTAGTAATTATTCTCCCTTTGTGACCATGTTTGATCAGCATAGCAGTCCCAAGATGTGCAGAACTTTCATTCCTATACAAAACAGAAAATACAGCATGCTTCCCCTTTGTCCTCGTGATTACATATAAAGGGGGAATAGTTCTTGTTCCCTTGTACCTACTGCTTTCTGTTGTCCTGTAATTAGTACAGTACAGTTAGGATAGAGTCTTATACTATACTTGGATTAATTCAATTGTATGATTATGACTGCAATTGATTTATTTTTCCTTATATTTTTCTTTTGGTTGTGTAATTTAGGAGGCATTGTTCCACACTCAAAGTTCAAGTAGAAAAGTTCACGCTTCTTAGCTAATTAGAGTTTAACAGTGCACGCGATGTTTAATCACCAGGCAGAAGAATCCCATTCATTCTTATTGGTGAGTGAGATTGATTGTGACCCCAGGCAGCAGAATCTGGCATTTGTTGCGAGCAATTTCTGCAACTGTAATCATTTTTACTCTGCTCAATTACTCTGCACATTCAGCCATAGCTCATATGCTTGGACTGTGCGCACAAAGAAGCACTGATAAAAGGCAGACTCACAGTACGTGGCTACAAACAATAAAGATGATTGTCATCTTTGTGTAGATGTTTGGACACAAACAAAGAAGAGCACCACGGTATCCCACCGTGAGTCTTCTTTTGACAAAAAAGGACCTCACAGAAGCACCTTTGGTCAAGCTCCACAGGTGGACTATACACAGTATGTTGGTGTGATTGAGTCCTCCATAAATGAAAAGAATAATTAAGCTTAGAATAGATTAGTTTTAGCTTTCAATCTTTTAGAAAATGACACTTTGACGTGTCCATTCGGCTTCGTATAAAATGAACAAATTCATCTTCCATCCCGACACCTTTGTCTTCTCTTTTGCAGACAGATATGCGCTTGCAGGACCAGCAGCTGGCGAGGCAGCTCATGCGACTTCGGAGTGACATCAACAAGCTGAAGATTGAACAGACGTGCCATCTGCATCGCCGAATGCTCAACGACGCCACCTTTGGCCTCGAGGAACGGGATGAGCTGTCGGACCTGTTGTGTGAATGCCCGGTCACCCCGGGCCTCGGCCTCTCTGCCCCGCTGAGACTGATCGGAGTCACCAAGATGAACATTAACTCTCGCCGATTCTCGCTCTGCTAGTGGTAACGACGGAAGAAGAAAAAAATCCTGAATACAAAAGACCCTTTATATACTTACTTCTCTTGAGTGCAGCCGGCCAGCCGCAGTGATTAGATAATGATCAGATCTTTTCTGTTTTCAGAGATAAAACCACATCACACCCATTTTTATGCTCACTGAAATCAAAGAGAGAGATTTAAGAGATGAGGAAGAGTTTTAGTAAGTGTGGTGTTTTTGCCACTAAACTCAGCCCTGGAGCAGATTTCATACTTTTAGCCTTCCACGACTTGAAACAGAGTACATGCAGTTTTTGAATCAGTGCAAAAGCAGTGTTAGGCATGCTTCTGTTGTTTTTTAAACCATATTAGTACTGATTACCGTAAGTATCACCATCTACTTTCTGCCATACTTTATCACGCACAGATTAAATGTTTATATATATATTTTCACCACATTCAGACCTCTTTAGGACATTTTCAGTGACAATCACAGTTAGTAAATTTGTTTCTACCTTGTAAGTTTTGTTGTTGTTGTTTTCAAAGTGATGCCTTAATATTATAGAGACTGAGCGCTGTATGCTCATTTGTGTTTGTAGAATATCATGGATATAATGGTTTATTCGGTGTAATGATTGTCAAATTACACTCCTTTCTGAGCTTAGTCTCTGGAGCTTTGCCTTTTGCTCTAATAGTAATCATGTGAGTTGCCCTTGTCAGTCTGAAACAAAAACATGCTTTGTTTTCGCGGATGAACACTAAATTATAACTCATGTAGATCACTGTGAGCGCCCATTGACATGATTATGTGCGTCTTGCTATGACCCCTTTTTTATGCTGGAATCACAGTTATAATTGACTATAATTGAAGGCAACCTTTTCTTTACAAGACACTGACTTCGGGTTTGCATCTATAGTACAGTACTGTGCAGATGTTTTTCTTTAGACATTGGATTTTTTCACGTGTTTTTTGTCCAACTCCTTGTACCTTGCCCACAAGGTGATTCCCAAAGAGCTAAAACTTGGCATGTCTCTGCATTGTGTGGAGTGTGTTCTTAAAAAATTAGGACACTGGACAAGTGAAGGACAAAAGAAGTCTTAGGTCTAAAAATTATCAGCAGCTGATGAACAGTCTCTGAAAGTCATGTCCTTAAGAAATAGGAAAACAAATCTAGCAAAGATCTGACACAAAACCTAAGAGATGAATCTGGCCCTTAGCCCTTTGCATCTACTGTCCATCAGAAATAGTCTCAGTGGAAGGGTGGCTGTCAAGAAGCTACTCTTAAGGAAGGGAAACATGAAGAAAAGGCCGTTGTGTGCCAAACAGGTCTTCTGGAATGATTAATCCAAAATTAAAATTTTCGGTTCAGTTGGTTTGAGCAGTTGTTATCAATATGTATGGAGGAGGTCAGGATAGAGGTACAACAGTGAGTGTCTACAGGCAGGTCTTGGGCTGCATTTCAGGTAGTGATGCTGGAGGTCTTGTTAAAACTGCTGGAATTCTGAATGCACCACCAGATTTTGATCTACTATGCATTACCCTCTGGAAAGCGTTTGATTGGCAGCAGCTTCATTTGTGAGCATGATGATCCCAAAAAAACACTGCAGATACAGTAAAAGCATACCTGGATAGAAAAACACACAATGGATTACTCTCCTTCATGGATTGGCCTCCCCAGAACCCGGAGTCCAACATTATTGAAGCAGTGTGGGATCATTTTTAGAAAGAATGGAACAAATAGCAGCCAACAACCAAAGATGAGTTTTGAATGTCATTCAAGATGCCTGGAGAACTATTCCTGAAGACTCCTTAAAAGAAATGTTTGCATAAGAGAGTTCAGTCTGTGTTGAAGACTAAGAGTCACACCAAATATTGATTTTCATGCTCATTAGAATTGTACAAACTCTGCTCTTTCCTACTATACTGTATTTCCATCTATCCATCTAGCCAGGTTACAGATGTGGGTTGGTCAAAGACTTTTACATATTACTGTATAAGTGCATGAAATTTGTTTAGTCATGTTTAGTCCAAGGGAAATGAATGCACAATGAAAAAGAGCTTGTCTCATGGTTTCGATATATAACAAATGCAATATCAGAGATTTAAAGCTTTCCCACGTGCCTTGGATTTTATTTGTTTTCAGCAGTGGTATTAGCAGAACAGATTACCTCCTGTAACACCCTCTGAAATAATAAAAAAGACCACAGTGTCTACTATAGCTTAGATTATCTTAATACTTAGCCTTTGGCCCATTTAACAGTGTTCTCGAAAGATGTAAAGGAAAGAAGTAGTCCATCAAGAGATGGATGCACTAAATGCACTAAATTACTTTCTCACTGTCTAATTTGCTGCCTTTAAAGGAAAATCATTACCAGTAGCATCTTATATTTTCCCTATAAAGCCTGTCTCCCAAACACAGTGAACCAGATGGAGGTAGGATGGTGTTTACATCACTAATGCTCTTATTTAAACACCAGTGGTAAGTGTGTTGGAGGGGTTTGGTTCTCGACTCAAGACAATATCAGAACTCTTTGTTCTGATACAACCCTACTCATATCAAGCCTTAATTAAAAAATAAATACTTAAAAAAACAGTTGGGAGAAAGTGGAGAAAATTAGGCCTTCTCACCTCATTACTTCATCTAACATGTTGGATTGATTTAGTTCATTCACGAGGTGTAAAAATTTCTTTCCAAAAGGGGCAGGCTGCTGATTCGTCTGCTTGTGCTAACAGGTTGCTTCGAGAATAGCATCCGCTTTCTCATCTATCACTGTCAGAAAATGTATTTGTTTCTTTCAAGCGAGTGAAACTGCCACCTAACAGTGCATGTGAAGACAACGGTCAGCTTTGCATGCTAGAGTTGATTTACGCCGTTTCCTGGTCCCCGTGTCTCTCTCCTTATGAAGCGGTTGAAGCGGCCTGAGTCGTGAATGATTATGCTGAGCCTGGATTTTCATGCATGAGCTCCAGCTTTATTTGGGATTATTGCAGATGAAAGCCACAACTCGTTCTACATGAAAGGCTGCCAGTGGGGCCATTACATGCATTTTCTAAAACGTTCCGGGCCATCAAGGTGTAGTTACCATGATTTTTTTATGTTTTTAAAGTAAAATACTGGAAACAAATCAATGCAGTTGGAGCCAGATATTTTAAAAAATGGTTTAGATTCCAGTGTTGGAGTCTAGCAGCATCGCATCAGTGCAGGATGGTCTTGGGTTTGAATCCACCAGCTGGTGGAAGCTTTTTACTCTGGAGTTTGCGTGTTCTCCCAAGTACTCCAGCTTCCACCCATAGTCCAAAGACATGCATGTTAAAAATAAAGCAATTTAAAAAAGGTGACGTTAAATGGGGCATCAGTGTGCAACCTTGCCTCTTGCCCTCAACAACTGGGATAGGTTATATCCCAACCATGACCCTCGACTGGACATGTGGAAGAAAATGGATGGATTCCCGCTCCGTTCAACAGCTGTCCCTAGAGTTGGTTATTTTAATAATTTCATACCTAAACCATCTCATTTACATGACAAAAAGCGCCTTGAGGCAACTGTTGTTGTGATTTGGTGCTATCTTTAAAAAATGAATTGAAATTGAATTGAACTGAATTGAAAATGACATGCATACAGTCATTCACTGTCAGTTTGAGAAGCATAAAATCTCAAGAATAAAGGCCCAGTGTGGTATGCAATAAAAAGTAGGCCACACTGAGGGTTAAATAATCTGCTGTTTTGGGATGATTGTGAGAGATGTTTGATCTCCGTTCTGTTTCAAGAAAGTTGTGATACTGTCTTCCACTTCGATTTTATGTATACTGCATACTGAAGAGGAGTTAATCTAGCAAAAATGGATGTAACAGATGTAACACCACAGAGCGGCACTGCGCGCTCGAACACAAACAGCTAACAGAGATCTCACCAAGGTGAACCACAGGGTGAGACTGGCGCAGATCCCAGACTGCATCTCATGCTGAGCCTTTGTGTAGGAGTGTCTGAGCACATCTCATCTCAAAGATTTACTGCTAGAGTGAGATGGTTTCAAACCACCACAGTTTGGAGAAGAATGTAGTTTTAACAGGACATATAGTCTTGGAAATTGATGGGTTACCCATCAAATTGACTGTCCTTGGATGCTGACTTACACAATGTGATGACAACAAGTCCTACTCGGTCACTTTGACTCTTTGCAAAAAAATTTCTTTAACAGATTTACTGGAAATATCTAGCAAGTAGTGACATTTTTAGTATCAACTGGTTCCAAAATAAGATCTAAGGCAGGTGGATTTGATGCGTAAGAAGGCACATGATGAATTCAAAAGGTTTTAAGTTTGACCACACTAATAAATCCATGGAGTGCTAAACTGATTCTGACTGTGCTGGTGTTTGGAAAATGGATTTTGAACTAAGGTATGAGTAAAACATAACCCGGAGCTTAAACATTCAGCAGTTTCCTTTGTGAAATATCAATTTTGGAAAAGTTTTTTTTATTCTTTGGATTAGATTTAAGCATTCACGAAGTTTCGGATCAGTACTCAGTGAGCTAATCAATCGTTAATATAAAATATTAATATTTTTAAAAAGAAAAGAAAAATATTCAATGATCAAGCAGCCCCAAACTGAAAAGTGAAGGAGACTTGTCTACAAACAAGCAGCTGCACACATCTCATCTTCTATATGTGACTCATGCAGTGTTGATGAGGAACTGCAGGAGCTTCTGTCATTGTGTGCAGTTAATTGGTAAACTCTTTATAAAACAGCATGGGATCTCTTAATGACTTAATTAGTCCAACTGATCTATTTAATAATTACTTGCTTCAGTGAGGTGCTGTACTGAGTAATTATCTGCTCAGTCCAAATTGGATTAAGATGAGAATTTATAGGCGGCCAATTAGTATTCCTCCAAGTACTGCCGGGAAACAGTTCAATTACATCAAAAGGGGATGTAAAAAAACAGCATGTACTCCCTTTCTGCATGACATCATAGCACAGCTATACAGCAAACACTTGTTAGGACACAAGACTGAATGTGTACTTGTTATATCCCTCTTTTGTTCAAAGAAAACAGTGTCTAAAGCCGAAGATGTTATCTGAACCAAAGTGTAGTTTTACTATGGGTACCTCTACTTCAATCCCATAAATGACACAGAATGACTCCAGAGATTAACATAGTACGGTGCAAAAATCTTTAGCCATTTTAACGGGAAAATGTGAAATAGGTGCAGCAATTTATTGAAACGTGCAAGGAAATAAAGTGAGTAAGGAAGGACATTCAAAACTCTTCTTTGGATGTTGGCCATCTCTTGTTACATTCTCTGTCAAGATGATCCAACACTGCTTCAATAAAGTTGAGTTCCAGGCTCTGGGGAGGCCAATCCATGACTGATTCAACTAAAGAAATGTGAACAAATTGTGTTTTTGTGGCAGGCTGCTCGTAGCAAAGTGTCTAAAGAAACAATTTAAAAGATAGTTGGTTCTTTGGCAAGTTACTTGTTAAGTGGAGACGATACTGGTTCATCCCTTGAGTTGGGCATCCCTTTTTACACTTGAAGGATTTGTGGCTCAGTGTCGAGTAGCTTGAAGAACAAAGATATTCCTGTGAAAATGGTCAGGTTCAAGGACTGAGGGGTGAGAAAAGCCGAGTTAAAGTCTGCTGATGGGCTTTTACGGAACGGAATGTGCTCAACTCGTGCTGTCCTCAAAATTTCCCGTCCCCAAGACTCACAAAACTAATCCCTGACTTTGTGGGCATTCAGCAGCATCCAGCCTGGCTGCTTTGATGAAGCTCTGAATGAAATTCCACTGCAGCTTAGGTGCATCCAAGCAAATGATCATATTTGGACTACAAAACTTCCCCTTGTGTCAGTTCTTATGTATAGAGGTCAAATGAAGAGCTAGTGAACATTGATAACGCAGCAGACAGGTGGTAAGGGATAATACTATATTGTTTTTATGCAACATCAAGATGCGTGTAAATTTTGCAATAAGATACAATCAGTGTAAAATAGCTGTTATTTAATAACCATGTTTTGCTGAACAACTGTAGTTACAGTTCATAATTATCTGTCTGTGAGTGACAGACAGCAGGCAGCAGTACTGCAGTGTGAAGGCACAACATAACAAGATGACCTGCATGTGAAAAACGACTTTAAACGTTATAAATTTACATCAGCCATCAACTAACTGGCTTTGTCAAATACAGTCCTCACTCACTAAATGAATGAGAATTTGTTTTTACAGCATTTCATCGGTCAGTTTGAGTAAGGCAAAAATATGTAAATAAGTAAACAATGATAACAAATGATAGTGTAAAACAAAGCAGTACACAAACCTTACTGGGAAAAAATGGCGCAAAATGTTACACACACCGTAACACACAATGTGAATGAAGAAAACCAAAGTTCTCTTTGTGGATGAAGCTGACTGATCTATAGCAAACACAAAACAGCCCCATGCTTCACCTTCTAAAATGTGTACACAGTCCTCTGATGGATTATCCACAATTTTCAAAATTACAGATTTCAAAGACTGAAGATATTCGCTACATTGCTCATAGCAGTGGCAGATACTGCCAATAAATGAGCACAAAGTAAAAATTTTAAAATAAATCAGTCTATAAAACCAACAATCCAACCCACTGCGTTTCATCTACAGGGTCTGCATAAGTGCATTTGTTGACTTAATAGTAACAACTTAAGGCTTTCCTTGAGTGTGTAGGGACTATGGAACGTCCTCTTGACAATTAGAGGAAAATACAATAAATCAAATCTTAGGTCAGTGCTGAACAACCACCTTCATCTCATCCACTCACATCATGCCTGCTGGCCATCAGTTCATGTCCACAGCTCCCCAAACTACCCCCCTCTGTTCCCCATGTCAAGGTGTCACTGGATCCTGGTCCATACTACAGCCGAGAGCTTCAATGTCATTGCTGATATCGGTGATCATACGGTCCCATTCATCCCCCTCAGAGGGCTCGTGGCCTTCGTCCGAGGCAACACTGTCACCACTTCCTCCTGCTGCTCCGTTGCCATTGGTGGTGGAATCTGAGGCAGAGCTTGCTGTGCGCTTGTAACGACCAAAGCTGTCAGTGATGATGCCTCGGCCGTCCTTCACACCGATGGTCTCAAGGAAGTTCTCAAAGTGTTGGCTGTCCTTCTCTGGTATGAAGGGCCGCAGGCCTGCAAGAGGAAGAAAAAGCTCTGAATTACTGCACATTTTATTACGTGAAACATTTAAGTTACTTTAAAACACTGACAGGGACTAGAAAGAGAGACCATATTTCTTTATATTGGCTTCTCTTCATTTGCTCTGTTAAATCCAGAATTGAATTCAAAAATCCTTGAACTTGAATAATTAGGCTCCATCTTAATGACCTCATAGTACAGCCACTAGTATTGCCCCATCAGAGCTCTTGGACTGTGTGCTTACTTGTGGTTCCTAGAGTATTTAAAAGTAGAATGAGAGGCAGAGCCTTCAGTTTTCAGGCCCCTCTTCTGTGGAACCAGCTTGAAATTTGGATTCGGCAGACAGACACAGTCTTTACTTTTAAGCTCAGGCTTAAAACTTTCCCTTTTGCTAAAGCATATAGTTGGGGCTGGATCAGGTGACCCTGAAGCCTCCCTTAGTTATGCTGCAATAGGCGTAGGCTACTGGGGGATTCCCATGATGCAGGGGAGGAGTATTTCTTCTTCAGTCCCTGTTCTCACTCACTATGTATTAATAGACCTCTCTGCATTGAATCATTACTTGTTATTAATATCTGGTTCTCTTCTACAGCATGTTTTTTTTATCCTGTCTTCCTTCTCTCACCCCAACCAGTTGCGACTAATGGCCGCCCCTCCCTGAGCCTGGTTCTGTTGGAGGTTTCTTCCTGTTAAAAGGGAGTTTTTCCATCCCACTATCGCCAAAGTGCTTGCTCAAAGGGGGTTGTATGATTGTTGGCTTTACTCTGTTGTATTATTGTAGGGTCTACCTTACAATATAAAGCACCTTGAGGTGACTGTTGTTGTGATTTGATGCTGTCTAAATAAAA
>NW_005187459.1:46743-53870 GCF_000239375.1 Pundamilia nyererei
CCTGAGACCAGTCTATTGGCGTGTATGTCTGAGGTGTTGCTGTAGCCTTACATAAGCGCACCATCTGTGATCTGACTGATCTTGGTGAAAATCTCACCAGAAACAGGTACTAAGATGAGCACTCTAATAAGTGCTTGTTCAATTCATGTAGCAGCTCCCTGTCCTTAGCCAACAAAGCTGCAGGCTGTCCTCCAGGAGTGGAAAGAAAAAAAAGAAAATCCTGATACTTGCAGTCTATGTGAACACAGGTGACTGCTTGATACATGCCCACAGGAGGCAGTCCTTCCATTAAAGATCTCATTTCTTTTTTTTCATGTCACACTTCCCCCTTAAACCTAATAACTGGTTGTGCAACCTCTGGCAACAAGAACTGCAATCAAGCTTTTATGATAACTGGCAAGTCTTTCACATCACTTCAGAATCTTGATCCTTTGCAGAATTGTTTTAACTAAGACAATTAGCCATGGGTTAGCCATTCAGAGGTAGCTTTTCTGGTATGTCCTGCTGCAAAACCCACGTGATCTCCTTCAGGATTTTCTAGTAGAGAGGGTTCCATCGATTACTGCAAGTCATTGAGGTCTTGAAGCAGCAAAGCAGCCCCAGGCCATCACACAACCATGTTTGACTGTTGGTATGACGTTATTTTTACACCAGAGCTATTTTTGTCTATTAAAAATGTTTGATGATCTGAAACATCAAAGTGTGACAAATATGAAAAAGAAAAAAAAAAAAAAGATGAGAAATCAGTAACGGGGATACTTAAAACCACAAACTACTTTTTTCTTTTTACAAGTATATATGTACGTTCATACCATCAATATTAGAGTACCATAAAAATGTTGTTGCTTGAAGTTGGTATTTTACTTTTTAGGATATTTTCTGTGCTCTTCTCCAAGATGTACCATTTAAAATATTGCTGTAATTAGATCAGTGGATGTAACTACTGTTACATAAACTGTGACTACTATATTAATCGCACAGACACCTAAAAAGAATAACACATAGCAAACTAAGACTTCAGCAAAAGTACAAAAGCTAACTGCTAACACTTTACACTTGATGATATGAAGTTTAAAATAATTGAATCTTCAGTTGTAGTGTGGACTTACCGAGCAGAAGAAATTTCCTGCTGTCCCCATAAAGTTGTCGCAAATTAATGCAGAACTCATGAATGGAGGCACCGTTACGGTATTCATGGAGCAAAGTAGCAAACTGCTGGATCTCCTGTGATGAGAGCTTTGTCCGCAGCTAGAAAGGGAGGGGGGAAATTAAAAAATAAAAACAAGAATGATTACAGTTTCGTATCAACATAGCTTTCAATATTCTTATTCTCACAAATAGAATTGTACAAAGAAAAGAGTGAAGTGAAAGCCATACTGTGGTCATGTAGTCCTGCAGCAGCTCTGCAGCTGTGGTGCTCAGCTCGCCTTCGCTTGCAGTTTTGGTCTGAGGAGATGCAGGAGTGGAAGCAGATGGAGAGCTTCCTTCTGTAACCAGGAACTGACTGAGAGACCGCAACACACTTAAATGATGAGCAAAACTTTCACAGATGTGACAAAACTTTGAAAAGAAAAATGGAACTGCACTGTAGCTGGACTGAGCTGTGTACTCACAGTGGGCTGGGTTCCTCTTCAAAAGAGTCTTTAACATCTACTTTGCTCGAAGAGTCATCTTTAAGGTTAACAAAAGGAAATATTAACAGACTAACAATTGATGGAAAATCTTAAATTTCATTAGCTTAAAAAGCTACAAAACAGCACCAACCTACATGTTATAAAAAACATTTTTAAGCTTCTTATCAAGTAAACCAAATATTTAAAAGTCTGTTAATTTTCCCATCACTTTTGTCCATATGGAAAACAATTTTCTGCTTTACCACTGTACTGAGAAAGGTGTCTGGTTGGTGTAGTTGCGCCATCAAAAATGGCTCTGTCTAAGAAGTCGATGGTTGATTCTGTGTAAACAATCTGGAAAACTTGGCTAAGCAAAAGACACAACTCCTCAGCTGCTGCCTAAAAAAAAGAAAACGAAAGAATAATACAGTTAGTAAACAGTTTTTATCATGCAAAACACATCAAAACTAAAATGATCTCTTAGAGATTGATTAATGATTCATAAAAAAAAATTACAGTTTGTAGATTAACATACACTTGTTTCATCTTTTTAAATTACCAGGATTTAAAAAAAACAAAAAAAAAAAACAGGTTTTTTGCTGGTTCCCATTCAGGTTCAACAGTGCTGCAGGTGGCTCGAAGCCAACACTTCAATTTAGATCTTTAAACCCTGTCTAGCATTTCAAAAGGAGTCTGCAGTTTGCCTCACATGCAAAAGGTTACCTTATTATCAACTGCCAGCACAAGCAGACAGCAGACTTCAACAAGCACAGTTCCACTTTCTGACAAGGAGCTCCGAGTTTGAGACTTATTGAGATCAGGACATGAACTGGGACAGGGCGAGCCCCCTGACTCCTGGGCTGAAAACAAACAAACAAAAAAAAACAACCCACATTTAAAATGAACATATAGTCCAAACTTTACTTATTCAGTTTTTATGCATGAATCCTGATCCTTAATAGCCATAATACTTTTAGCAAAAGTCAAACCTGAAAAGCTTTGTTTTTACCTGTTTTTATCACTACAAGGTGTAATGAGTCATCCCTGATGTAGGAGACAGCAGCAATATCATGGATGGGCACTCTTAAAATGATGTCTTCTCCATCTCGCCGTACCAGCTTGATGTTGTATGCTGACAAGCTCACGACTGCATCCTGCTCTGATGTCAGCTGGCCTACCAACTGATGTGACTTCTGAAATACCGGGAGAGAAATATTTAAGAAATATGCTTTCATTTGTCACTTTGTGATATACAACTATTCACCACCCAGTTAGCACAAACATCTCATGTTAGATATGCAGACAAGCCTGCTGAAGTTCAAACAGAGCATTAGAATGGGGAAGAAAGGCGATATAAGTGACTAAATGTAACCCGAGTTTTCCAGAAACTGTTGACTTACTGGGATGTTTCCACACAACCATCTTTAGGATTTACAGAGAATGGTCTAAAAACTGGCACTTCTCTGTATGACAAATGCTTTGTTGATGTCAAGTGGAAAATGTTCTGCCTGCTTTGAGTTCTTGGAAGGGAACAGTAACTCAAATAAGCACGTGTTAAAACCACAGTACGCAGAAGAGCATCTTTGAATGCACAACAAACCTTGAAGAAGTTGGGCTACAACAGCAGAGGACCACATTGGATACCACTCATATCAGCTAAGAACAGGAAACTGAGGCTAGAATTCACACACAACATATTGTAACATATTCTACTTAAATGGCCTCCAAAAATCACCAGATCTTAGTCCAATAGAGCACAGAAGATTTGCATTATGCACCAACTGTGTGCTGTCATGTCAAAATGGATCAAAATCTCTGAGGAATGTTTCCAGCACCTTGATGAATCTATGCCTTGAACAATTAAAAGTAGTTCAAAAGGCAAAAAGGAGTCCAATCCAATTCTTGCAGGGTGTACTTAATATATTGTCCACTGAGTGTATGTGAGTTATGTAGGAATAACTCTTCAACAGTTTTGAAAGAAAAATCAGGAGACGGGGGGAGTAATCACATTTAAAGATTCCAATAAATCCTCTTACTCAGGTACTTACTCTCGCATTGTCAATTAGCTGCAGGACCTCTGTCCTACTTGATGGGTTCAAGTATCCTGGAACTGATGTCAGCTGCCCCAAGTACTGAAAATGATAGAGGAAAAAAAACACTTCATATTAGAGAAAGTTGCACCAAAATCTAAATTAAAAAAAATAATAATCATTATTTAAAAGCAAAAAAAAAACCCCAAGAAAAAACCCAAAAAAAACCCCCCAAAAAGACCAAACCTGATATAAGTGAACAAAACGACTAGAGCTTCAAAGAAAACATCCTTATCACACTCACTTTGACTTCCTTCTCAATGTAGTCATTGAGCAGGATGTCTGGGTCGATGCGGTGGTCAGGCTGAGAGAGTGAGAAGGTGTGTAGGGCCCTGCGCTCTGTGGCCTTCTCCTGGGCTTTCTTGTCCCTCCCCTTCTCTCCTTTCAGGAAGACTCGCTTGAACGGAGAGATACCAGGCTATTGAATAAAGAAAGAAAGGTGAGCGAAGTAAGAGGACAGCAGTCTGTGTAACAGTAACTTGAACTCGCCTTTTAAGTTTGAGTAAATACAAGTAGTAATTCCCTATAAGACCATATAAGAAAAAATACATGTGTGACAATCTAACACTTGCAAGTGGAATTACGAGTTCAGTATGAAAAAGGGAAGCTACGTTAAATTTTGTTGACAGTTCTTCTCGCCTGGCCTATAATTTCTGCTGAGCCCATTTCCCCTCACTGTTCTGCTAGTTCCAAAATAAGACACCACAGAATTACAAACCTCAATGTTGTGCAATACGTTATGCTACAATACTAACAAAAGCACATGTAAACGATACGTTTTGTGATTTTGATGACCTTTTTCAGGTTTCCCTAACTGGAGCATGCATTCTCTCTCAAACATCTTTGTTTTTAAGTCTGTTTATTTCACTTCATTCCTTTGTCTGCATATAGGTAGTACAACATTACGCACCAGTGTTGATCTCGTATATGTTTGAAACCCAAAAACAGTTACTTAACATAACATAACTAACTCCGACTTTGGAAAATGTTTCAAAAGCATAAAAAAGATAAAGCGTGTAAAAATAATAATAATAAAATCATACCTCGTTCTCCATGAACCCGCACTTTGGGGATACGCCTATGCAACAAGCTCGCAGCCTGGCCACAAATGCTCAGACACTGCCTAAACTAAAGATCACCTGATGCCTCCACTCACATGCAATGACAGCTGCCAACTGGCGAGAGACACTCAGTATAGCACACGGGGTATAGATGTCAGGGGTGTGTTCCCCACAAAGGAAGGGAAGTGTCTCTGACTTTATACTCAAGCACAAGAACAGGAAGGAGACCAACCACAGCTTCCTGCAATGACACGTGTATTGATGCTTTGAATATTTAGACACTTCTCTGCAGGAAACTTGTCATGTAGTTTTGAGAACTGTTTGGCAGATGCTGAATGCAATTTTAGTAAATGTGATTCAAAGGTACACTTTTACCTCAAAACTAATAACACTTCAATGCGATTGCTTGTTTCTATCACAGTCACAGGACTCTGCAAGACTCTGAAAGCACATTTATACATACTGCTGCTAAACCACAGAATTAGACAACTTTGTCTCTTTCTCCTCAGCTAACCACAGCTATGACATCTGCAACGCTGTTAACAGTGCAGATTTCAGAAGGTGAAAAGTGCAGGCAATCTAAAGACAGATGTTCATTTTTTTAATTAAACAGGCAAATTATAAATAGTAAAAACTTTTCTCTGCAACAATAAAAGCAAATCAAGAGCAGACATTTAGAAGTTTGCAAACACCATCTACAACAGAAGGACTACTTTAGTCATTTGTAGTTCCCAAATTTGTAGCTAGAATTTTTTAAAACAGATTTCTATATCTTTTCTCGTGATCTGAGAAGATAATGTCATTAATTTCATTATATTAGTTTATTGCTTTTGGAGAATTTCAGTGACAGTGACAGTTGTGTTTTTTTCGTCATATGTCCCTGTGACAGCCACACCCTGTGTGAGAGTGTGTGTGTATGTATGGAGGTATGTGAGTGTATGTATGTCTTTGCTAATTAAAGTTAAGCATTTTTGCCATAGTCTCTGGCAGAAATAAGTAATTAAAGGAAAAATCTATTACGGAGTCAGTTACATGCTGGTAAAGGAGGACTTTAAAGAACTGGTTAAGAAGTAGGGTTGGGCAATTGGACGAATATATCGACTATTGACGATAGACTGAGCCCATCAGCGATCGTTTTTACAAGGGCGATTTATTTATTCATTTGCCCATGACTAAGTTTGCTAATAATGATGGAGCTAACAGAAGCAGTCAACAGAAAATAATAATAATAATAGCACTGTTTTAGCAACATGCTTTTTCATCTGCGAGCCTCAGAATGTGCCCAAATGCTTTTTAATGGAGCTGCATTAACACTGACAGCCTTAATTTTTTGGGGGGGAAATTAGTTCGCCCACAACATGTTGTGTTATAAACATGCAAATCAGTCCATGCAACATTGCTCCGCCCATCAAAAAGTCTGCGCATGTGCGAATGTCGCCCAACGTCCATTAATGGACTGATGATTGTTGGAAAATTTTTACATATCGCCCAACCCTATTAAGAAGGCTGACCCAAGAAACAACATTCCAGGTAAAATATAATTTTCAGTTTCATATTTGACAATATTGTGCAGGCTCAGATTAAATTACAAGGCTAGTTATTATTATAGAGATTGAAAATGTGACGTCATTCCGAGGTAAAACCGCAAAGAATTCTGGGAATGAGTGTCAAGCGGTACTAGTGCACGCAGGCTTTCACATGAAAACAGTCACACAGCAATAAAAAGAAACACAAAAAATGGCAAGAAGCTGTTGTATTATTAACTGCAATAGCCGGTTGAATGACAGCCACAGGAAGCCAATGGATAAAAAGATCGGTTTTTATCGGATTACGTCATGGAAGAGAAATTGTTCAAGCAGTGTTTCCGAAGTAACAAAGAGCCGACGGATGGCCTGGATTGCAGCCATTTGAAGACCAAATATAATGTTCCAGAACACTCCAGCTCATATGTTAGTCTGCTCCAAGCATTTCCACAAAGGTAAGTCTTGTGTTGTAGTTATTACTTAATTTATCATAACATAATTGTTGATGTAGGTTACAAATAAGTCTTATATTGATTTGAATTGAATTCGTTGCGCTATGCTGCTTTGTTCACTGTGGCTTTGCGGGCTAATGTTTGTTGTGTTTTGTAGGAAAACCAGTCTACAAAATGTTAGAATGCGATCCAGACTGGGCACCCTCTATCAACCGGGGTCATACTGAGTTTAAAGCTACTACCACAGCGAGATTTGATCGGTTAAGAGAGCGTGATATCATTACAGCCACGAAACGTCCTGTATATATGTGCCCAAGGGTTGTACTGAAGCACTCAAGTGATGAATAACTGTTTTCCAGTATGTTGTTTTGCAATGTTTTTTGGGGGG
>NW_005187459.1:53890-55710 GCF_000239375.1 Pundamilia nyererei
ACGTCCTGTATATATGTGCCCAAGGGTTGTACTGAAGCACTCAAGTGATGAATAACTGTTTTCCAGTATGTTGTTTTGCAATGTTTTTTGGGGGGGTTTTTGCATTGTTGATTTGTTTTTTTACCGAAGCAGCTAATAAAGCATAATGGAATACAATTTTGCGTCTTTCCTGTAAGATTCTATAATAGAATGAGACAATAATGCCAGTTATAAATAAAGACAATGAATTGAATGAATTACGAAACACTCATTTGATTTCTATTAGATCTGAAAATGCTCGTACCACTCGTACCCAACATGCAATGCGCGAAAGTCGCGTGGTCTGTCAATCTCTATAGTTAAGCATTAAGCAGTTATGTTATCTTTTTACTGAAAATCTCCAAGGAACACACTACCTAGGCTACGTTTATGCTTTACCATTGACTTATGCTGTTCGTATTCTTGCACGTTAATGCTGCTGCTGGTGACTTGTGGTAATAACAGTCACACTTTGAAAGGGTTAGTCTGTCATCGGTGACACTTGAAAAGGATGGAAATCCCCTTGATTTTGTTTGCGGCAATAAATAAATGCTGCTACCGGTGAGCTGCAGTCACTGATTCAATGTTATTCAGCATCTTGTTTTCTATATAATCAGAAATATCATCACAAATTTTCTTGAAATATTATAACAATATTTTGATGCCATCTCACCCACTCCCAACTGTGCCACTCAAAAACTCATGTTACAAACCTGGCTTTTTTATATCTATGCTAAGAAATATCAGCACATAAGAGACAAACTACATGCAAATTTAAAAGCCATACATTCACTCAGACACACATACGTACGTGTGTGTGTGTGTGTGTTAATGTATGTTTTTTCTTACGTGCTGATATTTCTTAGCCTTCAGTCACTATAGAACTCGAGCTCCATCACCCACTGCATTATTTAATAGTATGCAACTATTGAAGTACATTAACATTTTATGGCCTTTACTTGTGAAATGTGAGACTATAGTTGACCCCAGTAAATGGCCACAAGCTGATGTGTGTTTTTTATTCATAAAATACATATAAATGAAGAAACTGCATAGTTTCTGTGGGGTGTGACAATAATGAGTATAGATAAGACTTTCACATTTACTTCAAAACAATGCAAGAAAACCTAGACCAGCTGTAAGAGAAGCCAGCATTCTCAATTCACTGAGACCTATTCAGAAACGCGGCCTAAGAATAACAATTAAATCCTACAAATAATCATTCACAGTAAAGTATTCAAGAACATTACCATATACAGTTGTAGGAAAAAGTTCGAGGACCCTTGAGGTTTACTAGAATTTCTGCATGAAATATTCATAAAAGGTGTAATCTTCATCGTGTCCCCTTTAGAATCATAAGGTCCAATCTGACACTTCTGTCAAACTTGACTTATTCTAATATTCTTATTCCCTGACAACTTAAAAATAATGCAAGTATTTCATTTTTAACTTTTCAATTGCAACTTTGAAGAAAAAAAAAAAGTCTCTCCATAAGGATTTTTTAACTTTGCATTAAAAGGTGCCATCTATGAGCCAATAAGAACTTGATGACATGTTGAAACCAGAAAGGAAGCCTCCCTGCTGCTGCTGCGGAGTCGGGGCGGTCTGCCTCTCCCCACCGCAGGGAAAAGGGTAACACCACCTGGGTCTGGGTGCAGTTCCCCCCTCCAGGGGCAAGGGTACCTAGACCCGGTTCGTAGAGTAAGCTTAGGGAGTGTGATTGTGTGTACAGCGTCTCTTTATGTCTGTCTCCACGTTGGTTGAGTGTGGAGTAAGTGCATATGAGAGCATGAGGGTGGGAA
>NW_005187459.1:56256-82405 GCF_000239375.1 Pundamilia nyererei
GGTGTACACACGGGTGATCACACCCACAAACTACACCCTTTTTGGCTCCTACCTCAAAGCACACTGTGTTCTGTTGATCTTATGTGCTGCACAATAATGTTTAATATTTAGTATTTACTGTCATATTCGTTATGGAAAAGCTGTTTCTCTTTCCTTCTTTCTTTCTCCCCTTCTTTCCTCCAGTCAAGTCTGTCCCGTATTCAGCAAGTGAAAATAAAATAAACAATAAAAGGTGAATCAAATGGACCATTACGGCAAGGCTGGGATGGTCAATTTGGTAAAGTAAATCCGTTGAGCATCTTTCTTCGCCTTTAGACAATAATTCTGATGGCAAAAGAGCCAAACGGGACAGGCAAAAAAAAGAAAAAGAAACCAGAAAGGAAACGAAATGAGTCTGGTGCTCAGTTGGCTAGCATGAGGGTATTGAAATGTGCCATTTTTTATTTATTTTTTTACAATTTGTATTCAATCATTCATTTATTTATTGAAAAGATGCCACTCTTTTAAGCATCGTCTTGTCACAGAATGCATTACATTTGATTTAATCATACTTGTGGAGACAGTTACATTACTAATTGTATATTTTAAAACTAATTATAATTATGGTTTTAAATGGTTAACTTAATTATAAGTTAACCATTTATAATTACTTGAAAATCTGATTTCACATTTTGTAAAACGAACCTAATGTTTCCAAAGAAAAATAAGTTTGTAGAATTAAAAGGTTTATCTGCATTTCACTTGTTCAAAAGCTATACACTTGACAGGGTTCAAGACTATAGATTTAAAAGACATATAGGGTGTGTGTCATAATCATATGCGAGTAAGACTTATTCCACATGTAATTTTTGCGATGTGGACTGCAAAAACCTGAAAACATAATATCTCAAAACTGGTCAGAATCCATAAAAAAAACGTATAATTCTAAGGGGATGAAACAGCAGTTCATCCAATCAGGGATGACAGAAACTCAAAACAATGCATATTCACACTATAATGTTCCTCTAAGGGACATACCGGTAATTTTTAACCAAGACTTTGCTTGCAGAATACCTGCCTTAATGCCTCACTATCTGACAAATATACTAACAAGGAGGATCCATTAATGAATCAGTCAGAAGAATAATAGCAACACTTTATCGATTTAGGCAACTGAGCTTTTCCATAAAATAAATCTCAGCCAAATGTAATCCACAGTCAGCACCAAGTGGTACAAACAGGAACTGCACAACTCATGTTTACATTTTTAAACCCTAGTAACATTGCACCACATGGTAAATAGGTGATCAGCTGTTTGAACACTGTCCACTCATAATGCAGATTTGCAATGAGAAGTAAAAGGAACTTCCACATAATGACAATCCAAAATTGTGGTTAAAAAGCATCCTACTGGAGTCTGGACAATCATTAGTGATCAGATATTTTGGGTGTAAGGTTCAGTGGAAATTATGTCTTATCGGGCTATGTGCACATTCTGGTATGTTATCATTGCTGGAAAACCATGTCCTTGAGAAAACAAACCATCTAGGTCAACACTGGATTTCTTCCCAAATTTCCCCTTGCATCAAGAGGAAGCTGAATTTGATAGGAAGATGCATTAGTGTCCCTTTCGTGGAAAAAACGGCTGAATGACTAACACAATCATAACAAAGCGTCAGACATCTCAGTTTTCATTATACTTCTTTTTCATGTCCTGCCATCCTGTTTCTTCCTGTTCCAGCCAACAGAACAGGAGCAAAAGCCCTCCCCTGTGTCTGCTCTAATGAACAGGATAAAAGGAGTGTCTCCCAAACAACTATCTGCTGCGTGTGTTTACTGTAACGACCTGCCTCCATATCAAACGGGAGCATGTACTGTATCAGTGTATCACTGTGTGAGGGCAGGTTTGTTGGCACGACCAAGTGGTGCTTCTTCCTTTTAGAATGACTGACACTGATAACAGCTGCCTTTGACAGCAGACCCATGCCTGCCATATCAACGAGCTATTGCTTTGGGAAACTCGGTTGTGCTTTCGTTAGCTTTTTGGTGAACAATATCACTGAGGTATACCAGCATCAAGCTCGCTGTTTAAAGCCCAATATCCAATAATATATTCGCCTAATTGTTAATACACCATATTTTCCATAACGAACATCCACTACATTTAAGCGCACGGAAATATAAAGCGAACAAATCCTTTACAACTTCCCAAACTTTACTTGTTTCTTACTATAATCCTTTCGGTACGTTGCACATTCTATTCTTTTATACGTGACGCCGGCTGATTGGAAGCACAGTCTATCAGTCCGAGTCGTATTGGGATTGATTCCCGGGTCCGCTGGCCAGCTAACGTAAGCTAAACTTTACTTGATAGTTTGCTACTTATCTTAGCCAGTTACCAGCGCAGCTAGCTTAGGTAATAAGGTAGCAGGTAGTCAACCTGCTATAAAAGTGCGCAAATTGTCCAACTTACCTTTTTTACTTTTTTCACATCATCCTCCATTTCTATGGGAAGAATTTCATCTTCATATTCACTTCAGCTTATAGACGCAGGTGAGACGTGAAGGTTTTAGCCAAGCACTCATCTAAGACCAGTTAGCTTGCTAGCCTAGCTTAGCCAAGCCTAGCATTGGCAAAGTGATGCCCGATTTTGAGCTGATACCAAAACGCCATGCTAATTCTTGTGTAACTCTTCAACTATTAGAAAAAATCCCGGTGCTCCACCATTGTGGAAAAAATGAAGCCGATTCCGTACAGTTTAAACAGTCAAAGAAATAGTTTGTGAAGAAGACAAACTCCAACAAAACAGTCAAAACTTTTCAACCGTGCCGCCATTTTGGGCGTTTAACTGTAATCCAGGCCCAGCATGCCTTGCTTTGCTTTGCACAAACCAAAACAGGGCAGCTGTTGTGCTTTACAGCTGTCAATGCTGCCGGCTGATGGGAGAAACCAACTTCACGAACGGAGTAATTTGCTATTAACTGCAGTGAAAAATGAATTATGGAAACATAATCTCAGCTCAGTTTAGAGGGTGTTTGCGTTTTATATAACTGGTAGGTTTCTTCATTGTTTTAATGCTTTACGTTTACTGCTCCTCTTTGCCCGGGATTTATTAAATTGTTTAAAATCGAGTTTGAGCCTTCTTTGTCAAAAACAAATCTCACTGGATTTTTAAACAATAGCCCACTGACGTGAAGTCATCAGAGATTAGATTGACTAACAGCTGATGACTCTGAGAGCTTTTAGTTATCCGAAAATGAGAGTGCGGACATGGGGTGGAGGTGAGTGTCAGGGGTGATTTGTCACGCAGCCTTAAGACCTGCTATGATGCATCGTTTACAGAGGCAGAGGTGTAGGTTGCAAAGTTAAAGATGCTAAAGTTTTTGCTGTGAGTGATGAGGAGGAGCAGGATTAGAAAGGATTGTAACAGAGGGACAGCTCAATGGTGGTACTTAGGCTCTGTTTTCCCAAACACGTGAATAAAGCAGGTGAAGGCTATTCTTTGCTGTATGTTATTTCACACTATGAGGAACTGGTCATCAGTGATTTGTTTCTCTAATTAAATTTTCAGCTGTTTCTTCTCTTTGACCCTCACTGTGCAGAATTATGTATGTATTAGGAGTGTTAAACAATTGTAAATCAAACATTTCTGTGTGCACAGAGTTAAACCTGTGCATGAGCTATGACTTCATGCTACAGGCAAATTACGCAAGTGTCTGTGAATGGGCTGTCATTCATGTAGGAAACGTCTTGACTCCAGTAGTTTAATATTTACATATTGATCGATTTTGGGTTTTTTAAAATGAAACATTTAAAAATTACTGAATTTATTTAGAAACCTAGAGGATTTAGAGTTTCTGTGAAGAGGAGTGGGCCAGAATTCCCCCTGAGTGACCAGCTATACAAGAAATGTCTTACCGCCATCCTTCCCAAAAAGGGTTTCCCCACCAAGTAAGCCATGTTTTGCTTAGCTCCTTAAGGGAAACTCAAGGTTAATGTGATTTTGCACAATATAAATAAAATGGAATTGAATTGCTTGGGGATCAAATACTTATTTAACTCAATAACATACAAATCAATTTTTAACTTTTTTGTAATGTGTGTAATTTTTTTTTCTGGAGTGTTAGTTGATATTTTGTGTATCTCCTTAAAAATTAGAGACTGTTCACTCATTTATAAGTGAGCTAACTTACAAATTCCACTTCCGCTCCCTCTCTCTATTTTTTTACCAGTTGTCTTTAGCAGTCTATGTTCAAATATGAAAATACACTTACTTAATTCAGTTGCAGTGGATCTGCAAAACTATTGCATTTTGTCTTGTATTCTGGAGAGCCAATGTGTATGTGTGTGCATGTGTGTGCAGGGTTTAAACAAGCTCAACTAAAGGATGTACATTTCTATTGTGAAGCATTTCTCGAACATACAGTTGTGCTTACTTTTACTTACTAATCCCAACCTATATGGGTCACATTCAGAAACAGCTTTTCCCTTCTTACCCCAGCTGGTAAAAAAGTCCGACTGCAGTCACAGTCATCTGACAAAAATGTGAGACATGCATGTGAAGACATTACAGATATATAGTGCACTTTCAAATACTATATTTATTTTTCTCTTCTGGGATGAACAGTCTGATATATGAATCTACAGTAAGGCTTAACATTACATTTTCAGCATAATATTTCTCTTTTCATCTAAAAACCAAAACATACAAAAAAAACTTTAGCACCATATGTTATTAATAATATTCATATTGTTCCCAAAAATAGGGAGTAGGTACAATACTGGACATCAGTTTTGCTTCTTTTGTTTTTTTTTAAAGAATGGGGATTCCATGAAACAATTTACTTACATTTTATATTTAACAACAACAAAGAAATCATTCCTTATATGTACTCAATCACAACATGGGTCGTACGGGTCCACTTTCATAAACATGCTACATTTGTAGCAATTTTTGAGTACTAACATTGTGCCAACTTTTGGAATACCCCGGATATACCATATAGCCTACGGAGTATCCTGATAGATTTGTGAAATACACCAACAAGCTAACACAACCTATAAATTGATTGAATATAAACAAAGCAATATTTCCCAACACCTTTGATAACGATTCCAAAAAATCAGCAGCAATTAATATGACAACCATAGTCGCTTCGTTGGAATATCAAATCCATTTTCAAACAAAATATTACAGCCAATTCTACAATAACAACAAAATTAGATACACACAGATTAAGGACATATAGATGACAGGAATTTACAACACAGCAATCACGTTCTATATATATATATATTTTACCCAAATTCCATTAGCAGAAGTACATTTGTGCTCCTGTGTATTTGCTAAAAAGATGCATTTTGTCATCTGCCATTTTCATTCTGTCCGAAAAGAAAAATCCTAGTGCAGACTGAATTATAGTAAAACAAAAACGTACCGTATGCGGAACCCAGTAGAATAAATCTTATATGAGCAGTAGAGTAACTATTGGGTTTTTTTGTTTTTTTTTGTGCAGACTGGGAAATCAAAATGGCACCACTGAGAGCTGAGTTCTGCTGTAAACTGTGTGGATTTGAGGTGCTGGCTGTAGAGCATTTTGAGACTGCACGTTTGTGGTATGCAGGATCTCTCAGTCAACTGGAAGGCTAAAGCCAAAGAGTGGACTCTTAGTCCACAGCGGTAGCACCTTTTTAAATGTATTTATTCAGCACCAGGTTATGAACAAAAACGTAAAGAAGGAATAAAAGTAAAAAAAAAAAAAAAGAAAACAAAAATGCACCGTTTTTTAACATCTGAACATTCTGCCCCTGTGGTCAAACGGATGGTCATGACACAAAGGTATAGACTCGAACCAGGTCAAACACTACAATGGCCTGTTGCTACACATTAATGCAAAAATCAGAGGGTTTCTTGTGCAGTCGAGAGCACTTGCATGCTAAATGCTGAGGGTCACCTCACGATGAGTCATAAAGGCATGCTGGGAGGTGGTAGAAAATCCAGAAAATGAGGTTATTCAAAAGAGAAGCAGTGATTGGGCCTGTTTCGTGATCATTCCACAGTAAGAAGACGTAACAACTGATTTTTTGCGCTTTTTGTCGTCAGTTTCTTCCACGTTGTATTCTAAACGCAGGCATTTTTGTTTTGGCTAGAGGACGTATTGTTCACACAAGACACAGAAAACGACACAGAAAGTTTACGCCTTAGCACTACAAATCATTCATAACTGCAAGACAGAAGAAGATGTAAAGGCATAGACGAAAGTACAAAAACAATCATTGGCCAAATCTTTCGGTAACTTGGCTGGTTATCTGCGACCGTGACTCTCCATCAAACACTTCAGAACTAACGCTTTTAAACGGACTATTAACTGTTATATTGTTACTCGCCGAATCAGCTGGGGTTGGCGTCATACTCGAAAAGATGAGGAACCCTGGGTTCAAGTACAGAAGATGTTCAGTATTGCCGTACTTTTTCTCCTGTGTCTTTGACATAACCAATTACTGGGTTTCACACAATACCCATCACTTGATTCTGTCACACAGTAAAGTCCAGATGTAACACCATAATGAGGAAACAACACAGTCCTCGAGATGACATCTTAGATGAAACTGTAAGACTAAATAGCACTGTCAACGGAGGTGTTAGCTCACAGAATTGGGAACCTGGCTTGATCTGGTTTAGGGTGGGAAAGGGGTCACAGACAGCTTGTTTGGTGTTATCATCTTGGTGGGTGTGCTGGCACATGAAACAAGTAAAGAAAGACATTGGCATTTGTTTGCGGACCTGGCTGCCATGGCTGGTTCGAAGCACCCAAAGTAACAAGGCACAACAAGGACTGAGAAGAGCAAGCTTTGCTGTTCAAATCCTCTTGCTGTGTTTTGTGGCTCTCGGACGATGTGGTGTTTGGAAGGTAACCTAACAGAAACTGTCCTGTGCGAGGGATTTCTCTGTGACCTTGTTTATGGTATAAAGTGTGGCAGCCTGAATGCTACACGAAATAGTATACTTCCTACTCCCGCTTAAACCTGTGTGTAGCTTAGCTCTTGAAACCCGTGTATAATTTAAAGAACACAAGAAAAATACATAAAACGTAAAATCCGCTTATTATCTGGCTTCTAGCTAATCATTGTTACTAGTTACAGATTGCGAGAAAGTGGTGATTGCTCTGTAGAAATATTTAAAATATACTGCATGTTCTATAAAAATCCAGAATTGTACATATAGACTCTTTGTAATTACTTTAACTGTCATTACTAGGGATGCACCAACGTAATGAATACTGGTATCAGTAGCAACTAATATCGGCATATCTGCAAAAAGAATTATCTTTACCAGTTGGAGTGGTCAATATTCACCTGTTCTGTGATGACTAAGTGAAAATAAATTGTAAGTATAGATATCTTTGACTCTCTGGCGTAAAAGTGATAATAAATAACAACAACATGGAAAACATTGGTATCGGCATTAACGATCAGTGCATCCCTAGCCATTATTATGCTTATTTTAATGACACGGTTACGCAGGCGTAAATATTCTGCGTCACGTGTCAAGCACCACTAAATGAAATGCAGCCCAGTTGTACATAATCTTGTTTTTGAATCTATATAATACTGTCATTCCACACACAACCACACATGCACACAAAAATGAATGAGTCACAGTGTATTTGCACCTGATTTGGACATGTGTCCACTTCTGGAAAAGGTCAGCAGTGTTTAGAAAGGATGCACTATATGCCAGGCAGCCAACTACCACAAAAAACTGCCCCTACGCCCGTTAATCACAATGAATAATCATTCCCACGAAGGAAATGAATAAATAAAAATGTGCAAACCATAATTTAGTGGTACAGTCCCAGCCGAGGAGTCGTCTAGGATGCAGTATGTTAAGGAAAAAAAATGGAGACCCTTGAGGACATGCCTGGAGATGAGAACTGCATTGAGACACCCCTGAGTCAGCTGGTTCAGTGGTCTTGTTTTTTTGGTCCTGAGGAACCCCTGTATTGGCTGTTTTAAGTGTTTTTTAAATTGTTTTTTTAGATTTTTTTAGTTTAACAATACTTATTATTCATTATTTACTTATTAATGAACTATTAACATGGCTGTTCATTCACTACAACATAGAGGAACTATACTCTGGCTACTGTGGTAAACAGTGAACAAGTTGGTTATTTGCATACACATGTATATCTATACATATGGTGTGTCGGATGTTTGCTCCAGCCTAGCTGACCCAACAGCTCTCAATTACTCAGGGCTGAACATCGCTTTTACGCTGAAGGGTAGCAGACCCTGGATGTTGAAGCTCTTGGTCATGGCAGTGTACCTCATTGCATGTTCTCATGTCAGGATCTCAGTTTGTTTCAGCCTCAACTACGCTGTTCAGTTACCAGAGAGTGTGAGAGTGTTTTCACGGGAGCGCACCAAGGCCCAGCACCGCAGAGACGGGGAAGAGGGTGAAGCAGCAACCGAGGATGGAGCCGAACAATCGGCAGGAGAACAGAATCGTGGGAAAGGGCTGAGGACACACACATGCGCACAGAACCGTTCAAGCATACTTGATAACACTTCAGCACACGCCGGGCCAAACATTCACCTTTTCACACGATCATTCAAGGAATCATACGTAACTTCAATCAGGCCCTTTGCCACGATCTGCCCTCGTGTTCTTTTCCAACCCTGGCAAAAACCCTCTTTCACCTTTAGCCCTGAGTCACATGGTGTCTGCCTTTTACAGTACGATGTTAGCAGGCACGTGAGGCCACAGCAAAGCAGAAAGCCAGTGAGCCAGGGGGAAAAGGAATCTCTGTGTTGCGTAGAGCTCTTGGGCATCCCTTGTTGGGTGCATTTGTACTAATGCCTCATACTAAAGTCATGCCAAACACTACAATGTAAAAAACACACATTATATACGTATTCAGATGAGTCATCGAGTAAATAGATACAATTGAAGTATGAAAAGCATTCTTTTTTTTTCTCATGAATTGTAGCCCTCTCTAGAAATGTTAGTCGAGCTCCTTTGACTTCGAAGGATCACTGCGTTCACTTCTTCGAGTGAATTCAGTGTCTTCCCTTGGGTATCGGTTTTGGAGAGCTCCTGCAGATTCAGCAGGAGATGTATTTAAGTGTATAATTGCTGTACAGCAGGCCTTTAGATGGCACACGTTTCGCACAGACTCATTCAACTGGTTCAAGGGGGGAGGGCAGAATAAATTGGAAAGACAGTACTGTAAGATACGATTTGGCTTTGTTTCAACTGCGATATAGCAGGTGTCAGCACAGTTGCCCTGTACACCCATATAAGAGCATCATCTCTTTTAGGGCACACTGATGTTGAGGAGAATATACCTTTAAACATGGCGATGTTAAAAAAGTGTGTGTGGCAAAATATAAAGCTATGTCAGTAACTATCAATGTGGACACAAATATGCACTGAAGTATAATAGCACAGAAATATCTTCTCAGACCTCTTTTTCCCCCCCAACAACCTATTACAGGGCTTTGCAGCCAATAAGTGTGTATTACCTAAACCATTTTTTAAAAATATAAAAACAACATAGGGAGGTTGAAAAAGGATTCAAAAGGGAATGGTGGAGGATTCCTTGAAGGCTGTCTCTGCACTTTGCTCCTTCACTCTTTGTTAAACACCTCTAATCTTTTTTGTGTTTGGAATGTTTTTCATATGATTTTCTACTTCCTCACAAATTTAGAAAACGTTGTGCTCATTTCTACTACAGTCCCTTCATTGTGTTTTGTTATCTCAAGTGCTGTCACAACCATATGGGGGGAAAAAATACAATTATAAGTTAAGGCATGCTGTTGGAGCTTGCCTCCACTGGAGGGCAGTATGTACTATAATAAAATGGATTGTGTGGGTAAAACTGATTGAAGGTCAGTGTGCTTTTTTTTCCTTCCATGCAGGCTGTAGTTTCGATTTGAAATTTGTAACAAAAGTGGCATAGCCGGGACGCTCTTGTGCCATATAAGCTTGCCGAAGGGAGATATATTCAGAACTGTGTCTTTTGGAAAAACTTGTGATTGTGTGCATTGTTAGAATTTACAGAATCATTAAAGGAATTTTAGGCT
Organism: Pundamilia nyererei; assembly: GCF_000239375.1. Classification (NCBI taxonomy): domain Eukaryota; kingdom Metazoa; phylum Chordata; class Actinopteri; order Cichliformes; family Cichlidae; genus Pundamilia; species Pundamilia nyererei. The sequence goes on from NW_005187459.1 coordinate 66,322, forward strand.
GAGGACTTCGTAAACATTATCATATAGTTCAATGAGTTACATAAAGAATGGTGGTAAATGTGGGCATATGCAAAGACCTGCCCCCTCTCCTCCATCATTCCCAGCAGGCTTTGCGCAAGTCCCAGGGACATACAGTATGCCCTTCACAAGTATTCACAGGTTCAATCACCAATACAGTATAATGCATTAAACACATTTCATAATGAAACATTCATATGTTATCTACACTCTCATACATAATCCCCCTCTATCAGTGCAGAGGGAATTGTTTATATCACATAACATATTTTAGGTTCATAATTTTCTCTCTGTACTGTATGTTTATTTCCAAAAATAAATCATGACTGTGTGTTTAGACTGTCTTAACAGATTTCCGGTTGACAAAACACACATCTCCTGCAGGAAATTGAGTGACCACGGATGAGAGAAGGAAAGAGTCGAAATGCGGGATGGAAAGAGATCATATCTGGAGAGAAGGAAAGGGGAGAAGTGAAAGAAAATAAGAGCATGTTTATCATATTGTGGATGAGGGGATGACAGAGCTGTGGGAGAAACCTTCAGAGGGAGGATTCATACTGCAGGAGTTCATAAAGAAGTGGACCGTCCCTGTACCTGATGCCCACCGCATTAGGGCTGACATACTGCAGCACATTTATGGTCCTGCGCAGGCGCCGATCCACAAAGTGTGCATCCCAGGCTGGGTAACGTTTTCTGGGCATGTCTATCTTGATGAGTGGACCCTCAGGTCGGATGGGCCTACCAGCTGCATCCACAGGCTCTGTGGACCTCACCTGGAAAACTGGAAGGCAGGTGTCTGTGGCTGTTTCGTCTGAGTCCACATGTTCCCCTGCCAGACCCCGTGTTGGAGTGGCCTGGGAGCCACGGGGCCCTGGTGTGGGAGCCATTGGCTCAGCTTCAGGGGGTAACGGAAGGCCCCACAACAGCTCAGCACAGCAGGAGCTGGCCAGCACCCTCAGTCGGGGGCCCATGGGGTGTAGGACCCCGTAGTAGAGAACCATACAGGCCACACCTGAGGCAAAGCACAGGAAGACGCCGCAGAGGGCAAAAGAGGCATAGGCGTCAGTGGTGGCTGGGTCGCGATACGCATACCAAAGGGAGCTGAGGATGGCATTTTCTAACAGTACTACTGTGTAATAGGCCACCATTCTGTACCGTGTCCGGCCCTCTCGTACATTGAACCAACAGAAGACATAGACCACGGCCACCACCATGTTGAACAGTACCTCCTCCCACTTGGACATGCAGAAATCAGTGCCGCCATGGATGACCCAGAAAGCCATGGCACACCAATGGAGCACCACAAAAATGCCAAAGTAGATGTGGAAAACAGAGGCAAAGAGGGCAAAGGAGAGCACCCGCGAAGAGATGGTAAAAAGGCGCCAGAACAGATGCACCAGGGCACCTCTGTAACTCATGCTCTTCTTGTCGTCACGTGAATCACGCAGAAGCTTGTGGTAAGAGGCTAGCACCCATGCCAGGGACAGGAGGGAGGACACGGCAGAAAGACCTAGAGAAAATGAAAGGAGAGAGGAAACAAAAGCAGAGGAAAGCTAAGAATTAAAAAGATACTGACACCTACCGACAGATGGTTCTAAAAACATCCGAGAGAAGTTTCCAGTTTCATCTTTAAGCATGAATCATAACCTGAAGATTTATGGTTTTATCCTGGACTTGCTGCTGTTCCTAGCAAACAGTATGTTTTATTACATCCAAAGCAATCCATCACATTTTTTCAAAGGCATATTATTACCAGGATGATCCCACGTCATCCAGTCAACACAGTCTCCTTTAAGTGCACCAATTCAGTTTCCTTAAGACATATAATTGTACAGACAGCAGATATGTCGGAGCAGTAACCTGCTGCATGAAAAATGATAGAGTATTATCTGCAGAGCAGAAACATACTGTCTCTCTGCAAATGTATTGATGGCGTTTCTAAAGACACCCCAGCGGAGAAGGGTATCACTTGTTATGATTGAATTGCCTTCCTTGGGGAACTGTATTCCAAGAGAAAACTAGAATTGCAAAAGAGGTTTCAGTAACAAGAGTGGTGAGTGTTGGAAACCTGATACAAGTGGTGAAGACTGCTGGTAACACTAAATAAGCTGATATGTGAACTCCACAAAAAATGGACTGTCGCTTGGAGATTATGGAGGCATGTGACGACCTCGGTACGTGTTTGATGCATTACACACAAAAAAGAAAATGTCTTGAATTGTCAGCAAAATATCAGAATCAAATGTTCCTCATGCACAGCCTTAGAGAAGCCCTTACACTGCAGCCACTCAGTCTTGTTGCTCTGGATCATGATGCAGAGCTGCAGCACCAGCTGAGGGGCGCTTTCTAAGAAAGTCTCCAGCAGCCGCAACATGTTGACATCGGCATACTCGTACATCATAGCCCAGTAAAAACGCCGCTGGTTCTCCTTCTGCCGGTGGCTTTGAATGCCGAGGTACATCGTGCGGATGTATCTGCAGAGAGAGAGAGAGAGAGAGAGGGGTGGAGGAGGTGAAGAATTAGACAGTTCCAGCGTTCAAGTCTTTTACGGTTTACACAATAATAAATACTTTACATTATTTATGCAAAACAGGAAAAAATGTAAGTATGAAATCACTTTTTTTGACAACACTAGAGGGCATTCTTAGCAGCACTAAAAAATGGAAACATATCTACATGCTTTACCAGCAATATATTGATGAGTTCTGTGCCTCAAGCTAACTTTTGCTAGTCTTTCTCAGAGCAGTGCGCTGTAGAGTTAAAACTGATAAAACAGAAAAAAAGAAGGAAAATAACCATGGTAACCTATCCTAACAGTCTAAGAAATTCATTGCTTATTTTATTAGGCACAACTGTTAAACCTAATACACCACAATCCAATACAACATTAATACAACTTTATGAAATTCCGTCAATTTCAGTTTTTCTAGATATGATAGTTTGTTTTTTATTATTGAGGTCATATTGGGTTTATATTTATATTACACAGAGAATATGTTAATGGGGTGAACCCAATATCACAAACACATTTAAAGATAATGCAGGTAAGAACCGCTCGCTGTGATCTAATAATAAACAAAGTAGCATTATCACTTTTTGACAATTACAGCAAAAAAAATAGAATCACAGGTGCATCTAAATACATTTTTGGGTGACTATGCTGTATATCCAACTGTGTAATCACATAATCAGCTCTTAATGCAGAAAATTCGATTTTCAGATTGCTAACAGATTAAGTAGACTTTAATGGTTCAAATATTTAATAGATCTTGCAAAACCTTGTGAATTTTCAGTGATAAAATTGTGATAAAACAAATAATCAAACAAAAAGAATGATTTGTAGCATAGACGGAGCCCGGACTAAAGCAGAAAAACACACCACTAGTATGATCGCATTGAAAACGCACGATCATCTCTCTGGCCTTCAATGGTGCGGTGATCGAACTTGTTATGAAAGTAGGACAGGATAGTAAGCAAGGCAATAATAATAATAATTCTATGTCTGCACATGACTCATATTGTTAGCTGGTGCAGTGGCTACTTTCATGACTGAAGGGGTTTCATAATGGTGAAGTGACTCTGATGAAGCCGGAGAATTAGGTAATGCAGCTGAGATGTGGAAGGTAACTGAATCTCACTTCTGGTGCAATCATACCATGCCACGTTCAAATTATAATGAGATTTCAGAAAGTTTTCCAAGTTCAGCCTTGTATGAGCTCACTGACATCCCTACTGTGGTCAGGAACGTCTCACAACATGCTTAAAAATCCTCTGTGGAAATATCAATCCACCCAACAGAACAAAAAAAATGTAAAACAACAAAATCAAAGCAGGGCTGTTTCTTCTTTCTAGAAAAAACTGTTATCATAAATGACTTTGACAGTTATAGTGGTTTATAGTTATCTTAACAGTCACTTCCTCTATTGCATATTGGGTGGTAGCTGCAGGGTCTATCTGCCTGAGCTGGCAGAGTGGCCAGATAAATCCAGCACTTGATGTGAAGGCAGTCAACCGAGGACAATAGTGTAGCAAGGACAGAAATAGACTAGACAGTAGCACTCCCCCAAACAAACAGAGAACCAAAGGATCTAAATGCAGCTCCTAAAAGTGAGACCCAAATTCACTGCAGCGTAACAAACACAACCAGAAAATGCTTATGAGTGGTTTTCAGCATAATTAGCTTTTGCATTTGGGTACTGGGTAAGAGATTACTGTTTAATTTGAAATGCGGCTGAGAACAGTGCACTGTAAAGAATGCATTTGTCAAATAGAGTCTGACTGATTTTGGTCACTGTTTTGAAGGAGATTCCTCCTTACCATAAAACTCCAATTAAGAGACAAGACTTTCAGCTAAATGTGAGAACACTTAATATACATATGGTACATAATTACTTGTGCTCAAGCTGTAATTGATGACCTCTATATATGCTTTGTTTCCCCGAAATGACAATATGATTATCCTCCAGCATAAGGATCTGTGTAGTGTAGCAAAATGAGGGTGTAGATACACAGCTTTATATCTCAGGATAGGAGTCTTTGGCCCATCAAATGTAGCAATGTAGCAATATTTTAACATTCCTTTAGTAAAACCTGACTTCTTAGTGAACGTCTTGACTCGCTCGTTCACTACATGACACAGTTTCCATTTTTTTTCAGGTCTTGCTGTTTTAACACAGCATAATTACTGTCTTACTGTAGGCCATCCCAAATTGTGCTGCAATTGTATGGCCAGTACTTTGTTATATTACCGTATTCCACTTTATAAATCTGACATATGTACATGACATTAGACAGCTGATAATGCTACACTATTTAGTCTGCAAAGAGGAGATAAGGAGGAGTTCAGTATGCATATTATGCATATTAAAACCAGTGTATGAGAAATGTATGAGAAACATTAAAAATGTCTGCTTTTTCTGCTATTTTTGGTCTTTTAAAAATGAAAATATTAGGAATATTTAGTCATATTTTGTAATTTATACCCCAATAAACAAAACTTTTAATGATATATTAATGATGCATTTTCACTTTGGCTAAAACATAACTGACAGCGCAGCACAAAAAATCTTAATCTGCAGACTTTCGACACTAGCTGTATAATGAGGTACATGTTCATGGTTCAACAGTAGGTTTCTATAGGTAGCCCATACTGTCATTAGCAGAATTGAAAATGTGGTTGATAAATAGAATAAAAATGGCATAAAACATACATAACCATGAAATACGCATACAGTATAAAGTTTTTGAACTTACTGTAATAGATCTGTTCTGTTCTTAAAGTTGTTATATAAAGCCCTTCCATGCAGTGGGATTGCATGGAGTAATGGAGTAAAGCAGAGCTAGATCTGGCTTGGCAAGGAAATTAGGAGCACAGGGATGAAGGTTTTTCTCAGGACAGTGGATAAGAGGAACAACAGAGGGGCAAAATGGGCAAGTTTTTTGGCATCAATAGCTCTGGGCTGCAAGAGGCACCATTATATTCAGAGGTAAAGGCTGGCATTCCGTGACATTTTCTGTGAGACTGGTAAATGTCAGATGGAACAAGTCAACCCCACTCCCTCACTAATGACATGCCACAGAGACCTACACAGGCCCTTTGTCTCCATCCCCCAGTTTCCATTAGCCTGTGTTCCATAGATACGTCTCACTAGTTTGTAGTGCAACCATCAGAAACAGTAATCTTCATGGCCTTCATAGCTTGCGCACTTAAAAAATCTAGAAATGAGCAGCTGTGGTTAGCCACAGCAGTGTTTTAGCTAAATGCTACTGCCAGCATGCTAACATGAGTGAAATAATGCTAGCAGGCTGATGCTAAACAGGGTCACCATCACAATTTAGCATTGACACTTTAATACTAGTGGCACTAGTCATTAATGTTGTGGTTTTCCTTTTTTCTGTGAGACATATTGTGGCACCACAGTGGTGCAGTGATTAACACTATCAGCAAGACTCCGCTGGAGCCTCCCTGTGTTGGGTTTACTTGTCTGCGTGGGTTCTCTCCAGGTGACCTGGCTTCCTCCTACAGTCCAAAGACATGCATATTATGTTAACTAGCGATTCTAAATGGACAATATGTTTGAGTGCTTGTCTGTCTCTCTGTTTTAGCCCTGCAATGGACTGCCAACCGTCCACTGTGTACCCCACATCTTGCACTGTGAGAGCCTGGGTAGGTTCCTGGCTAAAAATGGAGGTCAAAACTCCAGTCCCCGAGAAACAGCTTAATTACGCATGCTAGTTGAGCTTCAGTTTTTGAAAAATGACCAAAACTGAGAAACATCTGGGTCACCAAAACAAAACATGTCAAAGAGAATATTTAATGAAAAGGTTAAAAAAAAAAGTATGACACATTTTAATGCCCAAAGACAACAGTTGACAGGTGACAAAGTACAGGTAGAAATAATCACTTGGAGCAGACACTCACAGGGGTGAGAAAACAAAGAAAAAGGGGAAGCAAAAATGTTAAAAGAAAGTGATTATCTAACTAAACTAAGTGACAATAAAAATTAAAGATTGGACCTATAAAAAGCCACAGACAGGATGTGTAGGAAACAAAGAAATGGAAGAAAAACTACAATAATGGGACAGGAACTAAAAAGCCCTTAATTTATTTTTAGACTGCTTCAGCACGTCTAAGGACAAAAAACTAAACCACATCTGTCATTTACTCTCGTCTGCTGTTTTCGTTTCTCAGAATAAACTCATACTGCCTCGGATTCAGCAAAAAAACTTGTAAAGTTAAACACTTTGGGTTTCAGGGCTGTCAGAAAAATCCAAGCTCACTTCATCATGTATCCAACACACACACACACAAACACATAGCACGTTCCCTTCCTACAATCTCACACACATCCTGCGATTGTGATGCATACTGTTAACACTCCCACTGTGCCTTTTCAGATGTAGTAACACACAAACGTCTTCTGAGAAAAAAGCGTGCGCATACACACAAAGATGGATACATGATTGCGCACACATACTTGTCAGCACGGTAGGTAATAGGGGGGGATTTCCTTTCTTTTTCCAGGCACATTTGTCAGACGGATCCATCTCTGCCCCTCTCTCCTCGTCCCCTTCCCTCCCTGACCCTCTCTCCACTTAGGCTGGGGTACTCCTCGAGTCCCTGATGCGTTTTCCTCTCCCCTCCTTTCCCTTTTAGGTCCATAGCTCCTCTACAGGGCTCCTCATGAATTATTTGTGGTGAGATCATAGCGATCACTCATGGCTCGTTAGGCAGCGTACGCATGGCCTAACAGCTCAATGCGAAGCCGGGGTCATGTTCCAAGACCAGCTGTCTGCTATTGCTGTCAGAGTGCAGGCAGCCATTAAAAGCTCCCATCACCATGGCACGTTGCACCCATGTATACAATCACAACCACGAGGTCTTTCTACCTTTTAAATATACTAACCAAACCAAGACGGGAACGCTAAAGGACAAATCCAGACACTGAACTGTGTTATTTGTATGACATCTTGAGATCAGAGCATGAGCTGCTGTAAGAGATGGGTGGAATGACAAACCCACACCATGTGGAAGACTTGGCTGCGTTTTTCCTCCTTCTCCTCCAAAGTCATTGACCACTGAGTCATCCAACCACCCTTACACTAATCTCTCGAGAGTATGGTTAAAAGGATCACACACAAACACACACGCACCTTGCCAAGTTTAACAGCATCTGTCTTCTCAGTCATGCTCGTGGGAAGGCTCAGCAGCTCAGGCTGTATTCACATCTTGTCATAGGCTGATTCATAAGACAATCACAAGCAGCATGAAGCAGAGCTCATGCATCAGCTGAAACAGGTGGGATTCTTGCAGAACACTAAGCACAGGGGACATGTAACATACGCAAAGTCTGTGGGTATATAAAAAAGTGTGTGTGTGTGTGTGTGTGTGTGTGTGTGTGTGTGTGTGTGTGTGTGTGTCTAAAGTGGAGGCAATGCCACTGCAATGAGTCACACCCTGAGTCACTCCATGGGGCCACACATCGACTCTCAATGAGGCTTAAACCTCCTTTATCAGAGAGTTTTACACCTCTATTCCTCTTGCTTAATATCTTTACTTTTTATGCCTTTATCTCTTTTCAGAACACTTATACACTTTCTTCTGGGATGGGATTAAGTTTTCTTCTGTTCTAGGCTACTTACTACTTCTTCCAGCACCAGCCTTCATGAATTTAACTGTAGAAAACGTCCCATTGCGAGTCCATACTTTCACAATATTACCACAACCTTGAAAATTCAGTGTATGTTGAGACCTGTTATAACAACCTCAGTAAAACTCTCAAATAGCACTTGCAACAATTATTTAATAATTAATGTATTAATTAGCCGACTGACAGAAAATGAACAAAGCCTAATCACTGTACTGACTAATTATTATTAGATAAAAATGGTCTTTAAAAAAACAACAACAACAAAAAGAAAAAAATGCCAGACATTGCAGTTTTTCGAAAGGAAGATTTACTGATTTTTTTTTCTCTTTTTCCATTTCAGGCTTGCAGAAGGTGCTGGAGGTAATCCCAGCTGTTATAGGGTGAGAGGCACTGTACACCCTGGTACACCCAGGTCACCAGCCAGCCATCAGCCAGCCACTACTACAGCCACTACTACAGAGAGACAGACAGCCACTGTCACTCACATTCACACCTACAGCCAACTTAGAATCACCAATTAACCTGAAAGTACCTGCAGAGAACCCACACAGGCAGAGAGAGAACATGCAAAGAAAGAAAGGTCCACATAGATTCAAAGCCCTTAAACAAACAAAGAAACAAAAAACAAGGGGGCTTTAGACTAAAACTTGGTTTTGGATGATGGTGATGTTGTTTACTGTTAGATAAAAAAGTACTATAACATCCATCCATCCATCCATCCATCCATCTTCTTCCGCTTTATCCGGGGCCGGGACACGGGGGCAGCAGCCTAAGCAGAGAAGCCCAGATCTGCCTCTCCCCAGCCACCTCCTCTAGCTTATCCGGGGGAACACCAAGGTGTTCCCAGGCCAGCCGGGAGATATAATCTCTCCAGCGTGTCCTGGGTCTGCCCCGGGGCCTCCTCCCATTGGGACATGCCCGGAACACCTCACCCAGGAGGCGCCCAAGAGGCATCCTTGTCAGATGCCCGAATCACCTCAGCTGGCTCCTTTCGATGTACTATAACATAACAATTTATTTTTTTGTTCAGTTTATCTCTTTCAGCTTGTACATCCTTCTGGCCTTTCTAACTTTACTGGACAACCTTTCCTATCATACAGAAAACTGAATATTGTAACTGAAGACTCAAAGTCACACTCAGACTTTCACAGAATTTTCTCGTGTGTGTGTTTGTATATGTATGTGTGTGCAAAAAAAATTGTGGGCCTCATTATGAACACATATACCAACACTAACTCCAGAAAAATAGTTTTGGGAATGCACAAAGTGATGTAACACACACACACAATCTCTTCTTTACCACAGTCGCATACCGTATGTGAGCACAGGGATGGATGCTTCTGTCTTGCACAACATCTCACGGAGATGTCAGCAGGGGCAACAAACAGATAGCTGTCTATGTATGATTGGCTACATAGCATTAGCATTACTTCTAGTCAAGCATCAGAAGTAATGCTTGACTTCTGAAGGAAAACATTATGCTTTCACTCTACCAGTTAGGTCAGTACGGGTCTGCTCGTTGCTCAAGGACATTTAAGGAGGCTGTCTTCTGAATCAGTCAGTTTTCTTTTTCTTTTTGCCCTTTCCAGTCAATGGAAGTGTCACAACTCTGGCAGGAGCTTAACAGTGATGTCAGTGTTGTGTTATTCATCAGTTGCCAATTTGTAGCATGCCAGTGAAAACTGTTACAGCAAACATCTCTTCCAGTCAACATTTTAGCTTCCAGTAGGGAAAAAAGAAAAGGGGTCAAAATGTTGTTTTTTTTTTTAAAAATGTTAACATTTCCAGCACTTATAGGATTTTTGCACTTTCCAGAAACACTTGTGGTTCAGTGCGGCTCAACTTTACAGCATACACTGATCCTATATCAGATATGTATTTATCCTCCTTAGGGTGAAGAATAGCCCTGGATGAAAAGCTGGTAGAGTTGAGTAGAGATGAGTCCCACAAGCGAGTCAGATACACTTACATACAAACACACACCGATGTGTGACCAGTGTCTTCGGGTGATTCTGACACTGAGAGGTGCTGGAATTTTGAATGGAGACCAGGTTGACATGATGCAAGCTGAAAGCGACGGGGAGCGGCAGGCTGAGATGCGAGACGCTTTGTCAACTCTGCTCCGGCTTGTCAGTTCTTAGAGTTTCTAATGGTTAACCAGCTCTGACGTTTCGACTAAATGTTATCGCTGTAATTGTAACACGTCTCACACACACACAATGTTTCATGTGGTCCGTTTGTGATTTACGAGGAATTTCTTTGATTTTTGAATTCATTTTGTTGGATCAAAACTGGCTTTAGTTGTCTGAGTTTAGTCATGAAACTGAAGACAAAAACAGCGGACGCTCACAACAAATCATTCTTACTGTTTTTTCAGTCCAGTGAGAGCAAATGTTCAGCATCCAGCAATTGGCCACCACCATCATATCTGTCATTCATTATTACAAGTATTGAAACCTGGCAATAAATTCTCAACAAACTTTACGTGACGGCTACATAAAGTCCAGTTCCAGCAGTAATATAATCAGTTTGAGCTCTTTGTCTTTGTATCTGGATTAATTAGCCAACAAAATATTTACCAATACAGTTACTTGTTGTAAATTACAGAAGGTTTGTGTTTTACAATTATGGCATGTAGCCTCACGGTTAACTATACTGGGTTTTCTATGCTGCACAGGTAGCTCACTTTTTAATGAGATGCATCGCCATGGTAACTAATGCTACAAACCTAGTTCCAGATTAGAGGTCAGCACTAAATCACCACCTACTGACCAATAAGTGCTCAAGAAAATACCATTACCATTCATCCATGGATACCATACCATCCATTCCTGGATCATCCCTTGGACCTCTGGGCGTGAAGTTTTTAAATAGCGACTTATGTCTTTGTCTTTCCCTGATAACCATCAGTAATAAATATATATACTTTTCCTATTAGCTCCAAACTATTTTACAACAATATTATTGTTCTATAAACATTAAACAGGACATGTACACTGTACTTGTTGAGCTTATATCATATTTGCACACAAACATATGATAACACAAACATGAATATTCACAAAAGTGTATATTTGAATACAGTTTTTATATTTAATCTTTACTTTTAGACTGTTAAACACTAATGAGTGTGCAGCTGAGAGAATAAAAAGTAAAATAAATTAAAATTATTTAATCATTCTAATTTCTAAATATTTACTATATATTATAATTAATCAGATTTTCATTTGTGTTAATGACAGTCTTTTAAATGAGAAAGTCAGTATTTTTGCTTAGGTTTTAGTCCTAGATTCTAGGACTACATTAAAGACATAGGATGTAAGTTTCTAGTTTCTAGTTAGCTTGTTAGCATTCATGTAGCTAATGACTCCAGCTCATTAACCTGCCCTTGTTCTGTAATAAATTGGTATTGCTATAAAAACCCAAACTGAAACTTAGCATCCTCAAAACTATTAATGAAAATGTATTATATTGTGGTTCTTTACTTGTTTTCCAGTTATGAGTCCAAAATAAAAAAATCTGCATCTTCTGGTCCTCTTAGTAAGACGTAAGTTCTATTTTGTCATGATGCCATCTGACAACTGAGGAAGCCTAAGGTGATGTACCAGAGATATACATAAAATAAATAAATAAAAAAGGGGTCAGATAAGCATATTATCTACTGCAGCTCAAGTTTAGTCCGTTAACTTTATAATTTATATGTTTTAATCAACCTAACGAGCAAGCAATTCTGCACATCATAAACACTAATTGTTACGTTTAACCATCAGAGCTATGCTATTTTTTGGTGGTACCTTTGTGCCATTTTGCGTAGGTTTGGAGGAGGCATGCAGCTAATGCTAAGGTTGACGTGGATTTTGCTATGCAGAGGTCAACCGAACATCACAAATGGGAGACGCATGGAAAAACATCAAAGATAAAAACATATAGCCTAAAGGTACAGATGGTTGCTGCACTGAATGTTTTTATTTGTTTCTAACAATGGAAGATAAACCTACTCAGTCTCATTTCAGCTCTTTCCACGTTATAGACTATGTGCACGTTAGCATATGCTACTTCCGGTGCGGAAACTCATGTGGGGAGCTTTGTTTCCGGTGTCCTATTCGCGCCCTGTTTACGGTCCAAAACAAGTTAAGCAAATGAATGAATCAAGCGGCGAATTACATTTCTATAGATGTCTCGGGCATTTACCCAATATATCTGTAAATGATGTTCATCGACTTGTCGATATTTTCCCCCGTGCCTCAGAGCAAAAGAGAAAAGGGATTCAAATGTTATATTTCTCAGTATCTGTAAACAGCGGTCCCTCATTTATTGCGGGTGTTATGTTCTAAAAATAACCAGCGATAGGTGAAATCAAGTAGCCAATTTTATTTTTTGACGGTGCAAAACGTTTCGTGGACATCGTGGGCATACAGCACTGCATTTCAGAGTCACACTGCTAGCGATCGATGCAGCGATTCTGTACTGTATAGTGTACAGGAGAGACGTCACGGAAGAGATCGTCTGCAGCAATCAGGACGCAGGACACAATGTGATGTAAAAAAAAAAAAGCATGCAAACTTGCACTAAAAAATCCACGAAACAGCGAGGTGAAAGGTGAACCGCGTTATAGCGAGGGACCGCTGTAATTTTGAAGGTAAGTCACAACATACGCTTCATAAATACTAATGTATAGAAACCAGCAATCATTCATTTTTTGTGTGGCTTTTTTTCACGGTTTGTTAACATGCTGTGTAGGTGTGTACTTGACTAGCTGATATCGACATAACGGGGAAACATCTGGTTTGACTATTCTTCACCTGTAGTTTGAATGCTGAACATTTTCTTGTTTAAATCATAATAACTGTCACTATACAGAGATGTGCTTCTGAATGTGGACGATGTGTCTTCTGCATGCAGTAATGCAGTTCTGCTTGTGTTGAGTGATGTAAACAACTGATCGATCTAAACTCTTTAAACGTCAAAACTGATCATTAGATTTTTTATGACACAACAGTGGTGAGTGTTCCCACCTTCTCCTCTTTGTAACTTAACGCGATCTTTCCGTTTTCGAGTTTTGGACATGATTTTGGAGTATATCTTCGCAGTAGTGATTGACCGCAAAGTAAAGCTACCGGAAATGTACAACCCCACATCCGGTCTCAAACCAGGAAGTTAGCATTTTCTCGTGCACAGGGTCCATAAGTTCGCCATTCTCCCTGGCTTTGCCGATCGATCAACAACACCACAAGAATGTCCCACAAACCACCTGTTTGTGACACTGCCCCCTGGTGACAGTAAAAAGCAAAAACATGTAAATGTTCAACCAATTAAGAACTTCTTGGCTTAATATAATAGCTCCCCCTTCTGATAGTGCAACGTCTGCATGAATGTCCATTTCATGCTTTGGAGAGGCAAAGCATGAAACAGACAAGGTGGACTGGCATGTCTATTACACATTTTGACGTGACACTGGATTGAAATGTTGGTCCGTACAGCTGTTTGTAGGTGACCACTATAAAACCACATTGGATCCTTTAGTAGTAGAGTGATTTACCAGATATAGTTTACAAGGAGAAAAATCTTCTTTCTGTTGTCTCTTAGGCATCCTCCACAACAGAAATAGAGGTAGTTAGCATTGCTCAGATGTAACCCAGCACAGACTTCTATTAGAAACACAGAAGTACAGTTGTTACATGGTGACAGTATCGGGGGTGTACGAATAAATTCATCATATGCCACATGATAAGATATGAATGTTTCACCAGCCCTCCCCCTTCTATCTTTCCCATACTGTCTTAGATGTCTACATTACTTTCTGTGCTAAAAGTTAGACACCATCTGAAATATGAAACCAGGGGATGCTTGGTTTATTCTAGCTTTAAGAACTGGCTGCAAATCTTCTAAACAAACACTAAAATGTGAAGAAAAATCTTTCTTACAACGTTAAACCCTTGGAACAAAACCAACTTTGCGCTGACTTTAATCATGTATATTAGCGTTCCCCTCTGCTATACACATTCTCTTTTCCTTTCTGTGCAGCCAGTCATTTGTCACCATTAGCAACAGTCCTCAGGTACCCCAACCCAATAAGCTGTGATCATGTGACATGGTGCAGCCACTTAGATTAAAGGAAAGCAGAGAGAAGGGGGTAAAATAAGAAACAAGACAAAGGGTTATAAGGTGACCATGTTTGGCAGACGAGGAGGCGAAAAAGGAGCAATAGGAGAGATAAGAGGAGGAAAGGTAAGAGAAGAGAAAGAGATTTGGTCACCTTGCCTTCAGGATGGATGCCAGCCAGAGATTCAGAGTGATAATTTGAGGTCAGTAATGGACGAAAGCATGACAAGGATAAGGATGTGCAGATTCAGCTACTGATTGCTTCAGCATCCATCAACAGCACCAGGGCTCTCCAGCATTCAGATGGTTGATCAAATGAAAGGAAGGCTTAATTAAATCAATTAGTTAATTCAATCAAAACTACATATTTCAGCTTTAAAAATTATCCAATGCAGATTAGAAAAAGACTAAAAGCGTACAACAAATGTGCATCCTTGAAGCAGCGTGAAGTGCCAAATCTAGAAGTTCTATAATTTATCCATAATTCCTCAGAAACATGGTGATAATCGGTCCAAAAGCTGCCACACAAGCTGTTAAAAGATAAATAAAGAAATAGACATGAATGCTCACTATTAATTAGTGAATCATTGGGATTTTTTTTTCAGTACTGCCTTAAAATAGCAACAAATACAAAATTTTGCATTTTTACCCCTAGCAAAACCATTTAGCTCATCCATAGTTGCTTTTTCATTTGTTTTTGACCTCTTAAAGATGAAAGCGTGAGCTGCAGGGATATTTCAGAAAGACCTCAAACTCATTACAAATTGCAGCTGATATCACAGCTCTTCATGTCAAAGGTCCTGTTGAATTTTAAAATAAGGCACACACACACTCACACGTGTTGCTATATGAGATCCACATCAACTGATGACAATTTTGATGTTAGGAGCTTAAATAGTAGGACAGGGAGTTCTTTGAGTACAGTAGTTTGTTACTCTGTATCATTTTCCTACCTCAAACTGCCTTTTTAGTGGGAAGCACCCTAAAAGCTTAAAGCGAAATCCCGCTTTACTCTCCCTTTCCCGCGGTCTGTTTTTCAGTCTCCTCGCCCCTCCTGCACTGTTCTTGTGGCTGATCTACAACTAGAGGACAAGCGAGATTATGTACGGATTAAGAAGAAAGGCCTGACCCACTTGCTTTTCAGGGACCCAAAAAAGGCCCATGTGGAGGCTGGCTTTCATTCAGCATCTGTGCCTCTGACACTTGAAGTTCACGTGTATTGCTCTTAAGACTATAATTAGCAGGGCTGGCTTATGGTGTTTAAATGCTTCCTTGACTTACTGACTGATTGAGAGTTCCCCGTGTAAATCTACCAGTACTATCCCATACTCAAGAAATAGACTTCACAGCAGTTTTTTAAAAAGAATTATTTAATTATTTTTTATTATTCTGGGCTTGCTTGCAGTTTAGGTGGCATTTTGCATTTTTCGAGCCCCAAAGATAATGCAAGAATGAAGGCGAGAGTCAAGTCAGCATGCAAAGAGGAAAAGAGGGGTGGACACGGGGGCTGAGGCCGTGGAGATAACACCGAGCGAGTGGAAAGAGAGCGGCCAAGAGGAAGGGAGAGGATAGAGAGAAGTGACAGTGTGATGTAGTGACAGAGGAAGTGCAAGAAGGCGAGCAGCAGCCAAAGTGGCAAGACAAAGACACAAGGAAGAGCTACATGAGGTAGAAAAGAACCTGGGGAGTGAGAGGACAGTGAGAGGAGAGGAGTGAGAGAGAATGAGACCCAGGAGGTAAACTAATCACTGAGCACGCAATGCAATTTTCTGGCTCTGTGCCTCCACCCCGTCATACTCCTCCCTCCTTTGCAC
>NW_005187459.1:82425-108664 GCF_000239375.1 Pundamilia nyererei
CCCCCCCCCCCCCCCTCATCTCGGGGGCTCTTTTTACTATTCCGCTCACACACGCTGTCTCTCGCTCCTCTATCTATCAGGCTGTACCATTTCACTGTCCCCCCTCCCCTCTCTCTTCTGTAGTACCGCTCTGTAATTCCCTTTGGCTCCCAAAAAAGGATTGATCCACTCTGGCCATCAGCATTTCAAAAAATATGCTGTGGATGAAGGAAGAGGGGCTTCTAATGGAGCGACTTGGGTGATTCTGTATCATGTTTAAATGGCAAAATGTATTATTTAGTGCTAAATAAGGTTTGGAGGGTTTTTAGGTGAGGGCTGTTTTCTTCTTTCTGTGATACGGCTTGTTTGTGATAAATCGAGTGATTGTGGAAAATTCAACAACAGGAGAAGGGAAAAAAATGATGTAAAACAGCATCTGTGCATGTGTGTGCGTAGAGTGCGTTTTCCCCCAGGCGAAGGAATTTAGGAAACGTTTGATATCGCAGCAGTAAAGGTTTAAAGTGTCTCGAGTCTCTCTCCCGAGAGCGGCGGCGGGCGGCTGCCTGCCTCACTGTTTTGCAGCGCCTTGATGATGATGATAGATGTTCACTCCAGACATGCAAATACAGCAGGCAGCTCCATAGAACCGCGCACATGCTCCCACTCACAAACACACACACACGCACACAGGCACACATATACCAGCTCATATGAATGCTTAACTATAATCAAGTCATCCATTTATATATTAATCTTCCATTTATGTGGAAATAACCCAGAGAAAATGCAGAAAGCTCCCGCTCACAGCAGTCTCAAACCTGCCTTTTTTTTCACAGTCGCGCGGGATGAAAAGCAATATTAGTCATATAACATGTTAATTTGAGAGATAGGAATGCTTTCGCAAGGAGAAAGGTGTAAATGTGTGAGGAAAGAGCAACTCATTATTGACATGCACTATGTCACCTCATTCATCACAAATGAAACTGCTCTCACACTGCTGAGGCACACAGGGACACACAGCCATACAGGTATAATGTTTATCATAACGCAACAAAATGTAGACATTGTCTGTTTCGCAGACAAATGCACAAAAAAACGCATTCATATTCAGACAAATTCAACTTCAACTTCGGCACAGATCCGCATATCCTTCCCTGAAACATGTAATTAAACCCTTAAAAAGCCACCTAAATACTTGCACAGCTACCATCCTTACTTTCAAGCAATAAAAAGCCCAAACGTACACACACAGACACAGTAACACACACACACGTGCGTTCACACGCGATCAGATTTTTACACCAGGCTTCACACCATCACACAGCGCCACTATGGGAAAGCCCTGAGCCCCATTGCTAACCTGAGGGGATCTGGTGACACAAAGCATATGTGTTAGCCTCAACTGCTACTCTGTGACAGGCCCATTGAGTATAACTTGTTGTGACAGATCAAAATATCTGCCTTGCAGGTGCAGGGAAAAAGACAGACAGACAGAGAGAGAGAAAGTGAAAGAGAAAGCATATTACATTGTCATCAAAACAAAAAAGGTGTTTTAGTCATACTGGAGCGCTTTCAGGTTACCAGTAGCTACTATTGCAGTTGGGCACAGCAGACTGCGATGCAAATAGCTACTGACAATGAGGAAAAAATTAAAAGTCATCACAGTTCCCACAGAGCTGCAGTGGGGGAAAAAAATCTCTCCTGCCTTTTGCAGCATTTTCTCCCCTCATAAACAGCTTCCTCCCATCACCCAAAATTTTTCTAACACAATATGATATAAATCCTCTGAGACAGTGGACTAGATTCATGGTGTCAGCTTTTCCAGCTCTTAAAAACGCTTGCACACAAACACACACAGGGAGGCAGTCATAACACGCATGTACAGCTGAGATTGGGAACTCCTGGGTGCCTTTGCATTTCTGGGCTATTGGGGGATGTAGATGGATGATAGGAGGAAAAAGATGTGTGTGTGTGGTGGGGGGGATGGGCCAAAATCGATAGTGGTATCCTGAGAACCCATCCTTTCCTCAATGAATCTATGCAGGGGAGAGTGGATGCTGACAGGACAAAGCCACCTCCAGACGCTAGAGCGAGGCCTCATCCCCATCTAAGGTTCTTTTCATCAGTGCACTGGAGTTACTGATTGGCCGTTTGAGGAGACGCAAACATCCCTTGCAGTCAATAAAAGCAGTGTCTGTGATTGCAGCTGTATCTGCTTGTCTCTGCCTCAGAGCTAAAAAGGGCTGAGATGTGCGATAAGACACACACACTGTGATGAAAATCGTGCACAAATAGTGAAGCTTCGCCGATGCGTTGATGATATGACAAGAATGATCTGTGTGTGTTTTTTTTAATTGGGTACAGTAGCTTGATAACAGTGGTTTAACTTCACCGGGATATAAAAAACAAATTCTGACAAGTAAAATGTTTGGACATTTGTAGAATAAAACATGCAACACAGCTGTGAGCTAGTTGACTATCAAGGTGTGTTTGAGTTGGAGCCGAGTATTCTGTACACTGCTCGACCTTTTATTCGAGGTTTCATTTTACAACGGATGTTTAATAAACCTATAAACACCACCTTGAAAAAGATCATTATTCAAATTACACCGGTAACATGGCATCTGTGTAAGTGAAGGTCAATGAGTTTTTGCAGATTTTTTGGTCGCAACCTTGAAAGATTGTTGAAGTATTTACAGTTGGATCCATAATTATTTGGACAGAGAAGACCTTTTTCTAATGTTGGTTCTGCACATTACCACAAGGAATTTTAAATGAACAATTGAGACGCAGTTGACGTGCAGACTTTCAGTTTTAATTCAGTGGGTTGAACAAAAACATTGTGTAAAAACGTGAGGAACTGAGCACTTTTAACACAATCCCTTCATTTCAGGGGCCCAAACGTAATTGGACAAACTTAATAACTGAAAAAAATAAAACATTCATTTCTAATACTTGATTGAAAAACCTTTGCAGGCAATGACAGCCTGAAGTCTTAGACTCATGGACATAACCAGATGCTGGGTTTCCTCCTTTTTAATGTTCTTCCAGGTCTTTAGTGCAGCAGCTTTCAGTTGCTGTTTGATTGGGGCCTTTCTGTCCAAAGCTGAGTGCACCAGAGCTTTCTTTGTTTCTGAGGATTTAGATTTTGCCACTCCTAATAATGTAGCAATTTCTTAGATGGGTTTTTAACAGATTAAGGATGGCTTGTTTCACCTGCAGAAGTCAATTGTCCAATTAATTTTGGTCCCTTTAAGAAGAGGGTGGCACAGGTTAAGGAGCTGAAACTCCTAAATCTTTCATCCAATTTGAATATGAATACCCTTAAATGAAAGCTGAGAATCTACACATTATGTCAGTTATTTCCAGTAATTGCAATATGTTTCAGTAAACAGGTGAAACAAACCCAAAACTTGTGTCAGTGTCCAAATATATAAACATAACTGTAAGCTCTGCTATTTGTCAATACTTCGCTTAAACTGGGATTAATTTTATTTTATTTTTTTGCTGTTTTAATTATTCTGTTTATCAGCATTCATTCAAAGCCATGCTTTTGTCAGACTATGACCTGTGGCATACCACAGGGGTCTATTTTGGGCCCTATCCTCTTTTCAGTATACATTCCCGTAATAGGAATCAAACTGCGCACTGTCAGGAAGCTTATTTCCGAAGTATTAGTTCATATCTCGGTTCTCTGGGTTCATAGTGTAACATCCGGGAAAAACGTTTGTTATATTTTTTCATTCTGCTATGAAATTAGATTTGGAGATGAAATTTGTTGTCAAAGCTAGATAATTCAATTAAAACTTTTAGCTAAAGTTAAATAGTTTCTTTCTTTTAATGACCCTGAGAAGGTGATCCATGCTTTCATCACTGTAATTCTTTGTATGCCAGATTGGGAAAGGCACTGTTATCGTGATTTCAGTTAGCAAAATCTGCTGCTGTTAGACTCCTGACTGCTAAATGACAACATGAACACTGGCCACCCGCGCGGTTTAGAATTCATTTTAAAATAATTTTGTTCACCTATAAATACTATAATAAAGTATTTCTCAGAGATCCTACAGTTTTATATTCCTTGTTGAATGCTTAGGTCAGCTGAGCAGGAGCAGTTTGTCATTCCTAACACCAGCTGCTGGTTTGTACAGCAGTTCAAAAACTCTGGAACAGCCTCCCTCTGCAGATCAGACAGTCTGTTTCACTAACAGTTTTCAAATCATAACTCTTCTCTGTAGCCTCTTCATTTTCATTAAATTTTTCAACTGTGTCACCCTTTGAGCAGTGCAGGCTGCTGTTTTTGATTATTTATAATCATGCTTTTAATTATGTTCTCTTATTGTTTTGTAATTTCATCTTTACAATTGTTTTATTGATTGTTGTGCAGCCCTATGGTTAATGTTTGCTGTGCTTAAATGTGCTACTATATATAAATGAACATAACCTGTGTACATACATACTGTATATATACCGTATGTGTGTGTGTGTGTGTGTGTGTGTGTGTGTGTGTGTGTGTGTGTGTGTGTGTGTGTAGTATGTATAGTGCGTGTAAAAAATCTACGTTTGCTTGGTTTTGTCAACGCCACCCACACATATACTCTCTCTAACATCACAAATGACACTGACTAGATATGAAATCTATTTCCAGTACACATGTATGATTAATACATCCGGTGTAATTAGTAGCTCTAATCATGTCATGTTTGCTGCCCACAGCTGGCTGTGCATCGGATTATTTCCTTTTCCTCTATCAAATAGCTGACCTTGGTTACAGGACCAGTGGTCTGGATCTAAGGGTAAATAATGTTTGGTTGTTTACATGTCTCACAGGTCAGCTGCTAAAAACTGAATCTGGGCTTATATTGCACATGTATCCTGCTCCCCCACATCTCTCTTGAGAAGCTCAAAAGGAAGCGGGACATATTGTTCAGCTATTATGTTACATCACAGTGTGTGCCACAACACTTATCAGGGAAGTTTTTATGTCCACACTCCAATCATACAGATTGCTTCTCTTACCTGAAAAAAACTGATAAACCTCAATGGAACCATGTTTCCCTCCATTAAAGCTTGTTCCATGTCATGTGAAACACAGGTTGGCCATTACCGCTGCAGAGCACTTTAAGTTCAGTGAGTGGACAGATAGAGCTTGGATGAAAGAGGAGAGGGTCTGCGGTTGTTTGGATGAGGTTGTGTGTGTGTGTGTATGTCCAAGAAAACGAATAACAAGAAGAAGCAGTAATTAATTGCCAGAATGTGATTGGTACCTCTAAGATGGAGCTAGTTTTTAGCTTTAAAAAATTACATTATTGTCAGTTTTTTTCTGATTCATTAAAATTGGACGTATGGTTTAAGTAAAAGACTATCTATCAGATTTATTCTTGCATAAAACACTTCACAGTATAAAACAACTAATGCACAGCTGTAAAAAAGGATTTGCTCCTTTCCTGATTTCTTATCTTTTTTGCATATTTGTCACATTTACATGTTTCAGATCATCAAACAAAATTTAATATTTAACAAATACAACCTGAGTAAATAAAAAATGGCATTTAAAAACAATTGTGTCATTTCTTAAGGAAACAACAGCTATCCAAACCTACATGGCCCTGTGGGAAAAAGTGATTGCCCCCTAAACCTAATAACTGGTTGTGCCACCCCTGGCAACAAGAACTGCAATCAAACGTTTGCGATAACTGGCAATGAGTCTGTGGAGGATTTTTGGCCCACTCTCCTATGCAGAATTGTTTTAATTCGGCCTCACTGGAGGGATTTTGAGTATGAACGGCCTGTTTAAGTATCTCAATCAGATTTAAGTCCAGACTTTGACTAGGCCACTCAAACCTTCATTTTGTTCCCTTTGAGCCACACACAGGTGGACTTGAAGACTTGAAAGTGTTGTTTCAAATTCAAATTCAAATTCAAATTTTATTTGTCACGTACACAGTCATACACAGTACGATATGTAGTGAAATGCTTGGACAACTGCTCGTGACCTAAAGAAAACAAAAAAGGAAAAGGCTATGAATAAGATAGGAAATAAATATGAAAAATTAAAAAGGGTAAATTTAACTAGGAAGGAATAAAATATAAATTAAGGTTAAAAATGAAATAACTGTACAACACAAATTAGAATGAAGGGTAAATTTAACTGGGAAAGAATAAGATAAAATATATAAATTAAAGTTGAAAATAAAATAACTGTACAACAAAATACACAATATAGAACTATATAAGAATGTATGAAGAAATATAAATAAATATATACACAATAACAGCAGCTGTACAAGTATTAACTGGAAATGAAGAATATAATGTCCAGTGTTGTGCAATCCACATCATGTCTTCTGCAGTGCAAATATGCTGATGCAATTTTTTTGATGCAAAGTGATTTAAGTGATGAAGTGAAAACAATGTCCAGAATGTCCAGTGTGTGTGTGTCGGAACTATATGTGTGGGTCAGTACTGTGTGGTGGTGTGATTGAGAGACCGTATCGCCTGCGGGAAGAAGCTCCTCCTCAGTCTCTCTGTGTTGGTCTTCAGGGAGCAGAATCGCTTTCCTGACCTCAACAGAGAGAACAGTCTGTTGTTGGGATGGCTGAGGTCCTTCACGATCTTCCTGGCCTTGGTCCAGCACCGCCTGCTGTAGATTGAGTGCAGGTCAGGGAGCTCGGAGCGGATGGTGCGCTCAGCTGACCGCACAACCCTCTGTAGAGCTCGTCTGTCCTGCATGGTGCTGTTCCCGAACCAGGTTAAGATGTTTCCCGTCAGGATGCTCTCTATGGTGCAGGAGTAAAAGTTCCTGAGCACCTTGGAGGGCAGTTGGAAGTCTCTCAAGCGTCTGAGGTGGTAGAGACGCTGACGGGCCTTTTTCACCACGGTGTTGATGTGACAGGACCATGACAGGTCCTGCGTGATGTGAACTCCGAGGTATTTGAAGCTGTCCACTCTCTCCACTGGGCACTCGTTGATGACGGGGGTCTGGTAGTTCCTCTCCTGCTTAGTGCTGAAGTCCACTATCAGCTCCTTTGTCTTACTGACGTTTAGAAGGAGGTTGTTCCGCTGGCACCAGTTCTCCAGATTCCTAATCTCCTTCAGGTAGGCCGTCTCGTTGTTATCAGAGATCAGGCCCACCACGACGGTGTCGTCAGCAAACTTGATGATGGTGGTGGAGCTGGTAGTGGCCACACAGTCATATGTGTACAAAGAGTACAGCAGGGGGCTCAGAACACACCCCTGGGGGGCTCCAGTGCTGAGAGTGGTGGAGGCTGAGACATGTCCGCCCATCCATACTGCCTGTGGTCTCCCAGTTAGGAAGTTGGAGATCCACTGACACATAGATGAGCTGAGACCCACTTACTATGGTCATCCAGGTCCTGAAGCAGCAAAGCAGCAGCCATAGACCACTTGGCTACCACCACCATGTTTCAGTGTTGCTGTAACAGGACAGTTTTTATCTTGCCAATGGACAGAATGTTTTGGGAATCATCAAGATGCTTTGTGGCTCTTACTAGATGAGTCTTTGATGCACTCTTGGAGTAATTTGGTAGGTCCTGCTACTAGTTCTCCACTGTTTTAAGTTTTCTCCATTTATGCTCTGTTGAAGTCCCAAAGCCTTTCCACAATGATAGGTGTCAATTAATTTGTTTCTCAGTTGTTTCTTTCAATCGTGACATGATGTGTTGCTTTTTGAGATCTTTCAGCCTACTTCACTTTGTCATACAGGTTCTAGTGATTCAACACTAGACACTTGACTCAACATGTCTGACAGTAATCAGGCCTGGGTGTAGCTAGTGAAATTAAAATTTGGTTAATCACAGGTAATTCATGATTTAAAAAGGGTGAGGGGGAAGAAATTATTTTTTTCATGTTACCTTAGTTTATTATTAAAATTTGCTTGCTCATCTGAAACAAGTCAGCAAACCCTCATATAGCAAATATGCAAAAAAACAAAGGAATCAGGAAGAGGGCAATTACTTTTCCATAACCCGCCACGTACCATAACAATGCGGAAGGTCACCTTTCGCCTTCCTCAGGAACGCTGCAGGACGTGACAAAATCATCAGTTGTTTCCTGATGATTTCTTAGATGATACATAAAAGCTCAATATTTATTGAATTTTATGCCATTTTATAGGCTCCTTATAATATTACAGCCGTAGTTGCTTTTGTTTTCCTTTTATAACTGCACAATAAACATTTAATTCCAGGGTGTTTTCACTCACTGTACACATAAGCGGTATAGATATTGAAACAGTATATATTTTAACAATATTTTAAACTTAGTTATGAACAGAAATATGATGAAGAACCGAGAGAGAGTGTGGGGGAACATTGGGTAGAGCTGATGACTCTTGGGAGTTGCTAAGTGGTGGTAACTGGATTCCAACATGTTGCAGTCTGGGAAATCTGCTGATGAATAGGAGGAAGAGAAGACTGTGGAAGAGGGATGACAAGAAGGCAGGCAGGATGAAAACCTGCCTGTGTAATGTACAGGCATCATGCCAAGGCGTCCATTTCATTCACAAAACCCCTGAGCATGTGCAGCCTTAGGCTGAACAATCTGTTCTTACTTAGCCCAGGGGAAAAAGGGAAGAAAGCTCTCACTCCACCTACCTATTATTTGCTTTCTTTCCACCTTTGTTTTTTTCACCCTACTTTTCAAAAGCTGAACTATAGGTAAGCGATTAGTGCTGTTAGGACTGACACTTCATGGAAAGAGTTGTGTTGTTTTGTTGTGTTTTGGTTTTTTATTGCATAATATGGTTTTGGTCTTGCTGGAAGATGCACTTTCCAAATGCCCCACTAGTTGTTTCCTAAAATGTCTTACAGGACATACTAAAATGTTACCTCATTAATCAACATTTCTTTGGATCTGTCCACATGGCCAACAAGGATGCTGCTTTGAGAATCCCTGGCTGGTTTTACTAACTTGTTTTTCAAGTCTAAAATGACTCATTTGGCATGGGACCAACTACATCTTCATGCATCTGCATCTGAACACAGTATATCACCTACACGCTTGTACTATCAGGGTAATGTAGCTGCTGTAATTAACCGAACCAAATTACTGGGGCCTGTGTGCCAACATTGCGTCCTTCTAAAATTACAGTAGACTCTTCAAAATGGAAAAATGTGGTTTTACTTTTTCATAAAAAGCCTCCATCTGACATGAGGCTGCTCAACTGACCCTGACCCTCGGGTAATTTGAGTCAGAGGAGCCGCTCCAGTTAGTCTGGTCATCATTTTAAAAGAAAACCTCCCAAATTACACAAAAATGATATGCCGAATGATCAGCAATTTAACTTAAGCAGTTTAGTTTTTTACCCATACTCTGTATCATAAAAGAGGCTGGAGCTACAAATTTAACACACTTTAGTGCATGTTTGTTATTTATTGATAGCCACCCAGGGTTGATGCATTTGCTTTGACTCACCAACTCAGTGACTGTTGTGTTCACGTACGTGCCTGTAGGTGTCTATGTGTAGGAGTATAGTTTAAGAAAACACATTTCTTAGATCATGCATTTGGGCCTTTGTGTCTACACACATACAGAATCCAGAATCTGTGCTGCGACATATTAAATTTGAAATTATACAACCCGCAGCTTTAGATCAATATTGAAAGACTGTGAGACGTAGTTATTGTAAGACGTCAAATTTAAAATGATGATTCAAGTGGAGAAGAAGATAATAACAAGGAAAAATCTGCCAGACAGTCCAGACAGTGTCAGTGTCTTCCTTCATACAGCATACAACAAGAGATGGTCTGCTCCAGAGTACACCATGTCATAGCTAACATTTTCTTCTGATGAAAAGAAGATGATAACTAAATAAAAATGAATGCATGAGGAAATGTATTGACACTTTTGTCAGTGAATAAAAGAGATGCAAGTATGGTAAGAAGGGAGCCAATGATAACTAATGATAACAAATGATTCAATCAGAAGTAATCTCACTTTAAAGTGAGGTTGGATTTGATTTGCCTCTTTTTGGGGTGTTACAACTAGCTCCCATGCTCCCTTTTTCGCATTAAAACGCAAGAAATTGTCATTGCTTTGGTTGGAGGAAAAGAAGAGCAGACATAGAGACACATTTTGCATTCGATGTCAAGGAAAACAGGACGCTTTGTAAACCATGTGGAGCAACTCTCCAGTAAAAGCACAACAAACTCTTACACTTTATATTTTATTTGCTGTCCAATGTTTTGTAGTTCACATGATGTATTTAAATATATAACCTTAGATCTAAAAGAGGGTGTACTCTTTTTTTTCCTTTTTTTTTTTTTTACCATGACTGTATACCAACTAGCTGTGTCTTAGAGACAAAGTTCTGTGAACTAATGAAAAAGGAGAAACAAAGAAACAGTCCAAGGGGAAAATGATGGTGATTTGGCTATATATGGCTGCGAATGGAAGTGACACACTCTAATGTTGCTCTTTATTGATGATTTCACTGCTGATAAGAGCACATGGATGGGTGCAAAGGTATACTGAAGCATTCTGTGCTTGGATTACACCAAATGCATCAAAACTCAATGGACGTTTCATCATTCATCAGGGCAACCAATGGGCCTTTCAGGGTAAAGTTTTGGAATAACCCGAGCCAGCAGATCTCAATCTTGTAGCAGAATACCTGATTAAAGAGCTAAAAGTGTTTGCAGTGAAAGCCTGAGAGAGCATCACCAGGGAAAATAAACCTCTAGTTATCTATATGGGTCGGAGACTTCAAAGTTTGGACGCAGTGTGCTTTAAAAAAAAGGGCATGTCTCCCACAGAGTTCATGGCATCATAATGCAAATCTCCTCAAATTACAGAGGACTCTGGGTACGTTTATTTAATATGTTTTATGTTACTTTAAATCAAAGGGAATCATGGAGCTGTCTAAATACTTAAAATCTGGATATATGTGTATGTTTTCCATTTACACACTTCACAGCATATAAAGTAATGGTTGGGTGGTCAACCAGCAGGGGTAGAAAAACACAAACAAAAGCTAAAAGCATAGGGATATTAATAAGGAAAAAGTTCCTGTTAAATGTGATTCCGAGTCTTGTAGTAGGAGCATGACTTTTGGAGCTGGTGGTGTGCTGGGGGGAAAGAGGAAGATCAGGAGGAAAAAGACAGGCAGAGAAAGTAGGACAAAGATGGGTGGGCTCGGCTGTGGAACGATGGTGTCTCTAATCTGGACTGAGCAGCTGCTATTAGTCCAGCACTCTCACATGAAGTGAAAGCAAAAAATCCTACTTGTGCTTTAACATCGAAGAGGGAAATCAAAAACACACAGGCTGCTGTTAGAAACAGCACAAAACCTTTGAAAAAAATCAGATGTTGAAACAGGATTCTCTTCAGCTTAGTTGTGTCAATATTGCGATACCTTTAAATAATTTAGTACAACTTATCGGCAGATGAAAAGTGGTCAAGGCAAAGCCTACTATGAAGTTCACTCCTTTGGACTGTATTTTTAGCCATAAGCCTTAACTGTCTGTTGGCTAAATCCCTCACAGTAAGCCTGTTAAGTTTTACAGTTTTCCCAGCTTGCCAGAGCAGTGTGCATGGGGCTGTCCGCTTGTTAAGGGGTGACGTATCGACCTTCCAAAAATACAGTTTCTGGATCCGAGCCTGTACAGCATTAGCTGAGGCTATCATCTTTAAAATGCTGCAGTGCAGTATATCGTGTTGTTTTTATAAATCTGAGCCCAAAGAACGACATATGTGGTCAGATGTTTACACACACTCATCACGGGCAGCACGAGCAGTTCAACAAAATCATTAAAAGCCCATGACATTCACGCCCACGATGAATGTTAGCTAGATAACCACTAACTCCTACAGTAAGTGCCCTTGATCATAACACCAGTACACTCAACATTTCGACAGTCATAGTAGGTTTAATACCATGGATCAATGCTGCACATTCAGTGTGCTAACAGATAATGTTGCTAAACAACGGTATCACTAGCCAGCAGACCACTACATTAGCCTAGCAGGTTAATGTTAGCCATTGTTAACATTCTCTGTGGACCACATGCAGCATAGTCACAGACAACTGGTAACAACTACAACAATTGAAATTTGCTCTTTAGGTACCAATATATATTGTTCTAGTGACAAGCATAACAACTAACACATACCTTCACTGGTTATGGGTAAGGTTCCACTTTAGCCCCATTAGCTAGATTGTTCAGGCTTGTATTGTCAAGGATACAAGCCTGTGGGCCCAAACTTATTAAGCATCCCTGTCTTGCCACATCAGAAGGTAAATGTGGCATCAACTAATTTCATCAATTTCATTTCAAATTTTTGTTTTGAAATGACATAGGAAATGCTATAAAGGTTGTACTTTAGAGTTTTTTGGTAACAAGGCATTGCATTCAAACTATCATAAAAAAAACTTTTTCATTCAAAGTTTTGCACATTAGCCTCTGAAATGCACATTGTTTTTCAAGCAAGTCACCAAAGCCCATTTCCTGTAGCAAACCCTGCAGCAACAACACACAGAAGTACCTCACACTGAAATATTAAATAGCAAATAGGAAGCGACAGTCTCTCAAAATCTCAGCACTTTGTAGAAAAAAAAAGCTGTCAATATCCCTGGAAGCACACAGAACCTAAAAGAGACAAAGTGACAGACAGTGACACGCGGAGAAACAGAAAGACAAGACGATATAGAAAGGACACACTGACATCTTTTTCTCCCTCACTGTGGGCTAAGGTGCTTGTCTGTGACAAGCGAATGCCGATCTATATCTAAGGAGGAGAGCTAAGCCATGTTGTGTTGGTAGCTGTATTCACCCAAGAGGCACAGTGAATATGCTATAAAACTTTAAGCCTAGTTTATAGAGTGAAAAGGATCTTGAAGGTGAAATTGGTTAAGCACAGAGTTTGAAGCCAGTGCATTTTTAATATGACTAGTTTTTCAAACAAAATGAAAAATACATCCAAACTATACAGTCATGCCCAGGTGCTGGTCATTTACCAACTCAGTGCTGGTTATCCCAGCATTTGTAAAGAGATGAATGAAAGTAAAAGTAAGATGGTGTGCAGTGCAGTCCAATGCATTCAGAAAAAACAAATCAATTAAATAATTAAATAAAAATGTGTGTTTTTTAATTTTTAGATCAGTGCTACTGTTTTGTTAATCTCCTCTGCTCTCTATTTCAATATGATCTTTCTCTACAATAGTGACAGAGAGCAGAGGAGAGAAGGAAAACAGCAGTAGTGCCTCTCAACATACCATAACTGATGGCTTTTAAACTGTGCTATAAGAAAATGCCAGATGGTCCCTTTCTTCTTTAGTCTGAAAGGACATAGCATCCATGATTTAAGGGGGCCACGATGTAGGAAGTTAATCTGGCCTGAGAGCCAGCTTGTATGCCAGCTCTTTTCTCTCTGTCAGCATCTATCTTATTTGCTTATTTTAAAAAAAAAAATCAGTTTATAAATAAGCTGATTGTGCAGACCTTTGTCGCTTGTGTTCCTTCATATGGATTCCCTCTGTGTCACGGTCACAGTGTATCCCAAAACTAAACATCTGGGAGAGGATAATTAGCTGGTGTGTATGTGCATGGTTGTTTCTGTTTGCAACCAGGTCACCTCTCCAATTCACATCAGACCAGATCAAACGGCTGCATCTCAACTCTGTGACACACTTTCATCAAAAGCAGCACACAAGAGAGAGAAATCTTTTTAGAAAGGCTCAATATGTTACGGTCGGGTTGCATTCCTAAAGCAGCCCTGAGTATATACAGCACTAGAAGCACACACGCATGCACATACACATACACACACACACACACACACACACACACACATAAATACTACTGTGAATGGAACCAATTTTTTTAAAGAAGCACACATTGCTGTATTCAGCATATATATATATATATATATATATATATATACACATATGCATATTCTGGTCTGCACATTTAAATAGGCAACACAAGGACCCAAAATTATAGGGCTTTTTTCAAACCTTTATAACAGGACTGACCTTCACTTTCTTAGATTTCGCTTTTTTTCACTTTATTCTAAACAGTTTGTGTCTGTGCCAGAGTGAAAAACAAGGCAGAGTTGACTTCAAGCAGTCTTGTTCAATGAAAAACATGTTACAGCCCCTTCAGCTTTATCTTTGAAACACCCTGGATTGAGCATGCTCAGTGGTACCCAGTCAATAAGTCATTAGTTGAGGCTTCAATGGCAGTTGCTCACCTTGTGAGGCTGTGCGCTGACCCAGAGTCTGACTGGGGACCGCCAGAGTACCTCCTTGCACATGCCTTCATCTCACAGAGATCCAAAGGATAAATGAGAAGTGCCTTTAAAGGTAAGCTGAAGAGCTGTCTATTACCTTCTGAAACCAAATTTTAAAACTGCCAATTGGTGAAATAATGGAAATCTTAATTTCTACATGATATAAAAAGGTCATATAGCAGTATCATTGCTATAGCAAAGCCATGCGCTTATGTCCTCTAGTGTATAAAAAAGGATACAACCAAGAGTCTGAAACCAAGAGTCTCGTGTCAGCATCTGAAGGCGATTTAGTATCTAAAAAGTTAGCTACTTATAAAACCTGCAAGAAAACACAGCACTTTGTAAAATATGCAAGAAAACTGCTAACGCTAAAGGCACAAACATTCACACATTGAATTAGGTAGTGTGTCATCAGTGACAGTAGCTCATTGAAAAAGAAGGATAGGAAAACACCTTTTATTTACATACACTTATAAATGCTGCTGCCTGTAAGATGCAAGCATCAATAAAACATTATTCAGTGTTTTTTTCTTAAACCATCAGAAATACTGTTATTGCAAATTTTACTGAAATATTGTGATATCATTTTGAGGCCATATCACTGCACACTAGTAGTGTGATATATAGTAACACTTAGCTTGTGGGTGAAGTCACTTTATGTATATATTACATAATTTCCTCTAGGATTAAGAAAGTATTCTGATTCTAATGTAGATAGAGTACACAGCCAACAGACCGCTGCACATAAACAGAAGAAATCTCATGCTGGCTAACTTTAGATAGAGACAGCCTAGCTGCTTTCCCTGTTTCTAAGATATAAAGTGGGGTTGAGAACATATGAATCAAACATAAGACAGCTTTGGAAAAAGTGAAGGAGAGCATAAAGTTTAGACTTTTATTGTATTTTCACAGGTTTGACACCATTTTTTTATTGATAAAGACCTCCCCCAAGGCCATTCATACTACACTGAAGTAATAAATAAATAAACAATCAAATGCTAGAAAATTCCTGTGTTTTCAATATTATAAAAAAATATGATTTTTACAGTGGGTTCACAGTAAAAAAACAAACAAACAAATGGACAATGAGCTATCAGAACATTTTATGTAATTTTACACATTCATTTCTTACAACTTGTCTAAATTTCATAAAAGTGAGTGAACAACAGGTGCGTAGGAGGCTTTTCTTCCTCTTTTTTTAAATAACATCAATTATGTCTTCTGCACACTGGCTTACAATGTTATGTACTTGATGAAGGTCGGAGGAACCAAAACATTGTAATTTAATAAAGACAGTGTGGGAAGTTTATAATTTATCTTTTTATTATGTTTATTTCTTGCAATTTAAGTCCAAGCAGCATTTCTTTAACATGTAGAAAAACTGAGATGTAATGCTGAAATTTCAGTTCTTTTCTTTATATTAAAATATCTCTGGGACTATATGTGTTGTTAGACTTCTTTGCACTGACAGAAACTGGAGTTTCACTGGTCCGGCCCACTTAAGATCAAAGCAGACTGTAGGTGGCCCACAATGAAAAAAGAGTTTGACATGTTATTGCTAGCTGCAGCTTCATATTTATTGAATAGACACAAGAGTGTTATCAAAACTCTGGGAGCTCCATGTACCTTCTTACGGAGCCCCGCAGGGGACATGGGAGAAAAAAAAATTAAGACGGACTTTTTGCAATACTATCTCGGGATCTCGCAAAACTTTTGCGAGATCTCGCAAAACAAACTCGGGATCTCGCAAAATGTTTGCGAGATCTCGCAAAAGTCGAATTCCAACAATGGCGGCAGCTACTTAGTTATAATATTACTCTTTCTGGGTCACAAAATACACTTTTAAGATCTCGCAAAACTTTTGCGAGATCTCGAGTTTGTTTTGCGAGATCTCGCAAAAGTCCGTCTTAATTTTTTTTTCTCCCATGTCCCCTGCGGGGCTCCGTACTTTCTCCCTAAGTAGGTCAATCAATAAAAACTCATGAAGATCAACACCATTGGTACACCTGAAATCACTGACACAGTGCTAAAGTGTATTATATAATCTTAGAAAACTACATGCCCCTGTGGAAGTCCTATTTGTGTATAATTCGAAGCTTAGAAATTAGAAATTAGGTGCTGTGTAGAAGCTTAGAAAATTCATAAATAAATAAAAAATCTTATACTACAACCAAGACAGGAATAGCTTCAACCGGGTCAAGTTGAACTGTGTAGACATTGTAAAAAGATGTGATAGCAGAATTTAAAAGTAAAAACTCGCAGCAAGATCAGTCATTCATGAGGGCTGGAGACTGAGATCAAAACCTGTATGCACTGTGCACAGAGGCTTCAGAAAGTCTCTTTCATGGCTCTTCTCACTATAACCCACACTGAACCCGTCTGTCTTTTTAACTTCAACTCCTTATTACTTTCCTTTCCACTCTTAGTCATCCTTCCCAGATTTTCTTTTTTGTTTTACCATGTGTGTTTCTACCTCTTCCTCTGCATTTCTCACCTTTTTCTCTTCCAGCGATTTTACCCAATTATGAAAAAGCTCAATGAGAGAAATGCAAAAACTGCTACTGTGATGACAAACTGCTCATCTTTGGTGTTTTAATGCTGTAAAAGTGGCACGAGCATGCACATTTTTCTGTAAAAAGATTAGAAAGGCAGTACATTTTATAATGAAAGTGTGAACAGTGATTCAAAAGAACAATGTGAGGTCTTTAACAGTTATTTAAACATTTCATGGGCCAAAGGAATGGGGAGGCAGCTGCCTTATACACTTCCACACCGTTAAAACTAACAGGTGAGCTGAACAACGTACTGAATAATGAATATCTTGTTAAAGCGGTTAGGCACAGAATGTGATGTGTTGGAAGAAGGAAAAATTGGCAAATATTAGGAGCTGAGTAACTCTGACAAGGGCCAGATTTCGATGGCTGAATGACTGGTTTAGAGCATCTCCAAAGTGGCAGGTCTTTTGGAGTGTAAATGTTATGTAAATGGTACTTATATACTGGTACTTATATACCGCTTTTCTACTCTATTTGAGCACTCAAAGCGTTTTCTTACTACAAGCCTCGTTCGCTTACTCACACACTTTTAACATTCACACACTCACACTTGAATGGATGCATGAATTCGGGGTCAAAACTCTTGAACAAGAATACTTCAACATGTAGACAATAGAGGAACTAAGGATCGAGCCACCAACCTTTCATTTAGCTCTAGATCCTTAGGTTAGTACCTACCAAGAACAAAAATAGTTCAACCAGACAGAGAATCATGAGTGTTTAAGGCTCATGTATCTGTGTGAGAAGCAAGAGGTAGCCCCTGTGGTCCAATCCCATGTAAGAGCTCCTGTTTACTAAATGCTGAAAATGTTAATGTTGTCTACCGCAGAAAGTTGTCCAAGCATGCACGGCATACTGGGATCTTCGTGACTGAAGATGAGTGCTAAGCTCTGTTAATGTGAGAAACATATGAAGCATCAGAACTGGACCATGGAACAATGAAAGAATGTGGTTTCAGTGATGCAGACACTGAATGTGCTGTTTGCATGTGGGAAGAGAGCACAGAAGTATAGGATTTTGGGAAGAATGCAAGCCACCTTAGTCATTTTGATGATATGGAAAATGTTTTGGTGGCAAAGCTTTGATCCTGCCATTCATGTGGCGGTTCCTTTGTACAGCCTTAATGCTGCTATAGACCACGCCCATTCATGGCTGCAAGGAGTTGACTTGGTCTCTGAATTTCCAAGATCCCAGTCTCCTTGTCTATCCATATAGATATGGTGCAAACATTGGATCTATTGAGGTCCCAAATTAGAAATAACACAACTTAATTCATCTGCTGCTCAAGGGTACCTTCCCAAGTTTTGCTGAGCCAGTTCACACAGTATTAGGCATATGGCTGACTAGTGTACATATATTTCAGGAGATTAGAACTAGGTTAGTATTGTGCCTTATTTTCAAAAGAATCTTTTAACATTGGACTTCTACTATAGCCTGTGGTAACGCCATTTTTTTAAGTCACTGTGGGAATATCTTTCATACATTTTCCAATTTCTATGAACAATGGCACTTTCTCCCACAGCTGAATCAGTATTAATTAGCTCTTCAGACATAAGAGGATTCTACCTATAGTAAATTAAAATTGAATAGAGGAACAATAGGAGACATGTAAAGGTTTTTTTTCCTAACCATAGTGTGATGCATTGGCTTCTTTCCCCTCCTTACTTTTGGCAGCCACAAAAGATATTACTGTGCTCAAAGCCAATGTGTTTGTAGGCCGTTCAACCCAAAGGTATTTTAGCCAAGGAACTGACGCTTGATTTAAGTGTACAGTTATGCCAGTTTAATACAGATTAAACACTTTCTAGTATTGCAGTTAGCCAATTCATTAAATGACCCTGAAACAGCATTAGTGTGGCAATGATGTGACAATACAGATAGTTCAGATCTGATAATGACTGTTTCAAGTTTTGCCCAGTTGTAACCTACATTCATTGATTCATTACAAGGACACCGGGTATTCCCACCGAAAGCTGCTTTTGTATTATTTTCCCTGTTCATCGGTGGGTACTCCCTGTAAGTGAATTAACTAAAAACGTAACCCATGCTATAGGAACTGCATACTTCACATTATTGCATATTTCACTATTCACCTAGTTCAAGTAGTTTAAAGACTACTAAAATTAACAATTAACTTTAGTTGCCAGCAGAGATTTGAAAGGCACTTCACATCTTACTTTACCTTATGTGTTCTTATTATGTTGTTTCTAGCAGGACATATACATGTGAACCACCAATGAAAAATATTTCACTGCAAAGGCTTTTATTTTTAAAGAAGAAATACCCTATACCTGGACTTGACCAGCTCTTAATATGGCTGTTGTGTGCATTTTTCCAAGTCCCTTTACTCATCTCGATATCTTGCTAAGCAAATGTAACTATTCGACCGCACACTGTGTTGGCATGTCAAGCAAGGCATGGCTGAGGCTGATGGAATTGCAAAATTATTCTATTTTAAGGGGACTCTTCATCCATCCAACCCTTCATCCATTTTGTTAAATACTTATCCTACTGATGCAATAGGTCACAACTGCATCAAAAGGACTAACACATCAAGACGGATGGTTTGTTCCATTTGAAGTCGGAAGTTCTGTGTTCGGAATTTTAAAATGGAACACCCCCTGAAGTCATATTTCCTACTCCTAAAGTTGGTGCCATCCCAACAACCCAGAGTTAACAATCCAAGATGGCAGCAGTGTGTGTAAACGGTTTTCAAAAGTGTAAAACAGCTGAGTTTTGATTTATCTCTTAACCAAACAGCAATATCATTGGTCCAGGACAGCAAGTCTGACCTCCAGTGGCAAGAAGAGCATGCAAATATGAAAATCCAAATGTATGAACGACAATTTCATTATAACAAGCGTTATTGTAAAAAAGTTATTTCACACAAAAAAAACAAATGTTCATTTCATGATGACACATTAGAAGTCGACTCCAGATGTTGAGATGGCTAGAGTGCCATGGAAATGTTTGGAATTTGTGTGTAAAACGCACAAGAAGAACAAAATAGTGAAATGCAAATTATTCCTGACTCAGAAGTCTTTGTCAGCTGTCAAGAGCTCTATTTTAAATTTAAAGAAGAACAACTCTAAAACGCTGGTGGTGAGGCACTTTGAAGAAGAGATGGATGCCAGCGCTGTAACTGAATCAGCAACAGCTAGTGTTTAGTTCAGCTACAGCAGTCGCTCTTAATTTGGTGCACAACCATGCTTTGAACTGGAACAGGCTGTGTGTGTCTGTGTTCGTGGTAGTTTTTTTCTATGTATCTTTTAGCAGATTTGCTTCACACTTGGCGGGTGCATAGGGATGCAAGGATATGCAGTGTTGAGTTTGAGCCGTTTTCACATTTGGCTAAAAGTGGTTTTCTGTTACCTTTTCACATCTACTGATTGCCTGCACTCGAAGTGTTTAAAGGACATTTGTAAATCATAACTACAGAAAAACCTTTCCTGAGGTTTACTTTACATTAGACTAATGAAAGTAGGAAAAATTATTGAATTATTTACTAAGGAAGATCTTTGCTTTTACTTTGCTTTTGAGTAGATACCATTTTACTCTCGCCAGCATTATTTGGATGACTACTTTGAATTCTACAGGAATGTGATATTTGCTGTTACTAACTACAAGTACCTTTTCTTGATTACATTTTTTGGTCTACTCCTCTCACCTCTCATTCACAAGCTAGATTGTGATGAGTGAAGGTGATGGACTCATGAGACTTCAAGTTTAAATATTGTCCGTACAGTCTGTGACACATGTTATATATTACTACTATAAAGTACTACATCTCTAAAAACTGCTTTTCATTGTTTGTGCTTTGCTTCACCCTGTCAAAAATTCCCCCTGTTTAGAAGTAGATTTGATAATCTTATGATTTATACTTTTTTTAATTCCCAGAACAGCATTATTATCTAGTATTACAACCTGGGGTGGGGCGCAAACTATTGGAGACAAAATATCAGGTACATCCTGTGCAGCTTCTTTGTCGCCTTATGACTCTTTGCAATATTTCTGCTGACCTTTCTGAGCAGGTCTTCCCAGGCTGGCAATTATAACTGTAAACCTTACGACACAGACCTGTACAACTGAATCCATTGGGTTTAGAAGTTTGAAAAATGCATCTTGCAGAACTAATATAAATGAACGTAGTATTAGTAAAAAAAAAATGCAGTCAGTATGATGCATATTACAAAGACATACTTTGTAGTATATCGAAACATAGAAATAGTGTCCAGAGGAGATATGAAACCATAAGCAGTGTACAGAGAAGGTCTGTGGGACACACATGCCTCTGATCAACTAGCATAATAAGCAGAGTAAGATGAAGTATCTTGTGCAAAGCGCTAAGTGACATTTCTGCCGACCCTGACTCTTCAATAAGTTGAGTGGACCCCTGCTGGGTGGTGCATTGGAATGACACCATCTGCAGAGGGCTCAAAACGCCCCCACACTTGGACCTCAGCAGGGGTCTTTGTGCTTACAGAAGGGGATGCTATGGTAACTAGATTAGCCTCTTATGTGAGTTTTTTTTAAACATCCTTATGCAACTATACCTGGATGTGAAATAGAAGTGGAGTTGGAGTGTGTGCGTCTGTGAGACAGAGACAGAAAGATGCTGAGAAGCTAGAAAACAAACACTTTCCTGCACTACAGATTCTGAGGGATTCCCCTCCTCCCACCACCTGTCTTTCTCGCCTTTCTCCTTCCTTCAGCATTCTGTGCACAAATGTCGGAGCAATTTCTCATATAACTTGCTCAACAGTTCACACCGATTCCACACCTTGTGCAAAGCTTAGGGGACAAGTGTCTGCGAGCAGAGAGAAAAAACAGAGACAGAGACAGGTGGGGAAGACAGGGGTACAGGCAGTTGGAGACAATGGGATAAGTCAACATCGTAGAGAGGCAGACCACAATGCAGAGACGAATGCTGTCTGGAAGGCTGAGAGCATCATCATCATCATTTTCTTCCCCTCAACCTGAAATCTACCACAAAACCAGTAATCAACAGTGCTGCTGAAAGCTGACATCCCGCAGAGAGAGGAAACGATTAGTGATGGTGCTTAGCACCCAAAACGCTGCCACAACCAAAGCCACCAAAATCCAACGAGCATGTGGAGATTGTCGTCTAAATCATTGTAGCTGCTGTATTTGATTACTGGGCCAACAGCTTGTTTGGGGGGACAGGAGACAGTAAGGGAGAGGGGGTAAACATCTATATGGGTTTGGTCTACTTGAAAAGGAGCTGTGGAATATGAGCTCAATCAGAAATTCTTCCTTATTTCTTGCAACCTGGTGACTAAAAGCTCTCAGGGGAGCAGTCACTTGCAGCCCACTTGTTGCCATGGTGATTAAATGTCAATCAAGAGATGGCGGGGCTCTCAACATTGGATTTTACACCCACATGCACAGGCACTAGGTCTCACACTTGCCTTATTTGAGCTAAAACGACTACAGCAAACAAACATAAATATATGTAGGTGGAGTTCACTGATTGTGTCATGAAAATTATCCAAGCCTGATGTCAAAAGGATTGTTTTTCTTTAGCAAATTCAGTGCACTTGAAAAGTATATGCTCACCTCATTTTACCTCAAATACTATTTTGTATTTTATTTGATCCTTATTACACATACATACAAACATACACAAACATTCTGTCTTTCTGTCATTCAATATTTTCCATGTACGACTTGCTCCAGCTTCTTCCCTCTTTGTCTCTGCGGCTCAGCGACTGTTACTCAGTCTCAGTGGAGCTGAGCGAAAGTGACCTCGAAATCGACTGCTAATACAACTGTCATCGCCTGCTGCCTGCCAAGGCCCACCAGGGTAGGTCTGGGAAAAGCAACAGAGGAATGAGAGACAGAGGGAGAAAGGACCAGAGGCGCATGTGAGCAGATTCATGAGAGAAGGCGGCAAGAGCATGTAGGAGAGAGAGAGGAGTACAAATGCGAGATTGCAGAGCAAACAGAAGGACGGCAGACAAGCTCAGTGAGACAGAACTTATGTCAGTGGGTGAGGAAGAGAAGAGTGGGCCGCTTAGCCAGACTGCTCAGGCTATGGTGAGTCACCGAGGTCGTCCCGTGACAAGGCTGCACTTTGTAGCATCATGGTCAGCAGGTCAAAAGGTGGATTCCTCTGAACACACAATGATTTCCACCTCACCGGACCCAACAGGGTGCACATAGTACTGCTATGCACATGTGCATATTCAACTACAGACGGGCATTGTTGAGTGTATGGCATTACAAAGTGCAACATTACGTGTTGATTGTTTGTTGTAATGAGTATATAATTACGAAATACTTTTTTTGGACTCTTTCTTCTTCCCTGAAGGCCAGTACACACCAAGTGCTTTGCAAAATAGTGTCACAAAATTAAAATTCTTTGGGATACGAACTTGTTGTGCAATGTATGCATGAAAGCATGCATTAGAAGATTTTTTTGTCAAAAACTGCACTGTGACAAAAATGACACTGGGTTTGCCCATCTCTCAAGAGAAGGCAGGTCTGTTTATTTGCATAAGAAAAATAAAATAAAAACGCTTATGTGGAATTATGTGGTCAATGTGAATGGCTGCATTAAGAATAGGTGAAACAAAATATTTACATATATATTTTACGTGTCCAGTGCATAAAGGCGTTAAGACTCAAACTGCTTGGTTAGCAGCTGCATACTAGCAAAAATGTATCCTATAGTTGTATCACTCACGTTAGCTAGTTTGACGGAAGAGAGGACTATCTTACCATATTCATATTATTTTGTGCTAATGAAGTGATAAGGCCAAACCATTCTACTTAACATTTAGATGAAGCATGGAGGTGAGGGTAATTGTGGTACTCCAAAACAGCACCAGCTAGCTGTTAGTTCGGTTCAATTTGTAGTGCTGAGGTAAAATTAACAAGCTTGTAAGTGGTTAAATGTGCACATCATTATGAAATAGAAACGTCACCAGAGCTTAGGCTACTATTTAATAGGGCTTTGGAGCGTGATGTCACGGGGGTGGGCGTGGAAAGGATTTTGGCCCGATCCGCCATTTTGGGGGTCTAAGTAAGGAGCGAAAGCATAGCCATGGTTCGTACTTGCTGTGTGGTCGGCTGCAATGTTCGATCTTACGACCGGCACGGGAATAAGTTTCGATTGTCTTTTTATGCTTTCCCAACCTGGAAGAAACATGAAGGAGCTCATGTATCGGATATTACCAAACGAAGGCGTCTAGCCTGGATAGCAGCCGTGAGACGAGCTGATATCCAGTTCTGTTACGTCTCCAGATATCAGTTGGTGTGCTCAAGACATTTTCATTCCGGTAAGTTCTAAATATGTTCACATCACACTTTATAGCTGAATAATATCATCGTTGGTGGTCTCGGAAGTTATAGAAATTGCGATCAAACATAGAATGGAGTGACTTGATTGGTTGATGTAAAGACAATAAATGAAATGAGACAGGAAGGACACAAATTGGCGTTAATAATTTACCCGATTATCAATGTGTTAATTTACATGTACTTTACAATTATGGGCATATAATATGATAACGATATTTTAGCAGTTCAATGATAAATGTATAACATTAATTATGGTGGGGGGTGGAAAATGGCTATTTCACTCGATGCACTCCAGCTGACTTACTTTGGTATGAATGACGACGTACTCAGAGTTTAGCGGCTTGAAAATAGCCAAATCTTGCACCCAGCCATTTGTAAATTGGATGTGCGCCTCCAGTGACTTGTAATTACGAAACTGGCTCGCTGTGTAAGCGCTTACTCCACAAACAAGATACGTGAAGATATCGGGGTAGGACAGTGGCGGTAAGTCGTCTGGGTCTTTACTCCACTGCCGTATTTCATATGGGTCCAGATTTGCGATGCACTCTATTTTTTTTCAAGTACCGCTGCTTCGCCTCTGGACGCAATCGGTCTCTATACCGTCCGTTTTCTTTTGAGCTGCTTTTAAGCGTGTTTCTTGTCGTCGTCGTTCCAACACAGTGTGTTTGTTTTGATTCGTAGACCCCGAAAATGGAGCTGCGCTCCCACAATGCATTGCGGCGTGACGTCAACTCCAAAGCCCTATACCAAAATTCTGAGAATGCAACAGTACTTGTTGCTCTTTGCTACCATTGGTAACATGCAGCATATGTACTGAGGTGGCAAGTGCTTTGGAAAAGGGCATACAGCAACAAGTGTACTAGTCTAGCCTTATGTGCTTCATTAATAAGGCAGTATGCAAACCATGTTGTCATGTTTTTCAGACCAATGGAGGAAATGCTTCCAATTTAGTGACATCAGCCTCCAGAACTTTTCAAAGAATTTCAGTCGATTATTCTATTACTCAATCACAGTAAAAACATCCAAAGCTTTTTACTTTATCTTGAAATGGACATTATATTTTTTTTGTGAGACAGATGGCTCTGCAATTGTGAAATAAACTTTTGTTCCATAGGCTGAACTGTTTGCAGTGGCTAATGTTAACATAATGTAGTATTAGTCAGCTACTCAGCAAACATCCTAACATTTTAGTTTGTGTCTTGTAAACAGGATATCATTTTATAATCTTAAATAAATGGATTGCTAAAGTGTTGGTATATCAAGTTTTTAATGATAGAGTTTATATTCAAGTAGATGAGATTGTCATTTTTTTAGTATCGAATTTAGTATTGAGAATTGTGTAATTCAACTGGTTTTGGTACTGAATACTAAATTTCTGGTAACGTGACATCCCTACTGTGCTGTTAGGCAAAGTTTCACACACGCTGTCTAGAATTGTAACCCAACAAGAGCAAGCAAAATATAAATGGTGCTAATCCTCATTCCCACTGCTTCACACTCGGCTGTGAACCGTTCCAGTGCAAGCTGGAGGCCTTCACCCGATGAAGCCAACAGAACCACATTATCTGCGAAAAGCAGAGATGAGATTCTGAGGCCACCGAAGTGAAAGTCCTCCGCCACTTTGCTACACCTAGAAATCCTGTCCATAAAAATTATGAACAGAATCGGTGACAAAGGACAGCCCTGGCGGA
Organism: Pundamilia nyererei; assembly: GCF_000239375.1. NCBI lineage: Eukaryota > Metazoa > Chordata > Actinopteri > Cichliformes > Cichlidae > Pundamilia > Pundamilia nyererei. The sequence goes on from NW_005187459.1 coordinate 108,221, forward strand.
GCCCATCACCCACCGGGAATGAGTCCGACTTATTGCCGGCAATGCGAACCAAGCTCTTGCAACGGTTGTATAGGGACTGAATGGCCTGTAGCAATGGGCCAGACACCCCATACTCCCGGAGCACCTCCCACAGGACACCCCGAGGGACACGGTCGAATGCCTTCTCCAAGTCCACAAAACACATGTAGACTGGTTGGGCAAACTCCCATGCACCCTCAAGTATCCTTGAGAGGATAAAGAGCTGGTCCAGTGTTCCGCGACCAGGACGAAAACCGCATTGTTCCTCCTGTAGCCAAGGTTCAACTAGCGAACGAACTCTCCTTTCCAGCACCCTGGCATAGACTTTCCCAAGGAGGCTGAGGAGTGTGATCCCCCTGTAGTTGGAACACACCCTCCGGTCCCCCTTCTTAAAGATGGGGACCACCACCCCGGTCTGTCAGTCCA
>NW_005187459.1:114822-137059 GCF_000239375.1 Pundamilia nyererei
GGCAACACACCAACCGGGACCCAAGCCCCCGAGGCCCGGTCCGACAAGATACTTTCAAAAGTATCTCTACTCAACACTGCCGATGGGCGACAACTTTGGAAAAATACAATAAAAAGTATCTTCATAAGGTGTTGATCTACCACATACCATCAGAACTTCTTCAGATTATCTATTACTGAATCTACAAGTCTTTGAAACTCTACTAGAGACCATTTTCTAAAAGATATTCCTTTATGTGGTGCCCTAAGGATGGAGACGCTATCGTCCTTTGAAAGACCACTCCCACCAGGGTAGACATGTTTGATCACACAATAAATGTGGTTGCTCACTCTGAACAAACTTTATAATGTTTTTTGGTGTTTCTTCTGTCTAAGGGGACAAGAGGACTGAAATCATACCATGAAATGCCTCTCAAAGATCCCCTGAAGCATTACGGTAGCTTGATGTGATAGTTATGGTAAACAGGAAAAATGCACAAAACTTACTGCAACATCATGCTAATTTCAAAATAATAAATCAAAATTGAGACAATGCAAGCCAAACATTTCTGCATTGAAATGCTGGATAGATAGAGACAGTAGGTGGGTGACAGATGACTTGTGTTTTTTGTTTTTTGTTTTTTTTAAGTAAGCTATTTTTCATTGGTATCCTCAGAGGCATTAAAATTAATCTGCCTTAACATCTTGGAGGTGACCTTGTTATGTGGAGGTACTGGGTTGCTCAATAGGTCTGAAAGACAGAATGACAGGATCATGATAGCTGAAAAAGTGTATGCTCCATCTGACTTGAATAAGTATTGCTAACCTCACCTTTCTAAGTGGCTTTTGGATCTTTCAGCCAAATATAGGCTTTCCTCCACTTCTTATTTCAACATCTAAATTCACTACAAACCTCTCTTTTGTTCCTTTTTTATATGGCCAATGCTTGATGAATATTTTGTCTCATGATAGAGTGAAATCGGAGTGGAATTTCATACCCAAATAAATACTTCAAATCCATTTTCTCTTATTGAGCACATTTTGTTGAAACATACAGGCAGAGAGAAGAAGAGACACAGAGTGAGCAAGAGAGGGTTTGTGCTTTTTGTTCTTCATTTTTCTACGCATGGTTGAAGCTGAGTGTGCTTTTAATGAAAACAGAGCACTGCCACTGTACGGCAGCGCCGGTCTGACTGGTCAGTGTAGGGCTCTGCTATGAATCTAGGTCACAGTTTGCAGCAGGGCATTACCTAATTAACAGTTCTCAATACACGCGTCTACATTTTAGCTCTCTGGCTACAAGGCATCTAGATAGTAAAAGAAAAAATGTACAGAGGGAAACTTCACAAGGCAGATGAATTGATGGGTTCTCAAAAATAGTTCTTTATGTTCATTTGCTTTAGTCACAATTTCCACTTACCCTAAGCAAACCTTTGTAATAACCTATGTTATATGGCCACGTTACAGTAAATAATTTAAATTTTTCATTACTGTCAGCTGATATCTCGGCAACAGAATCTTTATCATCTTTCACTACATTGAGTAAATAATTTTGTTTATATATTTTCACCTAAATACATATTCCTTTTCTTTTCATGTAGAAACTTTCATACAAACTAATAAGAAAGCACAAATATCATTCAAACTGCCCGACCAAAACACAGTCACATTCTCAAATATTTCATTGGGCTACCTTTAGCTTTGATGATGACACACATTCACTGTGGCATTACTTCAGTAAGCACATGCTATGTCAGAACATTTATTTCCATCCAGAGTTGCATTCATTTTTTTAATTGAAGGGTAGATGTAAGCAGATTCAACTACAGGAATGAGAGCAAATCATGTGTTTTTGTGACAGGCTGTTAGTAACACAGCTTTTAAAGATACCATTTAAAATTAGTTATTTGCTAAGTTATCGATTATGTGTGGATACAACACTGGATCATCCCTTGCGTTAGATGCCTTATTGAACGCTTAAATGATTCATATGTCAGTGTTGAGTGGTTTAAAAACAAAAGAACATTTCTCTGAAAATGTTCGGGTACAAGGACTGGACTGAAAATGAGTGACAACCAGCCAGTGTCCAAAGAAAAACTTATTGTTCAAGACCATTTCTAAAACTTAAACAAAAGGAAAAGACAGGAGAGGGAGATTGACAGACGGATAGGGTAATGCAGTGATGTGGATATGGCACTGGCCTGTTGTGGTGCAGAGGGAGCTGAGCATAAATGTAAAGCTTTTGATTTAGCGGTCAACCTACATTCCCACCCTCACCTATGGCCACGAGCTGTGGGTAGAGACTGAAAGAATGAAATTGTGGATACAAACAGCAGAAAAAAAGCTTTTCTCTGAAGAGTGGCCTCTCCTTTAGTGATAGAGCGAGGAGTTCCGTCATTTGAGAGGGGCTCGGAGCAGAACCGCTACTACTCCACTTTGAAAGGGGCCACTGCAGGTGGTTCGGTGATCTGACTAGGATGACTCCTACCCCAGATAAGATTAATTTAGGTAGCTGGGGAGCTGGAGGTCTGGGTTTCTGTCTTTAGGATTCTCCCCCCACAACCCATCCTTGGATAAGAAAATAGATGGATGGATAGACTTTTCATAGTGTTCTCCAACAACAACACTATGAAAAGTTCTCCAACTCTCCTATCTCTGGTTAAGTGAACCCACTGCGCCAATGTATTTTATATGTCATTTTTGGATTGTGGTAGGACTCGACTTAAGCGGTCAAAGAAGTGCAGGAGACTGATGCTGTCCAGTGTAGCAAGTGATTTATTCACCATTTTGTGAACCAAACAATATTTACAAAGAAACAAATAAGAAACTCAACTCTATAATTATTAACTCAGTTCAAATAAACATAACTGAACTTAAATCAACGGAAATTAAGGCCAAACTGCACACAGCTACATTGACCTGAACCTTTCTCTCTCGAAACACCTGAGTTCTTCTGCTTAAATAGTCCACTTAACCAAACAATTTCTCCTCTGGACTATTCCATTCAGTATGTAGGTAAGATGAACATGATTATGTTCAAACCTCTACTACTCCTCTTTACTGGCAACATAAACTCTGCGGTGTAATCAATACATATTACAACAATAAATCTATTTCTTCATAAACCCTCTAAAATCAACTTTATTAAATTATAAGAGTTCTTCCCCTTCTGCACTTGGTCTCTTCCTGTGACCTCAGATGAACCCAGAAGGTATAAAGCAGGAAGTAAAACTACATTTCCTCCTTTTGTTTCTGGAAGACAGGTAGGTAAGGTAAGTTCTAAACAATACAAATTAACAGTTGAAATAAATAACCTGTTAACTTAACAAACTTGTATGAATTGATTTAAACCAAAATGTTATATTATATAATCTGTAAAAGTGCAAAACATAAACAAACCCGGGATAGTAGATGTTTGCCTATTGCAGATTACATGTGAAATATGGTTAAATCAAAATAAGAATGTTAACTAAGAATATAGACAAATGGTCTTCTCACCCACTTTGTCACATGGATGTAGAATTCTGGTCCACTGAAGAGGTTGTTTTGTAACACCAGGTGTCTTTTTTTTCAATATCTACTGAACGTCTAGTGTTCGTGTCTGTAGGACCTCCATGTACAGGCTATTTATAGTCCAAACGTGGTCGCTATGGATGTCTTTTTAATGTCAAACTTAAAAAACAACTCAAACAAAAATGTCAAAAATGACTCGTTTTAGATGTCGTTATAATGCTTGAATAAATCAGTAGGTTAACACGCAATAAATTCTGTTTGTTTTTAAATAATCTGTATTCATGTATCATGTTGATAACAATGTTGATATTTGTAAATAAAAATCTATTACATGTATTGCTCATGTAAATTTCCTGCACCTGTCATAGATGTCCACATGATGTCCAGAAAACCCCGTCGTATTCAGAATCAGAATCAGAATCAGAATACTTTATTAATCCCTGGGGGAAATTATTTTTTGTTACAGTGCTCCATTTTAAACCAACATTAAGACAAGACAGACAATACACTAACTAAGAATAGTACAATATATACATATATACACATACATACTTCACTCATAAATAAATAGTTGGAAAAGAAACATGTGTAGTTGTAGCAGCAAACAGTGTGTTAAGTGGATGCGTTGTACAGGGAGATGGCCACAGGCAGGAAAGACTTCCTGTGTCGTTCAGTGGTGCTTTTCGGTAATCTCAGTCTCTCAATGAACGTGCTCCTGTGACTGACCAGCATGTCATGGAGTGGGTGGGAGGTGTTATCCAACATAGTCTTTATCTTGGACAGCATCCGCCTCTCCGACACCACCTTGAGGGTGTCAAGCTCCATCCCCACAACATTACTGGCCTTACGGATTAGTTTATTAAGTCTGTTGGCATCTGCGACCCTCAGCCTGCTCCCCCAGCATGTAACAGCATAGAGGATCGCACTGGCCACAACAGACTCATAGAAAATCCTCAGCATTTTCTGGCATATGTTGAAGGACCTCAGTCGCCTCAAAAAATAGAGACGACTCATGTCCAGCTTGGGTCGCTGTTCGGTGTCCAAATTCTGGACCTAGTCTGGACGTCATATAGATGTCCAGATTTGGTCATGGACCGACAGACCTAATATTGTCAAGATCTTCACGTCTATCTGACACCCAATGTTTAGTGGGAAGTGTCACTTTTTTTGTTTTTTTATAATTCTGATGGGCAGATGCTGTGCAAAGAGCTAATTAAAACTGTACTGGGGATTCAGCAGTGAATAATTAATTGCATTATTACTGTACTGCCAGATGATCTATTTAATAATTCTCACTAAAGAACAAATGAGTTTGGGAAATCTCCCTCAGCAGGCAGAGCATTTTTACAATCTCATAATCAGTGTCTACTGTAGCATGTTCCTATATTCTCTTTTTCCAGTCTCCTTCTTAGTCTTTCTCTCCTTCAATCACACTTAAGCACAGATATTCTGCTCTGCTCTTTCCTCTCATTTCCTCTCTGTTGCACATATACGTGCAACTTTGAGGTAAGGCATGTTAATGACTGATTAGACATTTGGACAAACCTTAGGCAACTTTGTGTTTTGGCTCAGTTAATTTCACAGTGTCTTTGGCAAGGACAGGTGTAAATGAAACCTGACACATCAAATCGTCATCAACAGTCCACATCCAGGCGCGAAACACACAACAACACAAGCCAGAATGTGTGCACGCCTGCACACAAACACACAAAGTCATCTGAAGTGTCAAACTCACTGTACAGCATTAACAGCATTTGGCTTGGTATAAAAATGTAATATAATTATAGGTAAAAGCGTAGATTTATACTGTCCAAAACCTCTCAGAAGACCTATTAAAAGTTGTCATTGGTAGCCGTGCAGTGCTATACATCCATCCTCTTACCCTTGAGTGCGGATGGGGAGGCTGGAACCAATCCCTGCTGACATTGGGTGAATAGCAAAGGATATCCCTGGGCATGGTGGCCTCCTTCTCAGTTGGTAATGAAATACAGTCTGATGTAATTTTCATGATCCAAGAGCTTGGTGTAGCTTTTGAGATTTGGGTTCTTGTCTATTATTGGTTAGTTTGATTTCCTGTTTTGAGTCAATTATTATGGTCATATTTAGCTTCATTTCATTTTTTATTTCCATTTCATGACAAAGTTTAGATTCCAAGCCTTAGATCTTGTTAAATTCTTCTGGTCTCATTCTTTTTGATAGTCTAACCTTCACTTTCAGTGTTTCCTCTGTCTCGTTCATTTGCTTTCACCTTTTGTGCTTTTTTTCATACTTTAGGGGGATTTTTAGCTTTTATTATGATAGGACAGGCTTCAGGAGTGCACAGGAAAAGTGGGAGTAAGAGTAGAAGAGCAGGAGAAGAAGCAAATGACCCAAGTAAAATCAAACTCAGGCCTTTAAAATAGCCTTGCAGCAAATGGGTTGGTGAGCCTTCAATGCTACCCTGTCTGTAATAATGTTTAGGTTAATCTTCAGTGTTGGTTATCTTTTCATTTTGCTTTTTCCTATTGTACTTTGTAGGATAGTTTTCCTTCTTATCTTATGGTAATTTTATTTCCTTCCTTTGAAACTCTCCCGAAACTAGTTTTTAATTATTTTTTCACCTTCTCTCTGTTTGTCAGATCCCACTGTTGAATTTCCTCTGATGTTTCTTACTAAATTCCTCATTCTGTTTGCCTGGATTTTTGCCTTGTCATTTTTTTTCCAAGTCGTGTATTATTTGGACTTTTGTCTTTCCCCGGTATCAGCTGTGTGCTTCCTTTTTTTGGATGTATGTATATTTTAGACTTTGGGGCGTCTTTGCTCTTGTTAGTTGAAGGATTCGTTAGTTTGTTTGCAAGCTGCACTTCAGTCCTCTTCACATTTCATGACAGTAATACAATGATGTAACTGCAAGTTGTCTTAAATGTCTGCTAATATTTCAAAATGTTTTCCATGTCATGGGACGTGTATGTGCACGTTAGGCCTCAATCATGCAGGCCTAGAAAATTGAAAACTCACAAAAGTGTGTATTCCCCAACTGGTTGGCGAGCGGTTGCTGCCAATTACTAGAGATGGCACGATACCACTTTTTTATGTCCGATACCGATACCGATATCATAAATTTGAATATCTGCCGATACCGATATGAATCCGATATAGTGTTTTTTAATCAACAAAACTGTTTTTTAAATATCTTGCTGCATTTTGTATAAGTTCATACTCAAGTTTAAAACAACAACTACACTAAAGCTATTCTGTTATACCTGTATGCAAAAAAAAATATTTCATAGTTCAGCAATACTGATCAATCTAATAAACTTTAACCTACACCATCCTCCCTATTCTGGTATTTTAAAGAGTACTTAGCATAAATATTAAGCAACCTAACTAATAGGGTTCCAACTCCCAGCAACAACAAAAATAAATAAATAAAAAATAGGGAACCACCCCTCACGCGCCACCTCATGATGCTTAATCGACATAATCAACCTTAATTTGATGCAGTGTGAAAAAAATGCACAGAAATCAATTATTTTTCAAGAAATATTAAATAGATTCAACATCTTTCTTCAACAAAATTGCAGACTGCACAGATGGTACCTTCTCAAAGGAAAAAGTACTATAGCTTACTAGGGTATATATTAGACTTAATAGTCACTATATACAGTAATTGACTTCTATTCATTTTACATCAAATTAAAACTTTGGGTGTCAGATAATTATTTATTAAAAGCTAGACATTTTAAATGAGAATAAGAAAGAAAAGTATGTCTTTGTGCCCCCTTTTCCCTGTTAATGCCCTATCGGCCCCCCTGGCTAAACTTTGCTAGATCCGCCCCTGCACAGTTACCAGCCGTCAGCTACATAGAAAAAGATCCTCGAGTAGAAAGTAATATTAAATACATTCTAACAACAGCTGATCAAGCTTAAACGTGCTGCTGTTGTTCAGCCGCTGGTTTCCTCTTTCTGGTGCAAAGTGGGCCAAAAGCAAACTAGAGACACGACTCACGACAGAAAAGCCGATCAGCTGATCATTAAGCAGTTTCATGATTGAAGTAGCAGCAAGAAGAGGCAGTCGCTCCATATATCGTTTGTTAAGCTTAACGCAGGAATGCTTTACAAACATTCAGAGATGGACTTACACACTTGCTTTACTTCTCTCGGGGATAACTTTGTCGGAGATGAAATGCCGGGTTGCTAGCGAAGCTCCACATGCTATCCAGACCACCGACAGGTCCCGCATGCCACAGCCGCTCTATCACGTGATGCATACTGCTCCGACGTGCTAACGTTCTGAGGTGAGTTACGGCGTGTTTCAAGTTTTGTGAGGTGCTTTCGTGATATTTAATGGATCGGATTAAATTTTTTATTTTTCTCCGATATCCGATCCAGTAATTTAGGTCAGTATCAGACCGATACCGATACGTAATATCGGATCGGTCCATCTCTACCAATTACTGCGTGAAATCAGTTGCAAAGAGGATGCTGCACCAAAAACCTCCCTTGCTTCGTCCACTGAATACCATGGTTGCTGGCAGTTTGCATGAAAGATGCCATCGCATCTGCAAGCTAAACTGTGACTCCTCCAAAAACAGAGATTCTCCTTCAAAAAAAGCTGTGGCTTTTAAAATGTGTTGGTTGCAGTGGTAAGGATAACTCTCCAAAAGTTCATTCTGTTCATCTGGACGTAGCGTTTTCAGTGGGAGAAACGTCTCGTCACTCATCCAGGTGATTTCTTCAGTTTCAGCTGACTGCAGGTTTCCCCAATCTTATAAACAGTATATTTGCATAATGACTGAAACCAGCCCACTGAAGGAACAATGTGCTGAGAGGTCAATTCCTTAATCATAATTATGCAAATTCTCATGACCATTGATCAACAACCACTGAGACTGAAGAAGTCACTTGGATGAGTGACAAAACGTTTCTCCCACTGAAAACGCTACGTCCAGATAAACAGAATCAAGTTTTGGAGATTTACTTACCTGGATGATTGAGCATCCATCAAGATGGTAAGTATAACATTTACTTTTAAGGAGAACAGTCTCCATTCACAGTTTACATTGTACTTTTCACACTTTCTGATAGTGACCAAAGCAATCGCAAGGAGGTTGTGTGTGCAATTACGACCAATGTCATCGTCCATTTGCCAGCGACCAGCCACCAACCATTTTTCCCTTAGTGACCCATGGTAGCCAGGGGGGCACCAGCTAGTCTCCAGGTATGTGTGATTTTGATCTTAATAAACCAAACTGCAAATGCAAAGATTAAAAATGTTTTGTTATTCAGTCAGAAAGAACCAGCTCAAGAAAATTGTTATTTAAAACTAATAATTTAAAAGTGATGAATGAATTACATGTAACTAAATATTGCATTAATAGTAAATATAGATAGCTAACAGCTAATGCTATATTTAATTTAAATCATGAGTTAAATTAATGTACAACTTATGTTTAAAGTAGTATTGTTTGTGTCACTGTTCTACATGAGTAAGATAAAAATATGTTCATAAATCATAATAAGTTTCTACCTGACAAGGTTTTACGGTAATAATAGGAGAGCATTTTGTTTTTAGTAACATACAGGTTCACAGACACCACTTTGAGAGGTTTTCAAGTAAAGCGTTTGAGAAAATCAGGTATGAAAACGCCATTATCTGTGAAAACATATTTGAAATGCTCTACTACTATCTATATTGCTCCATGTTTTGTTACACTGACTCGTCTTCAAAAGAGAGCTTTGTGCCCACTGGGGAAGTTTGTGTGTGTGAGAGAGAGAGTGGCGCGGAAAGCTCAGCCTTGCCCAAAAAGACAAAACCCAGTCAGCAATCTCTTGTGGCAGTGAGAGGGAAAATGCCAAAGTGGACAAAAATAAATGATCAAATAAGCAACCTTCTCTCGCTTGGATGAAAATAGTGTGGGAAAAGCCTCAAAGTCTTCCACAGAAATTCTGCATCAAAATAGTCTCGAATAAATCAATAAAAAGACACCCACATATTTGATAGCGTTGCTTGATTTTTTTTCTTTTCTTTTTTTCTCCATTCCCAAGGACTTTTCTCCTGAGAGCAGACGAAAAAGAATTCCCATGCTATTTTTTTTCCCAGCCTTGCACTCGGATAAATGTTAAGCTTATTTCAAAAGGCTCCATGATTAAACGTCCTGCTAATCTTGGCGCGTTCTACATAAAAATCCACAGAGCATAAATCCATTTACTGCAAAATGTGAGGGAAGGCAAACAGAAAGTGGGGTTGCTAACAATTTTCAGGGTGAAAATGGCAACCATAAAGACGTGGAGCATTTGGAAATGTGTTTGCTCGTCACTGCTCATCAAGGTTAAAAATGTGTAAATTGGCCATATGGCTTGGATTGCTGAATTTCTAAAAAAGAAAAGAAAAGGGAAAAAATGGTTGGTGTGTAATATTTTCATGCCATCCAGAAATTGACAGTTTGCTAAAACTCCTTCTTGGATGGATTTTATTACACCTGGTTGTACACCAAACACAAGAAAGGACATAACACATTGGTGGAAATGGGCTGCATGAAAGTTTCTTGATATAAATAAAAAGATAAACATGTTTCAAGCACCAAAGCTGCAGAGAGATGAACAAAGCATCCATTTGTGTGCCCTCACATCAGATTCTTGGTAATCTGCTGATTAAGCAGAAACCAAATGCCAAAATATATCAGGATCTAACACCTTTTAATACTTGCACACATTCTTCAAGAATCTTTGCAGGTATATTTTTTGGGCACTTGGATGGACTTGTCAAGGCTCCTCTGCAAAATATGACTGTAAAGTTAAAATCAAGGCCAGAACCAAAGCAATTGCTGTGCAACTCCCTGTTCTTCTTGTTGCTACTCACTCAGATTGTGACTGTATGTTTGCGGGTGCATTCGTGTGCTGAATGAACACATTTGGGAGCAATCACACGTGTTCCATCTGAAACGTCTCCATCTAAATCTCTTGGACAGTATTGTATAGGATATACTGCATATGAGATGTTCATAGCACGCTTCTTGTTGTTTCTTCTGAACCTGTAATCCGTATAGAGGCAGGGGAGTCACAGTGGCAGTTTTACACTGTTATGTCCCTTCAAGGAATAGTGGACTAATCCACTCAGTTACGGCGGCTGAAAATATCTCACTGACTCCATTTCATCCTCAAAACACTGCAGGGGGAAGAACCAAATGGAGCAATGTTCACTGACATATTGGGTCCATAATCCATGTCCATACTGTATATAATTATTCCTTATAAATACTAGAATTCCATGTTCATAATACTATATATATATTAAACTGTACACAAGTGTATGTGTATGTATGTGCCTAAGAAGTGGCATTGAAACCCTTGTCTCTGGGGGAAATTGACCTGAATTCAGCGCTCAGACTGCTCAGTCATCTTGACTACAAACACTGCAAAGAATCAACCCGGTGCGCACATATATAGCTTAACTTTTATTTTGTGCGATGTCTGTCGTCTTACGTATTTCCCTTTCTGTCGTTCTTCTCTCAGAACCTTTGGATTTATGTTTTCTTTTTTCATATAGGTCTGAATCTGACATAAGAAGTGTTGTTGTGCTGCCGCAGAGCAAAACTTCACAGCATATAATCTGATGTTTTACACTATACCATATGAGATGAGCCGAGTGCTTCTGAACACTCATCGAAACATAAGGCAAAAGAACATTCACGCCGCCTATGCATGTATCCCTGTTCACACGTTTGCACACGTAGCTGGAAACAAACAGATTTAGATATGAGTAAGAGCCGACTTAAGTATAAAGTCAGTCTTGCTGCTTTTGTTGCAGAAAAAGGGAAAAGTCTGCATATTCTACAGTTCTTAAAAAACCTTTGCAAAGGCAACCGTTTCGATCTATAGGAACTTGTTTGGGCATTGCTGCTTTTGCTGCCAGGCATATTGACCACAATGCATTTAAATGGCCTGCTGAGCACAAAGCATTCAGACTCCTGTTAATATGTAATTTGCTCTGAGGACAAACAGACATGAGATAAGAGCTGAAAAACAGAGGGATGAAGGCGAAGAGTGGGAGGGGAAGCAGGAAGTGCAAAGAGCAGACACAAATAGAAACAAAGACAGAAGGATATGAGGAGGGGCAAGAGTCAGAGGAGAGAGAGAGAGAGAAAAAATGACTGGTAAACAGAGAAAATAGTCCCAACATATGAAATGCACTTTTAATGAACCCCCTTCCCTGCTAGTCCTGAAGTGGTGGTGATGTATGACATCTAACTGATCACTGTTGGTCTCTTGAGCAGATGACCTCTCTCCTATGATGCTCTCAGCCCTCCACAAGAACCCAATTTAGCTCTTCTGCCTCACCACAGCCACCAGAATAAAGGAAAAATCCATCCAGCCGCAATCATAAAGAAGAAAAGAAGGACACAAGAAGGACAGCGATGGACTACTGAGCAAGAGGCCTGAATACAGGCTGTTCTAAATACGAGCAGGCCACTAACATTATGTAGGACAGAACAGATGTTTTTCTTACAGTAAATGTCATGCGTGAAAGCCCAAGATGAATTCCAACATGTGGGTTTACACATACTGTAAAGAAATGTGCCCTTTTTTGTTTCCTTGTTGGGATCTGGAGAAAAGGATCGCTTTCATGAGCGTCTGTTTGCAAGAAAGCCAGAATGAGGGAAGTGTTACAGTACCTCAGCAAAAGACTAGATAAAACTGTCTCAGAGGGTAAATCCAGGCATAGCGAGCTGAGACGGCGCGCACGCTCCACACAACATCGCGTTGTTTTGGGGTTTTTTTAAAGTGCGTGCACACTTTTTGACTTTCTATCGTCACATTCCCAATTTCTCAGTGAGTGTAACAGCTCACTAAGCAGGGTATCACCATGCAAATATGAGAATGAGAAGAGTGTGAAACACTGCAAGTGTGACACTGAGAGAGCATGAGAACTAACGGGGCTGTTCAATTATTTATAAGCAGAGATTGTCTGTTTATCAAACTGACGCCTGGAGCGTCGGCCATGATTAGACTCAAACAATGGTGGTCTTCACTGAACACTGCTGAGCCAGCTTTCAAGACACAGACTAGATATGAATAAAGCGCAGACAGCATCAAAGTGTGTGTGAGTGAATACTGTATGTGTGTGTATGTGTGCTTGTGTGCATAAATAGTTTTTCAGTGGTGGTTTTCACACTGTTAAGAATGGATTATTATGTTGTAAAATATCCAGTCATCATTTATGCACCTCTTATGAATACTTCATGTGGAAACTAATAGTTGTTGAAAAATTAACTGCTTAGACCTCGACTGTAGCATACTGTAATGTGTTAGATGCACCTGTTCAGCTGGTGGTTAATGCAAATATCTAATTAGCGAACCAAATGCAACTCAGTGCACTGAGGCTTGTAGAAATGGTCGCAAAAGTTCAAACCAATCATCAGATCAACTGCTGATATACTGGGGTTTTCCCCACAACCAGCCAGGGTCTGGGTTTTACAGACAATAGTATGAAAAAGTGAAAATATCCAGCGAGCAGTGGTTCTCTGGGTGAAAATGTCCTTGTTAATCCCAGAGGTCTTAGGAGAATGGGTGCACTGCTTCAATAACAGGCAACAGTAACACAAATAAGTGCTTGTTACAGCCAAGGCATGTAGAAGAGCATCTCTGAACGCACAACAAATTGGACCTTGGAGTAGATGGGCTACAGCGGGGAGAAAACCACACAAGGCACTGCCGCTGTCAGCTAAGAACAGGAAACTGAGGTTAAAATTCATACTGGATCACCAAAATTTAACAATAAAAGATTGGAAAAATGCTGTCTGGTCTGACGATACTCGATTTGTGCTGCAACATTCACAGGGCAGGTTCAGAATTCGGTGTAAACATGAAATCATGGCTCCGTCCTGCCTTCTATCAAGCTGCTGTTGGTGGTTTAATGGTGTGGGGGATGTTTTCTTGACAAACTTTGCATCCCTTTGCACAAAATACGCATTGTTTAAATGCGATGGTCTACCTGATTATTGCTGCTGATGGTGTCCGTCCTTGACCACAGCATGCCGACCTTCTGATGGCTGCTTCCAGCAGGAAGCACACAGCATGTCTTAAAACTCAAATCACCTGAAACTGGTTTCTTGAACATCACAGTGAGTTCACTGCACTCAAATGGCCTCCATAGTCACCTGAGCTTCTTTGGGATGATATATGCTCAGGCTGTAAAGGCTTTAAAAGCCTTTTGAACCTGTTTGTTCACATTGTTATGTAAGAGTCTGCTGAAATATCTTCTTTAAAGCGGCAATAAAACAATTTTTACCCACTTGCAGAAAATATTCTTGCTTATATCAAACCAGATTCTTCCAGCTCCTTACACAACCTGCAGAAGCAGAATATGCCGTCCGTCCTCTTGGAATCACTTGTTAGTGAGTTTTTATTTCGATCAGCAAAACACTTGCATACTTTGCATTATTATTCACTCTAATGTTATATGGTCTACTCGATTTATCGGTTCAATTACTGAGAGAAAGACTGCTTTCTGTTTGGCTTGATGTTTGCCTTCCTTCACCTGTTGCTTGTTTTCTCCACTTCACACTGAACAGCTTGTGTACAGTCAGCTGGTGTGATCTCGTGGGCTGCCTGCAGCTTCTCTGAACTAACATTATTTTGCCTTGAGTTGAAAAGTGGCCATAAGCTGCACCGCACACACACACACACGCACTGCACGGCCGGGTGTTGATTCTCAGTGGGATCTGCAATACCAGCAAACCTTTTTAAACCTGTTTTTCTGCCCTAGCATCGAAATCTCATTCAACGCACCTTCGAAGACATTTCAGATTTTACAATGAAAGACTGTGCGCTCTCCCTTTTTTTACGACGTGAACTATGACTTGCTCTGTTGCGTGCGGTCTTTTCAGCAGAGCATAAATAAGTGGCCGTGTGAAAAGCTGTGAATCTAAAGGAATGCCATGAGCTGCGAGAACAGAGCCATTACGCCACAGGTGGACTCTTGAACCGAGGTGTAACAGTTTCCTGCAGGAACGAGACGTTTTGTCAGGGTGGAAATGAGGAACGGAACGTGGGAGATCTGAAAATGGGCTCTGCAGGGAGCATAAGATGGGTGGTATGGCAGGATAAGGAAGGCAGGGAGGGAAGAGGCGCTGTGTTGTAATGGGGCAGGAGCCAGATGCTCCAGTTTCCTTGACAGAAATGGAGGTCAAATGCAGCTTTATGTGAAGGCAACAGAGAGAGAGAGAGGCACAGACATAGAGAGAAATATAGAGGGGAGGGAGGCAGCATCATGACTTTAACTAGTGGTAAGGGACACTGCACACCGTGTAGAGAGCCCCATCTTTCTAACTACAGCAGGGGAGGATAAGACTGTGTGGTGTCTACTTCCAGGATAGATGAAGGGGGGAGTAATGGGGTTTATAAGGAGGCTGAGAACATTAATAGATGTAAGTGAGAGAGAGGGATAAAAATAAAAACATATGTTAGGGTAGACAGAGCTTATGAAGCACTAATGGATAGAGAGACTATACGGGGAGGACACATGATGAACTCAAATGGTCCATCTGGGAGTGTGGGCCTCACCTATTCCAGGAGAAAAAGGGGCATAAATATATATTAGAGATGCAGCTATTAGGCAAGGGACTCTAGATGAAAAATAGCTTTTGTATGTGAGTATTTCAGCTCGCACTGGATGGCCCATGGGCCCACGTAATGATTTTCTCTGAGTAGAATATGCAGTTGGGTAATGGGGGAATATACATCACACGTGCTGTTGTGAAGGCTTCAAAGGGGAAAGTGGCAAAAAGGGCCGATTTAGGGTTTTGTTTAGAGGAGAATGGGATTAGCAGACAGTTGTAGGGAGGACCGGGAACCGAAATGATGCAGCCAATAAAACCAGCCGCACGCCACGCTGAGCAAACAAGAGACTTCAGAGTCAATAAATCCTACATCGTCACAAGCCAATTTCCACAAGCTGGCAAGCTACAACTGTAGCGAGCAGCAAAGACGAGTGTAAACATGTTAGCATACACAAAGGCAAATTGAACAATACTCTGAATCTGGCGAGTATTTGTCTAATCAAATGTAAAGATAAGGCTGGGTTTGAATGAAAACACCCATGTTAGCCCCGTTCTCGGGACATTTTTACCCTGTTTGAGGCACTCACAAGCCCACTGGTGCCTTTTAAAGACATGTTTACTTTAGAATCATTAATAAATGTACGGTTTCGTACAACAATCACAAACAAAACGACAAACAAAAGGAGCTGGACAGTTTAAGGAGTCGTTTGATATTACTGCCAATAAACTGTACATAAAAGATGGACATAGCCCTTGTGATGTCATCCTCATTTTAATGCCAGCAGTGATTTAAATCACACTTTAGGTTCTTAACATGGTCAGCACGCCTGCTTTCAGAGATTGTATATGAATCCATCCCACAGAAACAAATCCTTGCTATCTGGTGCTACACCTCCAGTCACCAAAACTGAAACACAGACAAGCCGCATTATTTGTCATGTAGTCTGATTAAAAATGCTCCAAATGTCACCAGCGTCACAAACACGCTTGACTCAATCAGCAACAAAAGGCAGACTGTACTCTCTAAGGAAGAGAGTGAAGGAGATGACTTCAGGCAAAAGGAGAGAGCCACTGGAGGACAGGAGGAGTTCACTGCCAGCTGACTCACCACTCTCTGATCAAAGCGCGAAACAGGACCTGGAAATGTGTTATTCTCAAGGTGTGTGGTTCCTGTAAGAGAGCAAGATGCTGTGACGTGAGACTGCATATAAAGAGGTGTATAAAAAAACAGCTTCTCCCTACTCCCTTGAGGTTCACGTACACACGTATGTGCGTGTGTGTGTGTGTGTGTGTGTGTTTGTGTGATCCGCATACAGATCTCTGTCTGGTAACCCATCTGCCCCCCGTGTGCTTGATATTCAGTCATGAGCCTGCCTCTGTCTGTTGAACAGCGTGGAGAGGCAGAAAGAATTTAGCATCAGGGCCTTCAGGCGTCTACGACAAAATATTGTTTTGCTTAGGAGGCCAGCCTGAGGCAGTTAAATCAAGCATGATCACATGCTTTTTATCCGTATTCATTTGCCCTGCACTGAACTTAAGAGCCTTCTACAGTAACAGCTGGCGTTACCGCCTGTAGAAACAAGACTGGAATGAACCAACATGTTAGCTACTCATTTATTTACAGGGTTACCCTTACGTACCCATGTGTTGTCAAAACCCTCCGCTAAAGCTTGTTGAGTCTTTTACAAGACCCAGTTTAATCACCCATCTGTTTATTAAGAGGTGAAACATCTGGATTTGAATACCCACTGAATGAAACGTTTTCCAGCAATGCTCCAGCCTCAACCAAAGTCATGAAGAAATGGAACCAAAACAGCAATTGAGTTCTCTTTTTCAGCTCTCTCCCCCTCATCTCCGCTTCTCAAATGACTAAGGCAAATATTTCTCTGCCATTTATGGCTTTCTGTCTCTTTACCCCCAGCTGCGGCGCATTCCCAAGAAAGCCGGCTTTTCTTGTATTTTGATGGGCTCCTCTGTCACATAATTGGGGGCTTTCTTGGAGAGCTGGCTTTAAAGGTTTGTTCCCTGTTATCACTGCTAATGAGAAAATGAGCAGCGTTACACTGATGTGATCCACCAATTGGAATGTAATGTGCTGCCTGTAAATAACACACAACAGAGGTAGATGTGCACCTGAATTTAAAAAAAAAGGTTTGCTAGCTGATGTATTTTGATGTCTTTAGCATGTAAATATAAATACATAATATCTTTTATATATCTTATTTTAAAGGAGATTCCCTGTCTTTGCTACCAGCAAAGAGAATAAGCAGTCCAATAAGACCCCAGGCATCGATCGCTCGTTCCCTTCATTCCAAAAATACTCCAGTGCCTCCACGGCGGAGGGAACAAGATGTTCCCATCTTTCACCGCTTTAAACTCTCAATATGTAATTGCCAATCACCAATCCATCCAAGCCTTCATCGTTCCCTTCTTTCACCCTCTCGGCTGTTTTTTTTTTTTTTTTTTTGTCTTTCTTGTGTTTTTTTTGCATTGACATGGCAGCTGGTTGCATTGAATCATCTCAGTGTCTTGCTTCACTGCGTCTACAAACCTTTTTTGGCAACTACAAGCAGCCCAGCCAGCCAAGGGAGGCTTTTGTTGACTCCTTCGCAGACTGTATTAATATTTACCAGGCTCTGAAACACAGGCAGACATCGACCATGAGGCGATTCCTTCGTGTTGCTTGGTGGTAAGCCCGTTCTTGTTTTTTGGATTAAAGCATAATCCAACCAACCAGATTTTGCAGTGTTTAAACATTGCTTGCTGCAGTAAGGGGGTGTGAGGAATTGGTGGAGGGGGAGGGGGGGGATCCCCACGCTGTTGGCTTCTGTTCAGCTGGAGAATTCCTTAAAAACCAAGATGATCGTAGGATTTGAGTGACGCTATATGTTAGCTGGTCTGAGTAGCAATCTCACTGGCAATTCTCCATATACACTGTAGATGTGTTTTTTTTTTTTCATTTTCTTGCACTGAGTTGGAAAGAAAATTTATAAGAGTAGAAAAAAAAAGCAGTAATACATCCCACACACAGCGATGATCTTAGACACCATATTTAAAATACTACTTTCTCGCTAACCAGATTGAAACCTTTCAGCCTACTCTATTGATTCAGATGGACATGGCAAAATGAAAAATATACATAAACTCATAATACTTTCAAAGTTTTCCCTTGTGTGCTGACAAACTGTCAAGAACCGAGTGAAGGTTTAAAGTGTGCGAGAGGAAGGACTCAAAATGTGCACCAAATACAAAATAAGACAAGCAAATTTGATCATATCCAAACACGGTACGCAGTTCCCAGATGACCCCTTCATCACTGTGGTTACAACACTGTGAAAAAACAGAGCTGCATATGCCTGGGAGACAGGAAAAAATCAATACACAGTCCCATATACAAGCACCCTTTAATATTCACTGAGTGTAATCTGAAACCAGGACCTGATAAGGTTAAAAATACCAAGATGAGGCGCTGAAACTTTCTTGGTGCTCGAGTTAGAATTTCAGCACTGACACCAGCAGAGCAGTCGTTTCACAGAGGCACAGCTCCTCAGCCTTTTTCTTATATTCTGACAAATTATCACCATCTTTCAGATTACTTCTCAAATGCCAGTTGTGATCACCAAAACCTTTAAAAGAAAAACAACCCCTTCAGAAGGATTTTGTTTTTTCAAACAACCCACATGGCTACCTACTGGACTTATAAAAGCACCAACATGAAACTTTTAATAGTCATTCATAATATACCACATACAGTCTTTTATCCAGGGCTGAACGAGACAATGTTTAAAACGCTGAATGGGAATGGATGTCTCAGACTAGCCACTTGTTGCTCTGATGCATATTTTCTTAATGTGCCCTTAGTCGGGGAGCTGACGAGAAACAGCTTAAAAAAACAAAACAAAACAAGAATGGCCAAAGTTAATGCAGAAGAATGTGAAATATTCTGACCTTAATTGTTAAGGTTGGTTTAAAAAACGACAATACTGGATGGTTCCAACCTCTTAAATATGCCCATGACTTCCGCTTCTTTAACCTGTGACGCACACTTTCACCTTCAGCCAACAACCACACAAGACAGAAGACAGATGTGTAGGGACATGTAAACCGAATGTTTTGCCTAACATCTGGATTGCTTGTTTAAACCAATAAACGCTTCAGTCGTGTTAGAACAATCTTTAAAAATGTTTTGCCAAATACCAGTATCTGTGGCTGAAGAAGCAATGTGATGTTTATGCGTTCACTTTTTAGTGGTTAGCAATCGCTGCTGCACAAGTGTTGCTGACTTTGGCGGAACAGCACAGGAGCTTGCCACTTTTACACAGCTATTAGAATTAAAAAAGAGAAGGGGTAGACTATGCCCCGCCCCGGTTCTGCGGGGAATTCCCAACCTCCTGAAACCATCTGAAATTTCTGTATGGATTCCTGCAATGAGGTGCGGATGGATGCAGTTCTCTTTCAGCCAGGCACTAATTTGGGCTTACACTGATTAAGCTGTTCATCGTGCTGCCAGGAGACCGCTGTGTATGTGCGATCCGCTAAGCGTATGTGAGGAGAATCTCTAAAGCTCAAGGAGACACCATCAGCGGTGCTGGCGACTCACGGGGAGAGAGGACATGAAAGAGCTACGGACAGCCGGTGTCATAGTGGGATTACAGATGGGAGAGGAATCCTCCCCACTCTGTCAACAATTAACAAGCAGATAACTGCAAAACAAGCTCGGCGATTCTGTCATCGGCTCGGTCCTCAGGTACACAAAGAAGGAGAGGGGGGAAAGAAAGGAGCTAATTGAATGTAGAATTGAAAGTAGAACTCAGTAATGAGACATGATGAGGCAGCGTTTTTGACTCCTGTCAGCACTTCAGGTTGTTTCCTCGTATTAATGATGGCAAAACATTTCACAAACTGATACTGCAGCAGCTTGCCTGAGAATGGCCATTATTGGTCATTTGAAATCCAGTCATGAAAAAACAACAACATCACCCATAAAAGAAACAAAAGACATGCTTCTCAAAGTTTAGACACAGCTGATGAAATGCAACAAAGTGAACTAGGTAGAGAACAGTTTAATATATACGCACGCCACATGATGCAGCGCAGTATGACAACATATGCTGCTTATTGGCAGGGTGGCATCTTGCAGCGTCTAATAATCTCCATATCAACTGTTATCCCTGTGGGGCTCAGGTTATGAACTCTCACTAAGCTGACAAGAGCAGCTTCTGACCCTCCACTCCAAACCAGCAGCCAGGCGGATCATGTCCAAAGGGAGAAAGTGGCCTGACAATGATCCCCTGCCCCCAGGTTTTGTGCTGTCACAACATACACAACAACACATTATGTTTCCTTGAGTTCCTCATAAGCAACGTTTAATCACTCCGGTCTGTTGTTGTACTTTAACCATCTTGGATTTCTCTTGTGCAAATTCTTACTTTTCATGTTCATGCAAAGTTGAAGTTGTTTGGTATAAACTTAACTTTGCTATTTTACGGTTATGCAGCTGGGGTCAGGGGAACAGTTACCAGGCAACCAGAGGAGATTATACAGGAAGAGTCAGGCTGGGGTCCCCCATTTCCATCTTTGAGCTTAGCTAAGCATGCCAGCTGCATGTGGAAGTTGATATATTTAAAAAGATTTTTTAAAATAGTTCAAGTGTGGCACTGAGCTCATTTAAATATGGCAATAGAACAGGATAAAATACCTATTTTCCAGCTGCTGTTATATAATGGGTTTACTGGAGTTCGTAGGCACCTAAACAAAGATGCACACAGTCATATCAGACTAATAACACTACTGATGGCTCACTTCCATTTACAAATCTCTGTAAGCCAAGCCACTGAGCCAGCATGTCTACCAGGACCCTGGTGTAATTAATACAGCCATAATCAATTACATTGTTTACATCAGTGTTTTTCCTTACATGCTGAATATCTGAAGAGAAGCAAATATCTAATGTGTTTCAGCAAATGCTCGTTGGTATTTCTCTAAAACAGAGTGTGCAACAATGAGGTTAGGCAAATTAGGGTTCTCTCCATTTTTGTACATTTTTACTTAGGATGCATATGACCAACCACTTTCACCATCAACACAAGCAGTGTCTTTGACTGGGTGCCTGCTAACAGCACTCTCCATGCCCTCAACCCACTACAGACATGAGCAAAAATAATCAATCGAATCACACTAGAGTAAATAAACATGAGCCAATGCAACTGCAGCTAATCAGTCTAACAGCCTATAGGTGTACCTCAAAACGGGTTGGATGGGGGAAAGCTACTGGAGACCCACCAGCAAGCACTAAATTTAACTTTAGTGCAGTAGTGAGGTTGGTTTTTTTTTTGTTTTTGTTTTTTTTCAAGAACATAAAAAGGACATTGGGCTTTTTTTCTTTACACTAAACTGCAAGGCTCAAAATTGGAGAAATGGCACGAGAAGATATCTAATTTAATTGCCCGTGCCATTTTTTCCATAAAGGTCAGTGAGTTTTAGTTCACATTTTACTCTTACGCGTGTGAGTAATTTAGCCCGTAGCACAGATGTTACTGTGCATCACACTAAGTCACGGCTTAGGAAAAAAATCCATTTGTCCGATGAGGAGCAAAAAGGCTGCTCTCAAACACAAACACCGTAAAAGAATGAGGTGGACCCTTCCGCCGGTTCCCACGGTGTACTGCTTTACATTTTCCCCACTTCTCTCTGGGCAGCCGTCATGCGTTACTTTTTCCCCCCATTAAATGCCAGCCACTGCGTCTGTCTGCACCAAAAAAACAACAACAACAACAACTCGTCGGCCAGAAGCTCCGACTAAACAGCCCACATATAGTAGGAGAGCTATGCGCACCGGTGTCACATTTACTACTATAGACTCTAGATGTCACAGATTGCGCGCTGAGATCTACACATTTAAGCATCTCCGTAGTCCCCCCGGCTCATCAATTTGCATGGCCAAAAAAAGCGGATTTTGGTGACCAAAATCTGTCGAGCGTCGCAGAGGAATCGATGACATCATGTCTGTGGGGGGAAGATGTAGTTTTTGCGAGCCGTGAAAACAGATGCTCGTCTGGCCTCTGGTTGGAGTATCTGATGCGGGGAGGGGAAAGCGGGTGCATTGAGGCGACTGTGCACTGTGATGTGAGCGACACACACACACACACACACACACACACACACACACACACACACACACACACTTACACACGAGCTTTAGGTTAC
>NW_005187459.1:137079-138524 GCF_000239375.1 Pundamilia nyererei
CACACACACACACACACACACACACACACACACACACACACACACACACACACGAGCTTTAGGTTACTACCTGCTCCGTCTGAGCAAATAGCTCTCTTCCCTCCCCACAAAAGCGCAATGGCGCACAGTGGTGCACGCACAGCGGTGCGATTTCTGTGCAGATGTGGACACATTTGCGCAACTAAAACGCGCGTGGTGTGACTGAATGTCGAAATAAGCTAAAATGTAAATGCATTTTTGTGAGCCACAATGAGGCTGAGAGCCGAGCGTAACGGCATCACAGTGGTGCTGATGGGTTTGTTTTTTTTTTACCCCAGCCATGTACACAAGATCGGGTTATACCAGGTGACAGTCAAGAAGAGGTTAGAAGGCTGGCTGAGTGGATAGAGGAGAGGAGCTGGAAACACTGCGCTTTTAGGAGCTTAACCGATTCTTTTGAGGCCCAAACTTAAAAGTTTGTCTTACCTCCACACTTGTCCCATCTGAAAGATGTGTATAAGGGTCTGCCAGACCCAGACGGAGAGGCGGCAGCACCTGTCTCTTTGCAAACTGGCTGTAGCTCTACGACTACTCAGCCCCTCCACGGAGCCCAGTCCTCCCCCCGTGTAATCCTGGACAAACCACCTGAAGCTCAGGATCTGAACCAGAACCGAGGGCACCAGCACGAAGAAAAGGGTCAGGCCTGACCACAGGAAGTCCTGTTTGTGATAATAGTCGACGGCCAGCCACAAATCGGTCCCCACGTCCCAGAAGAACACCAGCAGTGCCAGGATGATCCACAGGCAGTCCAGCCAGAGGCGTTCCTCCTGCGGTGGTCGCGCTGCATCTCTTCCCTTCCCCTTCCCCTTCCCCCGGAGGTAATGCAGGCAGGCGCTCCGGCAGCCCCAGTAGCACGACGAGGTGTTGCAGCAGTGACAGATGTGGAATGAGCTGCCGTCCCGAGTGTCGTCCTCTCCCGTCCCCACCACCTCGTCCAGATTGTGCAGCTGGGCGAAACCGGTGACGACCCCGCGACCATCGGATTTCGCTGCCATCTTTCCCTCTGATGTTCCCACCTCCTCCGGCTTCCGGGGTTCGTGACGACACTTCCCTGACACCTGTTTTGCACCCCAAATGTTGGAGCCATCTAAAAGCGGGGTGTCAGCGCGTCGCCGTCGCTCGCTCCGTCCCCAGAAAGCGCACCGGTGGCGCAACAGACGCGGCACATTTTCCCCTGCTTTCCCTCCACTGCAGATCTACTCCCACCTGGCAACAACAATCTAATCTGCGAGTTCAAACAATTTAATTGGCAACTCATGCGTCCGACTGCGATCCAACAATTTTTACCTGCGCATTAATCTCATTTCCTGCTGTTCAGTTGTTTCCCATCTCTGCAGCTCGCCTCCAGCTGCAAGCGGAGTGCCATGAGCAGACGGTCCCTCCACTGTCCCACGCCGACGTAACTC
>NW_005187459.1:138712-143080 GCF_000239375.1 Pundamilia nyererei
CACACACACACACACACACACACACACACACACACACACACAGACTCACTGCCAACGTGGTTGCCATCTAGTGTCTCATTTGAAGCCCCAAAATATGCAGGAGTGGGCCGACTGCATAATGTAGATGGTGATTTGGTGATGACTTGAGTGTTTGAATCAATCACACTGACACAGTTTGGAGTCACTGTTTGTGGGATGCAAACAGAAGCTCCTCCGCTTACGAAAAAAACAACAAAAAAAACCCAAAACGTCAGCTCCCGAGAGTTTACGTGAACTGCTGTGGTTTTCGCTATGCGTGTGAGCGCATATGAGGTTATTTTCTCTCGTAAATGTTTAGACTTTTAATACAAAAAGAGCGATATGGGTAACTTCTATACAAAATATAAGATGGGGTTTGTTTCAGTGGGAATCAGAGGGGTTAAGCGTATACTGAAAAGCACCCCCACCCCACCCTCGGGTTACATGTGGGAACAAAGGGCTGGTGAGTCCGCTGCAGGCTCAACAACTGTGATTAGAATGTGCACACTGAGCTGCCACGCAGGGTCATATCCAATGTGAGATTGATTGGATCATGTCCGCTTCACCCCCGCTGTCTGCTCAGCTCTGCCTGTGCGGACTTGATGGGAGCTGTCTAGTGCTGAATCCTCGACAGCTCTGTCTTTATTCCCAAAGGGCCTAATTGCGAACGCTTCGTCTGAACTAGTTATCTATCTAACAAGGTTGCTGTAAGTAAACTGAAACTGAAAATTAAGGTGAAATATACAATTTTAGTTTGTTTGCTAAAATATTTTTTGTAGGGAAAGAAAATAAAAATGAACTGAAATGATTTTGTGAACAACTAACTCAAATAAACTCAAACTATAAAGAAAACATCCTTAGGTTTACTCCTTGTCAGTCTGGCAAAATGTATTATCACAGCTTGCCCGATGAGGCTTTAGTTTGTACTGAGACTTAGCATTTCTACAAAACTGTGAGTTAACTGCTTTCAAAAAGCTCTGTTTTGTATTGTGCTACTTATGCTGATTTTCCTATATCTTGCCTCTGGCATGTTCCTTCATACAATATTAAATAAAAACACTAAAACTAATGAAAAACTAAACGGAAATGCAAAAAAAAAAAAAAAAAAATACAAAAAAAGCCCTAACTAAATAAAACTAAATCAAACAGTCAAAATGAAATTAAAATGAAAACTAATTGGAGGACACAAAACTATAACATGTCTGGTACTCAACTAACAAAAGCATCCCTAAATATTTACACTCACTGGCCACTTCATTAGGTACATCAAGTCATCATCTTATTATTAGTAGTAGTATCGAATCAGCCAATTACATGGCAGCAACTCCTTTACATTTAGGGGTCAGGCCTAACTAGTTGATGTTCAAGCTGAGCATCAGAATGTGAAAGAATGGCGGTTTAAGTGATTTTGAGCATTGGATGGTTGTTGGTGCCAGACGAGCTGGTCTGAATATTTCAGAAACTGATGATCTGCTGGGATTTTCCCCACACAACCATCTCAAGGGTTTACAGAGAATGGGCTGAAAAAGAGAAAATATGAAGTGAGCAGCTGTTCTCTGGGTGAAAATACTTTGCTGAAGCAGGGGTCAGAGGAGAAGGTCAGACTGCTTCAGCAACAGGCAACAGCAACTAAAATAAGCACTTGTTACAACCAAGGAAGGCATAAGAGCATCTCTGAATGCACAGCACATCAAATCTTGAGCCACACCAGACCACACCAAGTGACACTACTTCAGTAAGCTCAGGAACCAGAGCTCAATCCAATAGTGCATCTTTGGGATTTAAATCAAGGATATGCAGCCAACTGCAGCAACTTTGTGATCCTCATGTCAAACAAAATCTCTGAGGAGTGTTTCTAGCACCAGTTATTTGGCTCAGAGTAGCAGGTATAACTTCGTTAGTACCTCAGGTCTCTAAACAGTGCCTTGTGATCAGCACTCTGGATGCACACTCAGGTCTAATGGCCTGGGGTAGGCAGTGAAAAAAAGGCCTCAGAGCAATAACAATTAAAAAACCAAACTGTTTTCTTGTAATAACAATAATTTTACACACAAAAAAGCAAAACACAAACCTACAGTAGTGGTTTGGATCAGAGATGAGTTACCTTTAACCCTGTGAGGTCAGTGATGACCCCAAACCTGGTCCTAAATCCAAACATTTTGAGAGATAAACAAATAAATACTTATTTGTTAGAAAAAGCAATGTAAATAGCTGTTACGTGCATCAATTCAAATATTTTTATTTCTAATTTGCAAGAACATTTTCTTTTAATTGGTGGGAGAACATTTTAAACATACAAAAATCGACACATCCAGAAAGCATGGGATCAGATGGACTCAGAGGGCTGAAAGAATACAAAGCAGGAACAATAAGGCTTTTTTGAGGAGTAGGTCTGGGGTGACGATTTTCTAAGGGTGGCATACGCAAAATTATTCAGGCAGTATGTGTGTGATCCCCACCAAAGTACAAGGAATCCGCGAAGCAGTGTGGCTTTACTTCAAATGTAAATGTGGCATCCTGTGAATAATATGTTCAGGTTGAACAAATCAATGATGCACTGTAGGCAAGGCTGTGTTATGATTTCAGAGGTTAAATCAATACAAGTGGCAATGAGAAGCTAATAACAAGACTGTGGGATTCTCCTCTACTTTGGATGAGTATTAGTGATGCTGTAAATAACATCTATCTGGCTTATGTTAAATTTTACCATGGGTCACTTCTACTGATGTGAATAATTATCCCCAGAATATCAATGTATGAATCTAAGAAGGCAGCTCATGCTTTGTTTTTGTTTGTGTGTGTATGTAAATGTATATAAACCATGAGAGAATGAGAGAAAAAGAAGTTCTAATCAATTGCAAAAAAGAAACACTGAGCTCTATCACTATTCATTGAAGGAGCTTAATCAACTTGATCAGAGGCAATAAGCCTACTGATGGAGCACAGAAGTGCAAATCCAGACATTTGTCACAGTGAAAAATCACAACAGATTCTGGTGTTAGACTCCGCAACTACATCGAAGTCATTATCTGCCTTGACAGACAGCTCTGATTCACTGGACATGCCCAAAATAACATCACACAAACAAGAACCATTCAGAACAGAAGGTTAAAGTGAAGGAATGAATCATGGATGAGATTGTCTTCATCAGAAGATGAATGAAGAGCCCGGGTGAGTAATTGGTGTTGGTGTGGGTACTAATTATCCAGCCCCTAAAATTTGCCAGACGATGTTCCAGCATGTTCGGAACTCCTCAATAAATGTCAAAAAATTGCTCTGTGGGAAGTGTGGGAGTGAGCATTCAGTTCCCTCGCGACAAATTTGGACACTTAACAGATCACAGTTTGACGTTAACTGGGAGCCTGTCAGTGCACCTTTAATGGGAAATGTGGGTACGTCTTTGGCAAGAGTTACATGCAGTGATTTCCCACGTTCCACGGAGTTACAGTCATTATGCTTCACCCACTTTTATATTTATAACTTCTTCTTTTTTGTAGGTTGTGGATCTTTTATAACAGATGCTAAACTAAATCAGCTTCACATTTCTCAGAGCATCCTCTTAAAAAAAAGATAGAGGTTAAGTTAGTCTGTTGTATTCTGTGAAGTGCATGTTTGGTTTGAAAGTTATTTTTTATCAGTTCATCTCGTGACAGCAAAGCATCTTCTCCCCAGAAGAAGAGCAGTTATTTGGTTTGTAATGCAATGCTGGGTTTCACATTCAATTTAGCCCTGGCGTCTATACAGCGCTCCCTATGATGTGGGCTGGGAAGGCCCAGAGCAAACCATCTATTGTGAAGCTTAGACAGGCTGCAAGTGAAGCAAATACCGTGCTGATTTGCAATACATCACAGACACACACACACACACCCACACAATGCTCAGAATGTCTAAAACAAAATGGTCCACAGTAGCCTCTGCCAAGCTATCTGCTATTCTTCTTCTCTTTCTAAAAGCGTTCACCTCTTTAGGGAGTCTGCCGTTCAGACTCCTTGTGTGTTCCTTCATATGCTTTAAGATCTCAGCAGGCAGTTGTCCTCGCTATTCAGCGAGCTAAGACAAAAACCTCAGGCAACGTTTCTTCTGCTGCACGCCCTTTCTTTAGAATAAACTCCCCAGCCGCCTTCAGCTAATGCAGCGTACACATGATCTTTAAAGCCCGAGTCAAAATGTCATTATCTCTAATGAGTATGAGTGTGTGCAGCTTTTTAATCTCCTGATTATTTAATCAGCATCCATAAAGCAGAAAAGTGCAGTTTAGTCTGAGCTCATGCTTAGCCTTGTCAGTAGGTCCCCTCCTCCTCTGTCATTTGTGTTTAAGGGTACTGAAGTCTCCTGTGTCAGTTCTGCCCC
>NW_005187459.1:143100-162704 GCF_000239375.1 Pundamilia nyererei
CCTCTTCTTCCTCCTCCTCCTCAGGCCAGATATGACTTCTCTTTGCTCTCCTTGTTAAACTTTGCTACACCAGCCTGTCAAACTGTACTTGGAACTACACAAAAACCCAACACTAGACTTTTTTTCCTTTGGGGCCTTGAATCATTGTACTTAATATTAACTGTTAAAACTCTGTTTTCAGTTCACTTTAACTCCTATTCTTTCAATTGTATACCGGACTCAGCAGGTCATTGTTGTCCACTTATTTTTTCTTTTTGTTGTTGTCTAAGTCGTCTTGATACATTTACATTGTAGTTTACAGCTTGTGCGTTTCCCTGACTTACTGCAGTCTTACCTTGCATACCTATCTGTGATCAGTGGTATTATTTAGTGTAATTCAAAAAAATTTTTACAGTCTATAGCAGCAATTGTCAACAACAGTCACACCAAGTTGCTTCATGTTGTAAGGTAAAGAACCTACAATATTAGAAAGAAACTTCTATTACCAGATGAGCTCCTATAAGGAAGCAGTTGGAAACTGAGGGAATGACAATCTCTCTGTTAACAGGAGAAATCTCCAATGGCAACAGACTCAATTAGACAGGAGAGAGAGAGCCAGAGTTTAATAATTGCCAATAATTAAATTGAGTAGTGTGTGTAAACCCGCAGGAAGTGAAAAGAGGTACGTGATTCAGTGCATCATGGGAAGCTCCCCAGCAGTCTAAGCCTATTACAGCATTACAAAGAGATGGCTCAGGGTCACCTGATCCAGCACTAACTCTAAGTTTTATCGAAAAGGAAAGTTTTAAGCTTAATCTTAAATAACATGTCTAAATGTATAACATGACTCACAGCACATTATTTCACCGGTACATTATGTACCCGGTGAAATCAGGGCAATACTGTTTAGACTTCTGAAAGCCAGAAATCTCTCAAACGTACTCCAATGTCACCACCTAGTGACCTTTTTTGATATTCTCGGTAGACCCCAAACACACAGACACTAAAATGAAACAGCCTTTCACGGATTTTCAGAAGCCTTGTGGATGAACCACAGATCTGACGCTGCCTCCAAACCACTAAACTCTAACTCATTCACTATGTTGCTGTATGTATGTTTAAACATAGTTATATATAATATATGGACATTATAAGTTCTTCGGGGGCTTTACAGATTTAAAGTATAACGCTAATGTTAAAAAACACAGGAGAGCACAGAGTCACTTCCCGTTTTAGATGAGAATTGCGGAATTTGGGATGCAAAACTGAGCCGAGAAAAGTCTGTTGTTTCTAGTCGGCGTGTTTTTCGTAACGTACCAGCATCGACCTGCGACCAAATAAAAGAAAACAGTGTCAGGTAGTTGTACGATAAATCTTTTTAGTATTGATGAAAAACGCTCCTTGTTGTTTTTAATATTTATATTACACGTGATGTTTGTGCTTTGGCTTGAGTTTCGAAATGTCGGCCGTTTTTTATGGCAAATTGTCCTCCTTTCTGTCACGATTAGCCTGCTAGCTGACGTTAGCGGTTTAATTTCCGGAATAGAATAACTTTATCAAGATGACCGATTTTTACAGTACTTTTTCATCTTTACTGTTAACCGACATGGACGTACACAATATATGTCTCATATATGTCGACAGAGGTTGCGCTGGCCTGTCTTTACAATAATAGTAGCATGACCTAACCAATAGCGTTGTATTTATGTTTTAAAATCACCGCGGCTGTTTTTGTTCTGTCTGGTCAGATTATGGAGTTTGCAGAACTGATAAAGACACCCAGGGTGGACGGGGTTGTCCTACACAGGCCTTTCATGCCTACTGTGGAGGGGACTCTGTGTTTGACTGGTCATCACCTGATTCTCTCCTCCAGACAGGACAACACGGAGGAACTGTGGCTGCTTCATTCAAACATTGACTCGATAGAGAAGAGGTGACAGCGTTGTGTTATTGTTTTTCTAAATGACTGTTGTGTAATCTCTTTGTGAAAATGGTACATCACCTACCCTAAATAGATGCAGGTCAGTAGGGCATGCATTTGTTAAAATCCGTTTGAGTTCCGCCTGTTTTTTAGTGCATGCTGCAGATCCGATTATTATTTATTAATAGTGTCCATATGTATAACTTGCTTATAGTTAAACTGGTTAGAGAAACTAACATTAACTGGTTAAAGACACGGGGCTTGTAGTGGCAAAGAATTTGTTTTTATTCACTGCCATTTCTGGTAATTGTACCGTTTTTAAACATTTTATGTTGGACACAAAATCAGGTTGGACACACAAGCCTCAGGAGGTTTGCCTAGTACTTAACTGCCAGTTTCTATTCCAGTATTGGCCTAATAACCTGCAGACTACCTTAAGGTTTAATTTTAGGTTTGGGTATGGGCTTTCTAAATGGAGAATAACTTGGAAGAGTGGTAAACCTTCCCAAGAGTGCCTAGCCAACCAACACTGACACATCCAGGAGGTTTGAATAGACACAAGATCAACCTTTAAAGAACTGAAGGCCTCAGTTAAAGCCAGTGTTCATGATTTAACAATAAGAAAGATGCTGTGCAAAAATGGCATCCATGGGAGAGTTCCAAGGTGAAAAATCACTGCTGACCAAAAAGAACACAAAGGGCTTGTCTCACATTTTATAAAAGATATCTTGATGATCGCCAAGACTTTTGGAAAAATACTTTGTGGACTAACGAGACAGAAGTTGAACCTTTTGGTATGAAACTAACATGGAGGAACGTTGTTTCGTTTCACTGTGTACTAACTGTATATGGTTGAAGTGACAATAAAGCCAACTTGACTTGACTTGATGGCATTTTATTTAAAAAACAAAGTCATACCAACAGTCAAACACGGTGGTGTTAGTGTGATGGTCTGAGCTCCGTTGCTGCTTTGGAATCTGGATGGCTTGCTGTATTTAATAAATTCCCCACTACCCAAAAATCCTGAAGGAAAATGTTCAATCATCAGTTCATGCCCTGAAACTCAAGCACACTTTGGTTATGCACCAGGACATTGGTCTGAAACACACAAGTGTTCTGAAAGACTCATTGCCAGTTATCACAAACACTTGATTGCAGTTCTTGCTGCCAAGGGTGGCAAAACGTTATTAGGTTTTTTTAGATGGTGCCAGGTAGGTTTGGATATCCATTTCCTTTAATAAATTACATCATTTTAAAATGGTATTTTGCATTTACTCAGGTTGTCTTTGTCTAATATTAAAATATATTTGATCTGAAACATTAAAGTGTGACAAATATGCAGAAAAACCAAACAAAAAACGAAGCAGTCAAATACATTTTCACAGCACTGTATTGTCTCTTTCATTGTAAAGCAAATGACTCATAAATCCTCCTGCCTTTCTGACTGAACTTCATGCAGATGCCTTCACATTAATCTATTAAGAATGGATTTATGCAGCTCATTGTACTTGGATACTGGCCAATCCACTCTTTCATCTGTAGCTGGGGCACGTTGCTGCTTAGAGCTTACGTACTGAGCACTGAGTACTGATACTGCCTTTAATAACAATCACTGAATCTACAGTCAAACTAAAAGTCGTTTCAACGATTCTTCCAGAAACCCAACATGACGATAACATAGAAATTACACACAGAAAGCCGAGCTGTAGGGCTCAGAGTAGTTCACTGATACTCTGTGTTTGTTCATGACATTCATCCTCTTTATTGTGCTCACCTTTTAAATTTTAGATTTGTGGGGTCTTTGGGGCACATCACTGTCAAATGCAAAGACTTGAGAGTGATTCAGCTTGAGATCACTGGTATGGAGGAGTGTCTCAACATTGCCAGCTCTATCGAGGTAAGAACAAAGGCTCCCCGTCGGAAAGAGAGTGATTATTTTTAGCTACGCTATATTTTTCTCTCAGGCTCTCTTTGTTTTTGTCATGTCAAGTTAAATTCTGCATGTGATTAATATTGTGAATAACAAGTCAATGTTTTCATTCCTCTCAAGGCTCTGTCCACTCTTGATTTAGTCTCCCTGATGTACCCTTTCTTCTACCGGCCAATGTTTGAAGTCATAGAGGATGGATGGAATTCATTTCTTCCCCAGAATGCCTTTAAAGATTTGGAGTCCATGGTATGTTTAGGTGACATTACAGAGTAATTAAATTTGAATCAGGGTTATTGGACCTTTTTTTTGTTTTGTTTTCTCCATCCCCTCTACCGCACTTTGCAGACAGATGAGTGGAGGCTGAGTGAGGTCAACAAAGACTTCAGCTTGTGTCCGTCATACCCCCCACTAGTGGCAGTACCCAAAGATTTTGATGATGAAACGCTGAAGAAAGTAGCTACTTTCCGTCACGGTGGCCGTTTTCCAGTACTTAGCTACTACCACAAGAAGAACGGCATGGTAAGCGCAAGGAAAAATAATTACTCTGCCTTTGACCGTCTCTTTTGCTTTTCATCGTTTGTGTTTTTGAACATTATAGCTAGGGATGGACTGATCCAATATACAGTACCGGTATCGGTCCGATCCTGACCTAAATTACTGGCTCGGATATCAGGGAGAAATAAAAAATGTAACCCGATCCATTAAATATAACAAAAGCACCTCACGAAACTTGCAAAATGGCTTAACCCAGGTAGTGACTTTAGCACGTGGGAGCAGTATGCGTCACGTGATAGTGCGGCTTTTGCGTGGGAGACCTCTCGGTGGTCTGGAGTTGTTTGTCACTGAAAGCATCTGGAGCCTCGCTACGTGCTGCCAAACCGGTATTTCACCTCTGAGCAAGCTGTCCCAGATAAGTAAAGCAATTGTGTAAGTTCATCTCTGAATGTTTGTAAAGCATTTTTATGTTAAGCTTAACAACCGATATATGGAGCTTTACTTTGGGGGGAAAAAAACCTGTGTTGCAGGCAAAACAGTTCCATGGTTCCCAAAAAACTATGAAAAACACTTTTTTTTCATACTTATGTTTTGTATAGAAATTACACAAAAATCAGTCTCAGGTTAAATGTGATTGAAACAGCTTACACTGACATCCATCTTGATAAAACATGAGTGTCATGAAGGCGTGTTTGCATTCATTTGCACTGCTTTCCACTCTGGATGTCTATTTATGCTAAGCTTTAAGTATAAAAGGGTCCATTCTACAACCCGTTTTTTTGTTGTTGTTGAATATAAACATTATTTTGTGCTGATATTGCACTTCCTTTTTTCAGAACCAAAGAGTTTTTGAAATTTGCATAAAACTGCATTTTAAAATTACTTTAAATACTTAGATTTACAGATCTGCTGAAGGTTTAAATAAAAAGATAAGTATTGCTGAAATGCAAAATATTTTGGAAGCGGGATATTTTTTGCAAGTGTAATAGAATAGCTTTAGTGTTTTGTCTTTTTAAATTTGAGTATGAACTGTTGGGAATAAATAAATTTTCACTGCCTCAATAATGCTATGCTTTTTTATTAGTAAGTGTTATAAAGTTATATAGTGTAGTATTAAGTGGACACAGCCCTGAAAATAAAAGCATTAGACCATGTGTCTTTGGGGAGTAGAAAGCTGCAGACTCTCGCTCATGCTGGGAAAATGCAGATAAGAGGGGACCATCTCTAGTGGAAAGTTACTGAGACACTGTTGTTTAGACTAGAATGAAGGAGCTTCTGTAATAAAACTGCTAGACATATACAAAATGCAGCAAGATATTTAAAAAAAACAAACAGTTTTTATTGATTATAAAATAGACTATATTGGATTCATATCAGTATCGACAGATATCCAAATTCATGATATCGTATCGGACATAAAAAAGTAGCCATCTCTAATTATAGGGGCTGACAAATCACTTCCACTTTCAGGTGATGATGCGAGCAGGACAGCCACTGACGGGCACGAATGGGCGACGGTGTAAGGAGGACGAGAAGCTGATCAACGCCACTCTGCGGCCAGGAAAGCGTGGTTACATCATTGATACACGTGCTATCAATGTTGCTCAGCAGGCCAAAGCCCGAGGTGGAGGGTTTGAGTTGGAGGCCAACTACCCACAATGGAGGAGGATCCACAAGGCCATTGAAAGGTGATTGGACACTTAGATATTAAGAAGACAGTAACACTTTATAATACGACCTGTTTAGAGTCTGTTGCATTGCAATTCCCTCATGATTAAATGGAATTTCAATCTATTTTATTAGAAATTAAAATGTCATTATAATTGCCTATAAATGCTTAAAGGTCGGTTCGCTAGAATACAGGGTAACAACTCACCTTTATACAGGAAACAAAGAAATAATTATACTGTAAGTACATTTAAGTAGTGCCTGAATTCTGGCAGTTTTGCAAGAAAGCAGATACAAATGATAGAGTATTTCATTTTAGGCACTACATTAAATTTCTTGAAAATTTTGCAGAAAAACAAACAAGGTTCCCCCATCTTACATCATAAGCATACTGTACTTTTCCCAGCTTGGGTTGGATTATGGAGTTGCTTAACCTTGCCTAACTAACTGCCTAACAGGAACAGAGACACTCTTTTTACTGTACACTCCTTTTGAAAGTTTTGCTTGAAAAGTGAGTGTGAAAGAAAAAAATACTTGGCTTCATCATTCATCATTATACAGTTAGATAGACAAGCAGATTTTGAAGGTATTTGTTTTTTCTTGTAAGCTGATAAGGGAGAACACGTCTTAAGGACATTTGAATAATAGAACGTCCATCATGCACATCAACATAAAGAATATTAAAAAAAACAAAGATGTAAAAAGCATGATTAACCCACTCCATAATATGGCACTGAAAAGTGCAACTTGTGTTTTTCTGCAAAATTACCAAGAAATTGCACAGCTTAAATTTACTTGTGTTTAAATTCCCTGTAAAAAGATGACTCGTTACCCCTACTTTTAATTATTTTCAGGTAAATATAATGACAATGTATTTTCAAATAAAATACATTAACTTTTAATTTAATGAAAAGGGAATCACACCCTTAGTTGTGGGCTGTATTGTAAAGTATTACTGAGAAGACTAGATAAAGTGGAAACTGATTGAAATGTATCTCATACTTTAAATGATCTAAATAAATCTGTTTTTTGCAGGTATAATGTCCTTCAGGAGAGCCTGATTAAGTTGGTGGAGGCATGTAACGACCAGTCCCACAGCATGGACCGCTGGTTAAGCAAGTTGGAGGCTTCCAACTGGCAAACTAATGTCAAAGAGATCCTCACCACGGCCTGCTTGGCTGCCCAGTGTATTGACAGGTCTGTTTTTCATTTGGTTGTCCTCATGTCCCAGTAAACATAAACTCGAAAAGCAGCGAGCAGTGACAGACTGTGGGCTTGTGTGTTTATCTCAGGGAGGGAGCGTCAGTGCTTGTTCACGGTACAGAAGGGACAGACTCCACCCTGCAGGTCACCTCCTTGGCTCAGATCATCCTGGATCCTGGGTGCAGGACCGTTAAAGGCTTTCAAAGCCTGGTAGAGCGGGAGTGGCTCCAGGTGAGCTTAGATGCACTGTTTAGAGCCAAATGTTGTCTTTTCTTTCACCTTCTCCTCCACAGTGTGAGTGTTTCCACTCATTTCACCTCTTTGACTGCTTACACAGGCTGGTCACCCTTTCCAGCAGCGCTGTGCCCAGTCTGCCTTCTCCAACAGCAAACCTCGCCATGAGGCCCCTGTCTTTCTTCTCTTCCTGGACTGTGTGTGGCAGATCCTTCGCCAATTTCCCTGCTCCTTTGAATTCAACGAGAGTTTCTTGGTACTGCTTTTCGAACACGCCTACGCATCTCAGTTTGGGACATTCTTGGGCAACAGTGCAGCTGAGAGGTAAGATAGGAGTTGGCTGATGTAAGACCTTCAGTTTATGTCAGGGCTATGCTTTCAGCTGTGTGATGTGGGTGTCACCCTACGTAGTTTAAGAATACATAATTTGTTATTATTTGTTGTGTTGCTGATAGTTAGGTCATGCAAAAATCACGATGCTCTCCCTGCAGCTGTGAACCACCTCTGATAAAACAGCCGTGAACCAGTTTTCCTGTTGGTCAGTCTGACACATTTCTGTCTTTTCACAGAGCCAGACTGTGCTTGCCTGAAAAGACTGTGTCCCTTTGGTCATGGGTGAATCGGCCGCAGGAGCTGGAGCGTCTGACCAACCCACTTTACGAGCCCAACAGTCTTGTGATCTGGCCATCTGTGGCCCCTCAGAGTCTGCTGCTGTGGGAAGGTAAGAAACAAATATATTCGTAGGTATCTCTTAAGAAGAGGGAGAGGAGGTAGAAGGGAGGTCTGGGTGTCTGTACAAAAGACATCTGCCTCTGTGATCCATAATAGATGGATGGATAGAAAAATCAGCAAATTTAATTTTCAGACCTTGTTTCCTTTTTTTATAAAAGAAAGTTTCCTAAAGTGAAAAAAAAGGAAACGTGCTGGATAATTATAAGTTTTAAAATAATAAAGTACACATAAAGTTTTGTTTGCAGGTTTTAAGGGAACATTTATAGCTGGGAGTATTTTTTTTTTTTAATTTAATCTTTATTTAAGTTTCAGCTGTATTTATGTATTTTTTATACATACATTAAATCCAACTGTTACACTGAGTGTCTCATTTACAACACGAAAGCAATTAAATGGCACATGTTAATATTCTTCATTGAAAGCGGTCCAGTGAGACCACATGCTGTACATATTTTGCAGTT
The DNA here is from genome assembly GCF_000239375.1 of Pundamilia nyererei. Classification (NCBI taxonomy): domain Eukaryota; kingdom Metazoa; phylum Chordata; class Actinopteri; order Cichliformes; family Cichlidae; genus Pundamilia; species Pundamilia nyererei. The sequence continues at coordinate 151,724 of NW_005187459.1, forward strand.
TTGACTCATGCTTTAAGTTTATTCTCAGTCTGAAGATGGAGTAGGTTAATATCTAAAAACCCACCGTGAGGATCAGGTGATAAAACTGCTGTTGTAGCCACAGGTACACGATTAGAAATTGGGCGTACTCACAATTACAAATACACATTTGCTCACTCATACGTTCTGAAATCTCACCAGTAGGGGGCAGCATTGATTTGAGCATTTGAACCCTGAATGACCTTGACAGCCACTGGGACCCAAGGACCAGCTATTTGTGCTTTCCAATGTTACAAGCATGAAGACAAGTATATATACATTGTACAGGATTTTTTTAAAAATATTATCAGCAAATAATTTTAGATAAATAAACAAAATGTTGCACGTCAGTTTATTCCTTTTACAGTCACCTTTGATCTTTAGTAAAGATAAGCATTCAGTCCCATGATTATCCAATAGTGAACGAACTGTTGGTTGCAGCTTTGTCATGTTGTGTACAGCTACATGACAGGTGAGGTATGTGATCAGTGCTGTCTGACCTGCCACCTGAAACTCAGCAAGATGACTCAGCTGAATTTCATGTAACTTGGTGGAGAGGTGGTACTTGTGCAAAAGTTTCCGGTATAGCTAGCATTATGAATCATTTTACAAGAAGAGGTAGAACACACTTTGGCATTTGGGAAATTGTTCAAAATGCTCCTGAGGTGTGTCCGTGACATGTTCAGCCTGCCTGTGTGTCATTTTACAAACAGTTTCCTCACTGAGAGGCAGTGTGATGATATTATGGTAAAGCATAAGTAGCAAAATGGTGCTAAATAAAGAAGCACTGATACAGGCATACAACCACAAAATCTGTTGTGGGTAATTTAAAGTGCTGTTTTTTCACAAGTGCCTTTTGGCATTAAACACAAACATCATGTATCAGTGGAGGTTATATCAGAATATCAGTGTATATAAATGTGATCCTAAGTCTTTTTAAATCAAAATTATTTGATAATTTTACATGATCTTTTTTATTTAAATTGCCAGATAAAACCAGCTTTACCAATGTTAGCATTATATCATCATTGTTTTTGGTTTAAAATTATTACTTTTTTCACATTTTTCACACTTTTTAAACCTCTGACAATTCAATTCAATTCAATTTTATTGAAATGACAGTGTACTAATTTGATTTTAACAAATTCAGAATGAATATGTAAGTCTGAATTTGTCTAAATTGTGAATTTGAGTGACTGCAGTGAAACTTAAAACATTTTTTGATTTGCTAAACTCTTAATTGATGAGGGGTTTTTTTCCCCCACAACTTTAATAATGGTGGTTATTCTTATTCTTAACTATGGTTGTCTTAATGTCAGTGGGTTCAGCATAGTGCAACAAGTACAACAAAGCCCTGGGGAGATCTGTGTTAGACCATTCATAAAGAAAAGTTGGGGGAGGGGGAATCCAGACCAACTAGAGGTCATTAGGTTCATGCATTTCGTGCATGGGGCCTCTCTTACTGCCTAAAGCCGTTCACGCTATATGAAGTGGAATGCATAAGAACTGAGTGGAGCATGTGATATCCTGCTTATGCAGCTCTTTCATAGAAAGTGACGCACACTCCTCAGCCCACCTTAAAAGACCCAATGGAAGTCCTGAACTCTAGCTGCTGATGTGGACACTAAAAGAAACTGATGGCGTGTGTAAAATCTTTACATCCCAAAAGTTCTGTGTAATTCTTAGCGAAATAATATTGAATAAAAATAATGGTTTAATTGAAAAAACAAAAAATGTACTAAAATAATGTTGTTGTTTTTAATTGGACTGCAGTTTGATCACTTTAAAGGTGTTGAGTAAAAATGTGGAGGTTTTAGTCATTTTATTTGTGTCGCACATTTAAGAACAGCCGACTTTAAACTGTTGAAATTAAAATTTAAAAAAATAGCTAAAAGACATGTAAGAGTTAAAACACTGATAAACATGACTTTTAAACATTTTAAAATCCAGTTAGAAAAAGACTTTACAAATACAAAGGAAAGAAATGGAAAGCAGTCAACACTATTCACAAAAGACACAAAGGTTATAAATTCAATATAATTCCAAAAAGTTAATGAGCAAAAGGATTTCAGGATTATTTCTGAATTACACGGCTATAACTGTGTAATAAAATCCAGGACTGGTGAAATGTCAATTATCCATCTTGGGCTTTTCTGTGTGGAGTTTGCATGTTCTTGGTTCTTGGTTGGGCGATAAAGCCTCAAAACTATGTAATGATATTTCAAGGAAATTTATGATAATAATTTCTGATAATATAGAGGGAAAAAAATTGTGCATAGGGTTTTTCACGGTGATTGCAACTTGTGGGTAGAAGGATTTATTTATCAGCACAAACTAAACGAAGAGCTTTTCCGTCCTTCTTTTCTGACAGTCACTGATGACACAGCTAAGTGTCTTAAAACATCATCAGCAAAGCTTATTTAAAAGAAGAGTAAAAAATGACAGGGTTTTTTTTGTTTTTTTCCCCAAAACATGAAATTTACAATATGATGTCAACGACCTAAGATGCAAAGAAATACTGGAAATATTGCTCACAGTGAGCAATATAGAGACAAAGTAAAAGCAGTAAGGCTGAGATGGGTTGGACATGTGCAGAGAAGGGATAGTGGGTATATTGGACAAAGGATGTTGATAATAGAGTTACCATGCAGGAAGGAAAGAGGAAGACCACGAAGAAGATTCATAGATTCAGTGAAGGAGGATCCACTGTGGTGAGCCACTAAAGGGATCAGGCAAAAGACAAGATTTTTATTTTTCATTAAAGGTGAGGAAATTGGGTAAAAGCAAGGCTTTAATGTCAGCTAAACAACAAGAAATTCACTGAGGGATCAGAGGCAAGTGTGTCTAAATAGCAGTAAAAAAATATATCAATGGGCCTTTGGAGTACAGGTCCAAGTTGGCTGCAGTTAATTAATTGTTCCAAATATTGCGTAAACATAGGAATGCATATGCACATCCTTCCGCAGCCACCATACATTTCACAAGTATTTTGTTATCAATGACCCAAACTTAAAAAGAACTAAAATAACTGAGATCTTATTGAGTAGTGCTATCTACAGACGTGTTACTGGGTTCAGAAACCTCAGTTTGTTGACACACTGGCTTTCCTTATGACTGACAAGTAAAGCGATGGTTCATTCCAGTCATACAGCTCCTCTGTGTTTACACCTGTTTCTCTGCCAACAGCCTCCAACCACCATTAAGATCCAGTGGTTTGTTTTTTTTGCGCTCAGCACAAACTGTGTGAACTGTTTTTCGAGACTGCTTTAAGTTTTAGACATGTCAGAATCTTGTATTTGTACTCCAACTCAAAGCTCCACAAAGAACCACATCCAGCACGATAATACACTTTATCTGTTAGCTGTTTGTTTTCTTTATCACAATTATGTGTGTATGTGTATGTGTAAGTATGTGTTCTCATAAGAAAAGTGCATGCTTTCCCGTTAGTGTACAGTGACTGCACACGCAACGCTTACATAACCTCTATCAAGGTTGTGAGACTGCAGTGTTTAGAAGAAACCAGAACTGGAAGAAACCAGTTTGTGAATTGTTGTTTTCTGATTGGTCCTGCTCTTCTGTGACAGGAGTGTTCCTTCGTTGGAACCGCTCCTCCAAGTGTCTGGATGAGGCCTATGAGGAAATGGTTCATATAATAGAGTACAACAAGGAGCTTCAGACCAAAGTAAACAGCCTGCGCAGGCAGCTGGCCCAGCTTGAAACTGAAGATCCTCTGCTGCATACGCCATAAAGAGAGGGAGACCTCTAAAAGTAATTGAGATGGTACATTCAAAAATCACAGACATCCCAGCTTTAGCTTCCCCTTTTTAAAACATAATGTAAGAAAACAACATTATTGTCAAGTTATTGTGAACACGACTAAATGAACTTCAGTTTTGATGCTTTAATGAAAAACATTTTTATCATGGTGACTCATTGCAAACTACACTCGAGTAAGAGGAAAAAATTCAGAAACAAAAGCGCCGTCCTTATTAGCCATTTCTCAGAGTGCAGATAAAAGCTAAACCTCCCTTATCACACTGTGGTCTGATATCAGTGTACAGCCAGACCTGCACATGCCTACTGCTCATTTCTATAGATTGTGCTGTGACTGGGCGGCTGATTTCACTGTTGCCAAGCCTCTTCAAACACCCACACTCGTACTTGCTGGCTTCCATTTCTATATACGTGATGTGTAAAAATGACATTGTGGACCCTTTTGTGCTTCTCAGCACTGATCTTGTGTAGTAGAGGATTAAAGGGGCATTTTAAGGACAGCTGGAGAAAAAAAGTGTCTCAGTTGCTACAGGGTTCACATATTTCGTAAAAGTTCTGCTGAATGTGTACACCATTAGACCGCTGCAGAGTAACTATGGCAACATATAGGGTGCTGTAAGGGAGCATGTGCTTTTGCTGCACATTGAGATGACATACTAAGCGTAGGTAGGGTCAGAACAGTGAGGAGGGAGGTTTGTATAATATGTAAAATATCAGATCAATGCTTGACATTCCAGTATCACAGCCAGAATTTGCACAAACGATTTGATGTAACCACGTATAACAATAATCTAACGACTAGATCGGTTGCTGAGCATCTCTGACTTCTTGAGTTTAACATTCAGAACTGATGCACTTTGTGTCAAAAGCATTTCTTTATCTGTATGTACGTATACGCAAATCAATTTTACTCCCACTTTGAAAACGATCTCTCATCAGTTGTTGCCATAATAGATGACAAATGTCCAAATATCAAACAGGACAATATGTATCCAACTAACCTACACACATGTTACACTCCAAAACTCGTGTCTCTTCTGGAAAATGTGCTTAATTGTCAGCTTCTCACATCCAAGCTCATACTTATCTCACGAACATAGGAATTATCCTAAACTTCAGCGGTCAGTAAAGCTGTCTGTGTCATTATGGCAAGCTGAAACCCGCAGCGCTCTTTGCTTATAGACCTTAGTTCTTTCATCTTTCAGTGCACTCTTTGGTAGTACCATTAGAAAAACATCATCTAGCGTTGTAAATATAAATATATTTTTTTTGTTATTATGGTCTGGGATTAAAAATTAAATGCACTGCAGCCATCTTTGGCCAGTTTTGTTTGATTGCCTGTAACAAAGTAAATGATCTATGATTTATCTCGATGTCTGCTCAATACTAATACTAATAATCACACTAAGCTTAACTTACTTCCACTACTTTGAAATGCTTTGACAAAGAGAAAGTTTACGTGTATATTTCATGTGTGCATGGATAGAACATTTCTTATAGTTGTGTGATGCCTAAGTGATTTTCGCTTTGTCAGAAAGTTGACAAAATTCAAAAATGTAATGTCACACAGTAGATAAATAATCGTGTCTGTTGTACTTTGTGCAATGCCTTACTGTAAAATCCAGATTCAAAATTATGTGTGCATATTTGTCGCTGCTGATCAGATTGCTTGAAAAATCTAATATTGATTAAAATTTGTTGTTGTTGTTTTTTTTTTTAAGTTTTCACGCCATTAAAATCTGTATTACAACAAAGGAAGCGTTTCAGTTCTTTAATCACCACACAGTCTGTGCATCATTGAGTTTTCCGTGATTCAGTCTCACCAGTCTCATTAAGCTAGTTTCTAGGGGTTTTTTGTTTTTTGTTTTAAGAAAACAAAGTGAAAGCCACCTAGTTGGCTGTAAATTGAGCATTTAGCAATAAAATATACCTACCCTACCCATACCAAGGGCTACCCTAATGTTAGCCCTTGGTATTTGAAGACCTTTTTCAAAGCCTCAGCTTCATCTCCAACTCTGTATTTTCAAACTATATGAGATGACTTGGTGGTGGATCTCACTGCCATGGAAGGTGGAAGACACTGACTTGTCTGAGATGAGTCTGAAAGAAGATGCGACACAAACGGTATACTGAGAACGTTCACCTTCAAAGTAAAAGTTGGACCTTACTTGTGCAACCGACACATATCAAAAGGCTCAACTTTTACTTTGAAGGTCAACGTGCTCTGTTTACAGTTTGTGTTGCACTTCTCACATTTTCCGCTTTTGCAGACAAATCAGCGTCTTCCATGCAAATTCCTACTGACTGCAGCAAGCTGAAAGAACCAAAGCAATCACAGAGGGCTTTTCAGTGCAGCGTCTTATACTTATTTGTGAACAATTTCACGCTACTGACTACCAGCTACCACATGCAGAATACATGTTTTTCTGCAGTGAACGGGGGTTTCCAGGCTGGTCGGTCAGTAGGCCTGCGCGAGTGCAACGTCAGTAATTTCACAGCAACTGCCAGTAACCTCCAGTAACCAATCACAACCAGGTAATGAGTACACATTTAGTGTTGTATAATAAAAACAATAAAATCAGAAGGGAGGTGTTTATTGTTGAATTCAGAGATGAAGAGAATAGTACATTTGTTTTTAAACATACTCTTTTCTTTTTCTTTTTTTTACAGTCTGACTTTCTTTTGCAGGAAAAAACATCGCCCCCTGCTGGCCATTAGAAATATTTCCACTATAAGGCATTTCCTCATTGACTGACACGTTGACTTGGAGGCTGTGTCCATCGTTTATATACAGTCAACAGGCCAACTGTTGACTGTGTCTCAACAGGACAACTTTTTAATGTAAACATGTCTGGGTCATTGTTCCATTATTTTCATGTGGACAAAAATCTGCTTTAAATATATCAGTATTATTTATTTTTTCCCCATTCCAAAAGTTCCAAATACCAGAAAGAAGTCCTAGAAAATATCCACGTTATGTACCCTGTCCTTGACAGTCTGTCCGAAGATTAGTAAACAGCACCCTAATAAAATGTGTTCGCATTGCTGTGATGACACAATCATCTGATGCGGCGACTGGGGCAAAAAATAGCCAAGGGTCAGCTGCTTCATAGGGAGAGATATCCATGTTGCGGTAAGTGTTTACAGTGCTGCTGGTCAACCACAACTCTTCTGTCTGTATCATTAAGTCTTTGTGTCTATCAATACCCTAATTTCATGTTTATTACTCACAAGGGAACCCTTAAAATTCTCTTGAAGCAAGGAAGGATTTTGTGCATTATCAAGTAAGATGTTAGATAGAAACTATAGCTTGGTTTATAAGAGACTTTGATTCCCATTTTTAGTAGTGACACTGAGCTATGTAACCTCACAGCTATCAAGTGTCATGTTTGTCTCACATTTCCTGGAATTGCAGGTTACTTAGAAGATTATCCCAGTTTGCGGTTGAAAGGAAAAATATATTTACGATTTCTTTTTTCTTTCGAGAAAAAATTACATCTTGTTTTTCTTACCAAAGATCAGGTCAACTTGTTTTTCAGGTAGCTGTTTCTTTCTCAGTCATGACAGGCATGGGGGTGTGCTCGCATGCTCCACTCATATTCCAGTGCAGGCCTTAAGCCCACCCTTTGCTTGCTCCATTCAGCAACGTCATCAGTCGTTCTGACACGGCTCTATCTCCTGCAAACAAACCTGAAAGTCAAACAGAAAGTGTGTGCATTCATCATATCGTTCACTGATAAACATCTAGATTCAAATCAATGAGGCTGGAGAGCTTCTGTTTTATTTATTTTTTAATTTTGCCAGGTCACAAAAACTCCAGTGAAGCCAAGGATTTGGTGTTAAATGGCTTTTAAAGTCCATCCTGTAATCGTCCAATTTCTTTGATTGCAGGGCTGCATCGGGCTCAACACCTTGTTTTGCTTTACATAGACGTCTGCTACTTCTAAATTGTGCACCATTCATATCCATAAAGACATGAGCGCATTCGAACTGTTTGCTTTCAGTATAGCAAAATGTGTTTTACTACACTGGTACATATTCCCATGTAGTTATAAAAAATGTTGCAGATTCACAGCCACAGCTTCCAAAAGGAAATTGAAAATCACATTTTAAACCCACTCCACTCCTCTTTTTACCCACTTAACTGATGAAGAATAGCACCTCACGGCCTTTCACGTCAACTGCCCCCTTTCTTTGGTCGCCTGAAAAGGCGAGGGCCTTATATCCTAAACTCTTCCTGCGATTTAGAGTGGACACTCTTGATCTGAAGCTGGACTTTGAGCCCACGTTCATCGTGTGAATGCGACTGTCATGGTAAACGTGTATTTGCAACAGTATTTGCACGTTTGACACGATCACACCATCCCCTGCCAATGTGCAGCCTCGGGTATTTTTAAGTAATGCATAAACCGCGTGGCCTCAGATTACGTGGATGCACAAAGATTGACCGGGCGTCGGTGACGCCACGGGAGGGAGTGGTCTGCGAGGGAAGACCGCACCTCCGGGTCTCCGCCAATCCGAGAGAAAGCCGGCTTCCCTTTAAGCAGATGGTCGTTGATATATAGCTTGAAGGCGCAGCTGAGCTGATGCAACACTGAACGAAGATAACACGAACGTCACGTCAGCATCCCATTCTCAAAAAGACGCAAATCGCAGAGGAGCTTTCTTTCTGTGTGTGGCTGTGTTAACTGCAGATTATCTGGTGAGTGCACCGATCCCGATATTTGATTTCTTTCACATTTAAGAACCCGGCCGTTTTTTTAATTAGTCCTCTTTTCTAGGGAAATTTAAAATTTAATTTTAGGGAAATTATGCGCAATTTATCAATTCGTGCATCAACTCTTTTTTTTCCTTTTTTTTTTAAATCACGTGTGTTTAACCTTTCTATCCCGATCAAACTCTCTCTCTCTCTCTCTTTTTTTTTTTTTTTAAACCAAAGCAAAGTTCTCGTCTGAAGTGCAGCCGGTTGCTAAGTCACAGTGACGTGCTGAGCTCAGACAGAGAAAATATTTAGGATCTAAAATAGTGGTTGCTCTCATTCAGAATTTCGTCCACCAGCAGCAGTTTTGCCTTCGTGGAAAAGCAGCTGCACAATTGGAGGGTATGGAGATCAGTTACGCTGACGTTAAGGAATTAAACGATCGGCATGTCCCATAGAAAGGAGTCTTGGCGAGCTGTGGCGCGCTGCCCATATTAAACAGGGGGCTTATATGATGAGTACCTTAAACGATGTTGGCTCAATATTGAACAGCACATGCTCTCAGAAGGGGATAGGCCACAAGCATGATGGAGCGGGAGAGCGTGCTTTTGTGCAAAAGTAATGTTTTCATGCTTAATCCATGATCTCTGTTATTAATAATTTTATGGTTCAATATATATTTGTAAGAAAATGAAGGCAAACAAAATGAAAGCACATTCCGACTCTGAGTCCATGCCACCCTGATCTTGGCACCGTTTTCCAAGGCTACTGTATGCCGCTGTACGCCCTCTCTTCTTGATTGGCTCTCGTTGAAGGCAGGGCAGTACATATATACTCCAAAGTAACTCCGTTCATTCTTTTACTAGGAAGCTCTTTGAACCCTCGGTAAGTCTTTTCTGAAGTGATGCGTTGCGTAAAAGTCTAGACGTCCCGTAATGAACGACAAATTTAGTTTTATTGCGCTATTTTTGCATGAAGTAGTAGCTCAGTATGCTTAATTTTCTGCAGTTCTGTACCTTTCTAAAGATATGTGGTGTTCGTGTTTTATAATGTTTTTAGATAGATAGATAGAGTTAGAGTCATGGTGCGTTAAAGTTTTGCTCAACTTTGACTGTTTTGGTGTTTTTATGCGCTTTGATTCTTCTATTGCACTCATTTTCTCTGCATCATGTCATTAGCATGTCATTTGTTGCAATCCACGTGTTTTCGCTTTTGGTATGTTTTCTCTCATCTCAGTGTTTTCAGATGCGTTTGATCAATCTGCCTTTTAAGGGAATTAAAATAAAAAGTTTCCGAGTGCCACTTTTGTCGTTTAAAACGTGTTTGTTCACCTCTCGGAGCTTGAGGCTTGGAAATGAGCCGAAAACCTCATGACAAAAATGTTGCGAAGTGAGGCCACCAAATGATGCCAGAGTCTAATTAAATATAAATGCAAATTGGCTTTCATTAGATTTGTAGAGCTCTGCTAGACTTCTTTTTTTCATTGGAATTTACCAACCAAAGTGTCACCTAAAAGTAAACAGACACATTGTTCCCTTCCTCCAGGTACCAACATGCCTGTTGTGAGGATCTTCAGCAAGGTGGCCAAGCAGGCGTTACTCAGTACCCCAGGCTGTGGCTGCCAGCCCTTAACGGTGGCTGTACGCAACATCAGCTTCTCCCCTCGACAGGTGACCTCTGATGCCAGCTTCCATTCTGTGTCCTTCTCAGAAACAGACCACCCCAAGGTGCTCATCACAGGTACGTACGAAGCATCAGGTTTTGGTCTTTTGCAGCCATGCAGTTTAGTCTAATGCTTTAACAAAAAAAGGCCGTTTTAAAATGCACGACGGTTAGAAAATATGCTGTTCTGGGACTTTGAGATCAGCGGGGTTTCTGACAAGTTTGGCAATGAGAGCTGAGAGGGATGCCATTAAAAAATAAAACGTGGGCGTCCAGTGCTGTGACCTTTTTTTTCTTATGGCCACTCTCCTGCTGAGGTACTTCAGTCTCCATGGAAACTAAGCGCTGGTACTTATTAGCTGCTGCGCATCTGATTTGTGTGTGGTGTCCTCAGATCACTCATAATATTTCCACCTCCCTCCAACCGCTGCAGGTGGCCTGGGACAGCTCGGTGTAGGACTGGCCAAATTGTTGAGGTAAGGATTTTAATTTGTCCGAATATAATAAATGACAAGTTTTGTGTTGATTAGTAATTGTAACACTGCAGTTAAACAGTTTATTATAAGGCAAACTTTGTAACATTGGTTCCTTCGCAGGAAGAGGTACGGAAAGAACAACGTCATTCTATCTGACATCCGGAAACCTCAAAACAGCGTTTTCCACAGTGGTGAGTATACTCATATGCTATATAAAAATAATAAATAAATCACAGCATATTACGTCAGACTGAAATGGGCACATTTGAATAGTAAAGTGTCTGCAAATAAAGCCTCTTGCTTTAATATTGATTTTTCCTTTATGCTTTAAGTTGCGTCATGGTTTCCTTTC
>NW_005187459.1:162865-182981 GCF_000239375.1 Pundamilia nyererei
GTGTCCTATTGGCAGCCTGTACTGAAGGCTAGGGAGCATCCTTGACAAACAAGCGCAGTCACAGTGAAGGTGAAACAAAACTCTGTACAATGCTTATCCATCTCTGTCGCCATCAGGCCCCTTCATCTACTCAGACATCCTGGACTACAAGAACCTGCGGGAAATTGTGGTGAACAACCGCATCACTTGGCTGGTTCACTACAGCGCCCTCCTCAGTGCTGTTGGAGAGGCTAACGTGGCCTTGGCACGCTCTGTTAACATCACCGGTAAGTGAATTTGTAACCAATCTGTCTCATGTGGGCATAAAGATGTAGGATGATGCTCTTGTTTTTCATGGGGCACTTGCTGAGCGTTTAGCTGTCTGTTTCTCAGGGCTTCACAACATCCTGGACATTGCAGCAGAGCACGGCTTGCGTCTCTTTGTCCCCAGCACCATTGGTGCCTTTGGTCCCACATCCCCCCGCAACCCTACGCCAGATCTGTGTGTGCAGAGACCCCGCACTATCTACGGTGTTTCCAAAGTACATGCTGAGTTGATGGGAGAGGTGAGAGCTCAGAGTTTAATCTAAACTCTTAATGGGCAAACTTGATATCAAAACCATAGAATGTCCTGAAAACTGATGATCCTCAGTGCATGTGCCTGTTTTGTTTTTTTTTTGTTGTTGTTTTTCTTTTGTTTGCATCTATCATCAATTGATGACTGTTAAATCTAAGTTCATCTGAGAAGCTGCTTGTTCTAAATAGCGGAGTTCTTTCTGTTCTTTAACAGTACTACCACCACCGTTATGGGCTGGACTTCCGCTGTCTACGCTATCCTGGAATCATCTCTGCTGATTCCATGCCCGGTGGTGGCACAACAGGTAGGGTGGATTCAGACTACAGATAAGGTTACACTTTTAACGGTTGTTTATTCCTGTGCTGCTATCAAGTGTCAACTTTGTTATGCAACTGATCTATTTCAGAGTGTTGTTATGACTTGTTGCATTTTTTTTTTTTTCATGCCATCGCATAACTTGATCCGGTGTCTCCATATTTTCACTTGTTTGCTCAGCCACCACACCCAAATCCTCTTATCAGTTAGATTTTTAATTACAGTTTAGCTTTTCATAATCGCATGTTCCTCAAATATTTTACTTGGAATACTTTCTGTTTCTGCTGCATTTGTTACTTTCTTTAAGTGCATAACAGAGTTTAGATTTTTCAGCATTTCTGTAACAAGGCTCTTTTTGGTTTTGTTTTGTTCCCCCCCCATCTCTGACCAGACTACGCCGTCCAGATTTTCCACGACGCAATCAAAACTGGCAAGTTTGAGTGCAACCTGAGACCTGACACAAGGCTGCCCATGATGTACATCGACGACTGCCTGCGTGCCACACTGGAGGTGATGGAAGCACCGGCTGAGACACTAAGCATGAGGACGTACAACATCAACGCCATGAGCTTCACCCCCGAGGAACTGGCCCAGGAACTCCAGAAGCAGATGCCTGAGCTGGAGGTCACATATGAGGTTGACCCTGTACGACAGGCAATTGGTAAGCAAGGCTTTGATTTCTTAAAGGAGAAACTTCTCATTAATCTTTGATATTTTTTTTGATGGTGAAAATCCTATAAGATAAACTGACACATGCTTTAAATCTGTTCCTTTTCAGCTGACAGCTGGCCGATGAACTTTGATGACTCCAATGCACGGAATGACTGGGCCTGGAAACACGATTATGATCTCCCAGAACTCGTTCAGACGATGCTCAACTTCTTTGGCTCAGAAACACGCATGGCTCGTTTTAACTGAGGCAACGCGGCATCAATCGTAGTATTTTTTTTAAAATGTTTTTTTTGTACATAATGTAAAACACTGACCAAAGAGAACAGAGAAACATGGCCTGTAAGTCATCATCATCCTCTCACTTCTCTGTGTAACATCAGCAGGGTCCTTCTTGCTTGCCACCGACCGGGCTTGTCTCAAATGTAATGGTCAATGAGGACTAGAAGATCCTCACCCCCATCCCTGGAATCTAGTCTCTCCACCTCTGCTTTGCTCTCTTTTATCCCTTTTCTATTTAGAGATTTGGGTGAGGGGCAGTCAATGAGTTGAATTGGTGTCAACATTATCAACCTGAAGCTGCGTTTAGATGAAACAAAGGGTAACTTGCATGCTGAAGAATTGTGCAAATTTTTGCAATATTTTCTGATGAATCTAGTTAACAAATGGGGAATGTTGCATTGTACAACTGAAAGCATTTCTATGTTTTTCTTTTGAAAACCCAAATGGTAAGGTTTTTTGGGGGGGGGGTTTTTCCTGCTAAATTTCCATAATCTGGGAATTTTAGGCCTAAAGCTTTGGGGCCAAACTCAAGCAAGAGGTATACTCGTACACGAGGTGTATCCTTTGTTGCACTTTAGACAGTTGGATCTTAAAACCTCTCACAAATAAAGGAGCCTAATCACCTACAGGGATGAATACCTGATACATTGTATCCATTGTTTTTTCAAGCAGTGTGGTGCAGGGATTCTTAAGAATTGTTTTTTCTTTGTATTCCATGACAAATTATTTATTCTGTTGGTGTTTTAATATGCGGGAGCACTTCTTAGCACTCTCTTTTTTCTTTTATTTCCACATGTTGCTGTCCATGTTTGTTACTTCATTTTTAACATTAGGTCTTTGATTATTTTCACATGAAAGAGAAATGAGAGTTTAGAGGAGACTGTATTTGTGTAAAAGGAACTCTGAAGATTGTCTTCTATGTGAATGTCTTAGCAGGTTTTGCCTGTTCATTCAAACAGCAAGCTTTGACAATAAAAAGAGAAATTGCATAACTGTGAGTCCTTTTCCAGTAATTTTCTACACCTTCTATTTAACCATCAGTTTGTTGACCTGTAGTGAGTTCAAAACCCGGGCTCGAGGAGGGCAGCTTGCCATACCAAAAACGTTTGTACAGACTGTTCTCCCACAGATAAAGGAAGTGTGAACACATCAGTCCTGAGAACACAACTCTTTCCTTCTCTGTAAAGAATGTTAGAGCTGTTACGTTTTAAAGGAATTCATTTGCATTTGTTTTAAAGCAGATCAGTGATCTCTAGCACACATATTGGGCTGTGAGCTGTGCATGCTGTTGATCAGAACTTGGATAATTTAGTTACTGACAGCAGAGTTAAGTGTGCTATAGTATGCATTTACTGGCCTTAATGGTTGCTCAAAGCTTAACCTGTTGATAGATGTAGAACTGACAATCAGATTACAGTCAAATACAGTGGGGCAAAAAAGTATTTAGTCAGCCACCGATTGTGCAAGTTCCCCCACTTAAAATGATGACAGAGGTCAGTAATTTGCACCAGAGGTACACTTCAACTGTGAGAGACAGAATGTGGAAAAAAAAAATTCCATGAATCCACATGGTAGGATTTGTAAAGAATTTATTCGTAAATTAGGGTGGAAAATAAGTATTTGGTCACCTCAAACAAGGAAAATCTCTGGCTCTCACAGACCTGTAACGTCTTCTGTAAGAAGCTTTTCTGTCCCCCACTCTTTACCTGTATGAATGGCACCTGTTTGAACTCATCATCTGTATAAAAGACACCTGTCCACAGCCTCAAACAGTCAGACTCCAAATGCCGCCATGGCCAAGACCAAAGAGCTTTCGAAGGACACCAGGAAAAGTATTGTAGACCTGCACCAGACTGGGAAGAGTGAATCTACAATAGGCAAGCAGCTTGGTGTGAAAAAATCAACTGTGGGAGCAATCATCAGAAAATGGAAGACATACAAGACCACTAATAATCTCCCTCGATCTGGGGCTCCACGCAAGATCTCATCCCATGGGGTCAAAATGATCATGAGAACGGTGAGCAAAGATCCCAGAACCACACGGGGGGACCTGGTGAATGACCTGCAGAGAGCTGGGACCAAAGTAACAAAGGTCACCATCAGTAACACACTACAACGGCAGGGAATCAAATCCCGCAGTGCCAGACGTGTTCCGCTGCTGAAGCCAGTGCATGTCCAGGCCCGTCTGAAGTTTGCCAGAGAGCACATGGATGATACAGCAGAGGATTGGGAGAATGTCATGTGGTCAGATGAAACCAAAGTAGAACTTTTTGGTATAAACTCAACTCGTCGTGTTTGGAGGAAGAAGAATACTGAGTTGCATCCCAAGAACACCATACCTACTGTGAAGCATGGGGGTGGAAACATCATGCTATGGGGCTGTTTTTCTGCCAAGGGGACAGGACGACTGATCCGTGTTAAGGACAGAATGAATGGGGCCATGTATCGTGAGATTTTGAGCCAAAACCACCTTCCATCAGTGAGAACTTTGAAGATGAAACGAGGCTGGGTCTTCCAACATGACAATGATCCAAAACACACCGCCCGGGCAACAAAGGAGTGGCTCCGTAAGAAGCATTTGAAAGTCCTGGAGTGGCCTAGCCAGTCTCCAGACCTCAACCCCATAGAAAATCTGTGGCGGGAGTTGAAAGTCCGTGTTGCTCGGCGACAGCCCCAAAACATCACTGCTCTCGAGAAGATCTGCATGGAGGAATGGGCCAAAATACCAGCTACTGTGTGTGCAAACCTGGTAAAGACCTATAGTAAACGTTTGACCTCTGTTATTGCCAACAAAGGTTATGTTACAAAGTATTGAGTTGTATTTTTGTTATTGACCAAATACTTATTTTCCACCCTGATTTACGAATAAATTCTTTACAAATCCTACCATGTGGATTCATGGATTTTTTTTTCACATTCTGTCTCTCACAGTTGAAGTGTACCTCTGGTGCAAATTACTGACCTCTGTCATCATTTTAAGTGGGGGAACTTGCACAATCGGTGGCTGACTAAATACTTTTTTGCCCCACTGTATGTTCTTTACTGATCTGAATATAAAGATTACATAGTGGAAATGTCAGAACTTCGAGTAACTTCTCGGCAACTGTATCTTGCTTCAAAGAAGCCAGACTTTCTTGTTCTTGTTTTTAAAGAGGTTTTGATCAACAGTTCTCCAGCTTTCTGAAGGTCTTTAAAAGCTTTTCTTTGGACACTGGCTGCTTTCTCACTCATTTTTAGTCAAGTCCTTGTACCTCACCATTTTCAGAGGAATGTTGTTTTTGTTTAAGCCACTTAACACTGACCTATAAATTATTAAGACATAAAAAAGGCACATATCTCAAAGCAAGAACCAATGTAATGTCTACACATAACTAGCACTAGCAGCCAGTCAAAAAACACAATTTGTTCCAACTTCTTTAACTGAATCAAATATAAAACATTTTGACAGGAATTAAATTGTATTTTTTTCGCCAAATAGGTGTTTAATAACAAAGAGTCACTAGCTGAAACTCTAGTATATCTCACCATGGTGTGCGGTGTGCCTTTAAGAATTTGAGGAAACTGGACAAATGAAGGACAAAATTAGAAAAAGCATCACCAGCAGATGAACAGTATCTGAAAAATTGTATATTTAATATTCCTTTAGCTGATTCTATGAAAAACTCTACCAATGCAGTAAATGCATACCATATAGAAAAACACACCATGGAACACTATCAGTCATGGATTGGCCTCCCCAAAGCCCAGACCTCAACATTATTGAAGCAATGTTGGATCATCTTGACAGAACAAATTTTTATCTCAAACAGTAATGCAGTCTGAAATTTGAGACACACCAAACTACTTCTCTGCTTGATTATTTGAGAGAAATTGAAATTAATTAGCAACCAAAAACTTGTAAAATGCAAAACATTGACCCAGTTTGCATAGTCAATGATGTTCTCCCACAGAAGAATAAGAAAGAGGAAATAAACCTCCCAAAGAAAAGTGTCCTCCTCATCAATAAACCAGAGCTGCTGGATTTTCCTTACAAACGGGATCATAAACTGTAACCCTGAGGACAGCAATGTCCTCCACACATTCAACAGCCTGTCTCATATTTCTCTGTGTCAGTACTGCTGTAGCTGTTCCAGGTGACCTCGCTTTGCTTTGTTTGCAGTTTGTGCTTCACGAGAAAGAGCACAGACGGGGAGTTTATGTCAGTGAAGTGAAAGAAGGGGCGCTGCCTTTTATCTTACTCTCATGAGCTCTCATCACTAATGATCACCTGTTCAATCTTAATATTTGTCGGCAAAACTGCAGGTATACCTCCAAGCTGAGAGGTTTCTTATTTTTTATTTGAAAATCTCAACAAACTATCGGGGAAGCTTTTAAAACTGTGGGATTTCAAACTAGTCCCACCTCCACCTTACCTTGTACAAATCCTTTTAAAATGGGAGTTTTATGTGATTTCTACTCTCCTGAATAACACCAGGTGTGCTTGCAGTCTTGTGCTTTATGGGCTTGAAAATAAAAATCAATATTTGCACCATT
This sequence comes from Pundamilia nyererei, assembly GCF_000239375.1. Taxonomy (NCBI): domain Eukaryota; kingdom Metazoa; phylum Chordata; class Actinopteri; order Cichliformes; family Cichlidae; genus Pundamilia; species Pundamilia nyererei. The sequence continues at coordinate 169,221 of NW_005187459.1, forward strand.
TTCACTCTCTGTTGTTGTGAATTAAAAGCAAAGCTTATTCTGGACTAAAAAGACAAACAAAAAAGCTACGTAAAACCTGTAGGACTCGCAGCTAACTTACACTCGTGTGCAGGCATGCACTACAGAGGCATACAACAGTTTGGTCTGGCTGCAGGTTAAGTTCTCAGAGGCAGTTTTCTCCCAAAGAAACTCAGCTATGGATGACTGTATCTGAATGCGAGTGAACATGTCTGTGACAAGGAGGAGGGGCATTAAAGGGTAGTGCAGGAAACAGAGAGGCTCTCTTGTTTTTACTACTTCTGTTCCCCTTCTTGTAAGTGGAACTCAGCCTCTTATGTAAGACATCTCCCTGGGCGCTGCCTTCCACCAGCCAGTCAGAGAGCTTCTCTTGTTGCTCGGTCCCCGCTGCTCTGGTCGTCATCGTGTAAAGAGATTCTCACAGTGTTCAGGAGATTATGTTACACTGGCGCAGTCAGCCGAAGACACCACAGCCTCTGTTCCACAGCCAGCTGTTAGTCTACATGGAGGCTTGTTGCCATGGGGATGCAGGCCAAGGCACTCTCCAAACACCACCAGCACCAAGGACCCAAGACCACAAGCCTTCGTATAACACCCTCCGCCATCAGCAGAAAACAGTAGAGGCCTTTGCTGTACGGTATAGGCCTCCCTATGAGTGCGATCACTGGGGCTTCTCAGCTCTGTGAAACCATTACACAGTTACACACAGGCATGGGTGAAGGAAGCATTCATAAAAATAAAAAAAACATTCATTTACACTACATGAGTTTGCAGAAAGCGCTTCATCCCATAGGGCAATAAAGAATATGAAATATTGTTGGTTACAAATCTCTCAATGTATTTTTCACTGGTTCAGTCGTCTGGAACTGGGCTATATTTACAGCTGTCATAAAATCAATTTTTACTTCGGGGTTATGTTCCCCTTGATGCACTGCGTGGTTAAACTATCTCTAAATTTAGCTCCACGTTTTTAATTTGATGATGTTTAGACCTGATCTGACCTTTTCACCTCAAGTACACGGTGTGCACATGTTTAGAAAAGCACTTTTAGCATTTTATATAACCCACTTCGTTGCTGTAACACGCAAAGCACTCTTTCAAGATTCATGAAAAAATGAATGATGATTGATTAAGTGTAGGTTCTGCTGTCTTGTGAGTTAAGATGAGCACACTTTTTGCTCCTGATCCTTTCATGGCTTTGGTTACGCAACCTAATTCCCTGCTTGAGGTGTTAACCCCAGCCACAGTTCAGGTCAGATTATATGTTCCCTTGATAGAGTTTTGACCGTTAGAAACCCCAAGTGATACCTGACACTGGACCAGCAGATAAAATGAGAGTCGCTCCTTCTAATCTGAGTAAATCTGTGCTTTCAGGACTAGACTCCGTGGCATACAAACATGTCGGTGTACAGTGTAGGCTGGGTTTCACCTTTATGCCAGCCTATTTACAGAGTCTATGTAGCAGTTAGTGACATATTTATTCTGGGCTGTCAGACAAGCTTCAGTCTTTGGCACAGAAAACATGGAAACCAAAACTGTTCAGTTTGAGTGATCATCTTAGTGACTTAAAACACAATGAATGAACAAAACAGCTGCATATCAGACAATAATCAACATGTGAAATCTTCATTTGGAATCACTGTTCAAGAATTCAATTAAAAAATAAATGGCTTAGTAGTAACAACTCCTGCTCTTGCTCTTTCTACACAAACAAATGTGAAGGTGACCCAGGATAACATATCAAGAATAAGAGTTTTACTCTTCAGGTTTTCTTCTAAGAAGTCTGATAAATATTCCCAGAAAGCTTCTACAAACACTTACTCCATCCTAACAATTTTGCCTGCAAAGCTAGGATCCTGCAATGTACTGCTGCAACAATATTAGGTGTCTGTGTTTGTGTAAAATGATCTCTGAAGTTTGTTTTCTGTGCTTGAAAGCCTCATTAGGCTCTGCTTGTTCTTTTGCCCAATTAAAACTTTCTACACCTTTTATTTAATCATTGGTTTGTTGACCTCCAGCAAATTCAAGACTCACACACCACAGGAGAAAGCTGTTGTCCTCGGGCTCGAGGAGGGCAGCTTGCCATGCCAAAAACCTTTGTACAGACTGTTCTCTTAGTTACAGATAAAGCGAGTGTGACAACATCAATCCTGAGAAAACAACTCTTTCCTGCTTGTTAAACAATATTAGAGCTGTTATGTTTTAAAGGAATTAATTTGCATATATTTTAAAGCAGATCAGTGATCTCTAACAAACATATTGAGCCATGTGCGCTTGGATTTTTTAAGGTTGCTATCAGCAGGTGAAATACATGATAATATCCCTTCATTCAGTAAAGCTTAAAATGCTGAGAGATGCAAAATCAAAAATCCCAGTACCTTAAAATATGCTCATACTAATCTGAATATCGAGATTATATAGAGTAAACATCCCAAATCTACAGCACTGTACAAAGTCTTGAGTCAACCCTCATTCCTTTACATTTTGTTTCCAAGGAGCCAGATTTTTGTGACTTGTTTTAATGGGTCTTGAGCAATTTTAAGTCATATCTTTAGGCATTTTGTTACCAGCAGCATGTCAAAAAATGCACAAAACCCCAGCAAAGACCTAACACAGGACCCATAGGAGCTATCTGAACCTTGATCCATCTAATGTTCACTGAAGCATCATCAGAAATTGTTTCAGTGGAAAGGTGGCTGTCTAGAAGTCATTCTTAATGATGGTAAACAGGGAGAAACGGCTGTAGGAGGAGGTCATGAAAGAGGTCCAATACTGAGTGTCTACAGCCATATGAAAAACATGGTGGAGACTCTGTCATGGGTTGGGGCTGCAATTCAATCAGTGTTGTTGGAGATTTCGTCAAAACTGATGCAGCTGTGAGTGTTGAAATGTCAGATTTTGATCTACCATGCTCTAAGCTTAATTTTTTAGCACGCCAATGATCAAAGTGAAAGTCACTATTAAAGAGTCCACCACTGCATCTGTTGATACTATTGCTGTGTCTTTATTTAGGTTTGTGCTAAGTTACATAAGCATGACTACAGTATTTTGTGTGAACTTCAGTTGGCCCATGTGCATTTACTGTTTATTCTGCTGCGGGTAAAGCCGCCGAATTCAAAGGCAGCTAGCAGGCTTCTTTTTCAGAGTTCAAGTGCTTCTTCTTTTAGTGAGAGACCTTTCAACAGGATTTCTAAAGGTGAAAAGTGATATCGGGCATTAAGTGAGAGAGGAGAGATGATTCAGGTTTGCTTCCTTGCTCCCATGAGTTAAGCAACTTTAACAAAACAAAAAGAAAAACAGACAACAATCTTTCCACAGCAGGTCTGCACTGAGATTTCCATAATCATTTGATATTTTTATAGTTCTTCTGGTTCACAAATCCTCTTTATATAAAAACCTCTTTAAATGTGTTGCTGCATAGTCAAAGGTCATTTTGTCAAATGCACCTGTGATATTGCTTTCTCCGCTGCATGTATGGGAAGGAAATTAGGCAGTGCTTTGTTTGACCTGGGCACAGAATAGTTTGGGTGGAACTTGACTGAAAGATCTGGGAGCTGATATCAGCTGAATTGGATCACTGCACATACATTGGCCAAGTGGTCTTGTGATGTGTGCTGGAATATAAACTGTTTGTATTAATTAATTTCTGCTATGATGTCACTTACACCACCAACCCATTTTAGTTTTGTGTCTAACAATTATTGTCTATAGGTGGGCTCTACATGTATTTGTATATTTAGCATTATAGCAGTGTTAAATTCAGAAACCCAGAATAACTCTGATTGGCTGTTTAAACACGCGTGAGCTGCCACGTGCAGCAAACTGTCCTGACCAATGACTGACTGTTTGGCTGTAGCGCCCTCTGTCTGCGAAAAATATTCACCTGTAACGTTAACAAATAAAGTAAAGATAATATGACACGATAAAATAATATAAAAATTCATATAGTATAGTGTTATTCATAATGAATGAGGCACACAACATTTGCTTCCGTGAGGCGATATTCACCTCCGATACCGCCGTAGTCGTGTATTTTGCGCAGGCATATTTTGAGAACCCTATTGGACCTTCGTCAAGCTGTTAAAGGACCTCAGGATGTCCATGCTCGCTGAGCGTATGTATACTTGTTTCACTTTTTAAAAATATATATTTATTTTTTCTGACGTCGCATGACGCTACGTTTAGGTGGTTATTTTCGCACCCCCGGTCTACAAAATATGTCACATAGTTTCCTCCTGAAAACGCTCATTAGTTTGTAGAATTGTGTATTAAAGTATTCCGGTAGTTAGCATTAGCATTTTTAACAGCTGTCTGTGGACACGTGTTTTTTCTTTTGACTGCTTCCTAACGACAGTAACTCACTCATTTGTAGTTAGGTTTTGCTCTGGGGATGCAGAAGTTTATTAAAACATGCACTCTGTTAACTCTTTAATCGTAAGTTGTGGCAGAAAGCTCGCTGGAAGCATGGTTGGAGTGTAAAACTTCAATTGTGATCTCTCATAACTGTCAGGTTAGCTCCTGTCATGAACACACGCATAATGCATCCCGTCTTTGTTTTTATCGGTGTTAATCATATGTGCGTTGGCTCCATAAACCCAGTGTCAGTCAGGCGTATAGACAATTTAAAGTAGGAGACGATGTGACTGACTTGTTCTGGTTTCCTGTTATGTAACACTGTTGCTGCTGTTGTATGTTCAGCTCGTAGGAAGCTTAAGTGGTCTGTCGACCCCAGGAACAGCGCCTGGAGTAATGATGACTCCAAATTTGGCCAGAAGATGCTTGAGCGAATGGGGTGGTCCAAGGGAAAGGTAAGTAATGAAAGCGGTTAATATTGTTTTTTTGGGGGGGTTTTTCCTCAGAGACTGTACATTGGAAGAACTGGTGAGCATGTCTCATGTCTCTCTCTCCCCCCCTTTTTTTTCCCTTTCTTTTTCAAATCTGAATTAAGGGTCTGGGGAGGAGTGAGCAAGGCTCAACTGACCATATCAAAGTGAAAGTTAAAAATGACAGCTATGGGCTTGGAGCAAATGCCAGCTGTGAGGTAAGCAAACGTTTAAAGCCCAGTTTCACGTTTGAATCAAATGAAGGCTTTTAAAAAGTCACATCTGTGTTGACCCTAACTACGTCATTTTGTTTTGCATGGTGTAATTTGAGATTTTTCGACTTTTACAAATCCTCATTAATTATTTAAGTTGTCATTTTAACCTGTCGTTTTTTAGTCACATTGTGTTGCCGTGTATGATTTTTCCACAGGATAAGTGGATTGCTCACCAAGATGATTTTAATGAGCTGCTTGCTCAACTGAACAGCTGCCATGGTCAAAACAGCAGCAGTGGTATGTACACGAAGCCCGATAAACCTTTATCAACTTTATACAACTAAATTTCTGAGCTGTGGGACTAATAAAGGCGATCATATCTTAATAAGACAAACTAATGAAAACTAATGAAGGCTGCTTGTCTTGTGTCATAGCACAACATAGCAGCATGTCAAGTATACGATGATATCCTGGATGGCCAGGATATAGTGACTTCCTACATGTTCATAATTATATTTGGTTAGTTTTATAGTTCATTCTGCCATTGATCAACTATGTAGAGTACTATGCAAAAGTCTTGAGTCATATATTTTACTAGGAAAATGGGAAATAGATGCATTCATTTATTGAAATGTTCAAACATGCATGGAAATACAGTATAAAATTCAACAACAGAGTTTATAGAATTCTGACTTTTAAAGTCAATATTTAGTATGACCACCTTTATTGTTCAACTCGCTTGAGCCGTTTTCTTGTCATTTCTTTAAAATTCTCCAGAAATCCTTTAGAACTATTGGTCAAGAGCACTTGATTATAAGACGGTGTGGCTCCTTGGAAGCAAAATGTAAAGAAATTAGGAATGGTTCAAGAGTTCTGCACAGTACTGAATGTTATATTGTAAAGCATGTAGTGTTGGTGCATGCTGGTGTTAAAAGAAATGCAAAACAAACTCATATTCAATAGTAACATTTCCAAAACAAGTGAAAACTTTTATCTGTTATCAAGCAACACAAAACTGCAAAAAAACAAAAAAAGTCTGTTTTGATCAATCAGCCCGTTGGACAGTAGAGGGTGCTACAGTGCAACATTTAGTTACTTAAAGGCAAGGCTATATTCACAGTAACCATTATCCTCAGTGCTGACAAAAACATGTTTACACTACCGGATGATGATACTAAATAACATTCTTCTAATTTTCTAACTCAATCTGGGTCATATTTCAACTTTTATCTTCAATTTTCTTCTTCTGTAGAAACTCCACCAGATGAGCAGAAAGGCTTCAGTTTGGAAGAAAAATCCAAGACATCCAAAAAGAGGGTCCACTACATGAAATTCACTAAAGGTGGGTTTATCATGAGGCGGCAATGGAGCGAGATGAACAGGAATAAATGTGCTAAGATATACGATGCTAAACACAGTTTTCTTGCTCTCTGCAGCAATTACCTGTCAAACTATATCCTATTTAAAAAAACAATTAAAAAGTCAGCCAGGAGGCCTGATTATATTCTTAACACAGCAGAAAGTTAGAAACGCATTGAGGATAATTAGTTCATTCTAACTGCAAGCAAAAATAATCCCCCCTGCTTTCTTATTTTGATGCCAATATACACCTGCATACCATCTACTCAGGGAGACGGACAGACAACCTCTTTGACCCTCGTTAAGCTTTGTGCTCGTCTCAGACCACAGGCTCTGATCAGAGCTCCGTCAGCCTGTCCTGGGTCAGCTGGCCTGGTGTGAGCACTAGGGGAGGTTATTTATAACTCTCCCCTCTCCTTTCATTGCTCTTTTACACGTCAGGAAGTTAAGATTTGCTGGTCAAGGCCAGAACACTGATAGGCGTAAGGAGGACTTTTGTGTTCTGGACCAAAATGGGTAACTGCTAGCCCATATTTTACTGCTGAGTCGCTGCATTTGGGCTTGCAGCATAGTTTCACGATCACACACCTACCTTCTTTGGTGAAATGATGAAACTGTGTGTTATTTTGTACTTGGATTATGTAGCTGATACAGATACTATTTTTGTTTTGTATGTTAGTGCACTCATTGATTGTAAACATGTCTAAATAATAATACAATAACAATAATTATTTGTCACTAGCTTAAAATCTACCTCATCAAGTCAGCATGCTCTGCAAAAACAAAATACCTCAACTTTTGCCTCACCTGGAAGAGCCTTCTAAACTTTACGTCATTCAATAGCAGCTTCCTGCTTCCTGTTTGGGGCATCTGGCATCTCCATTTACTGGCCCCCCAAAAACAACAACCTCCCGTGACCTATTAGATGACCCATCCTGATAAAACACTGCCTCGGTCTCTCCCCCAGACCCTCTTGCCCTGTTTTTGTATTTAAATTTAGCGGGGGCCAAAAACGGACCCTTTTTTTTTTTTTTTTTTTTTTTTTGCGTGAGTGTTTCCTGACAGATGAGATTCACCTATACAAGAGACACGCAAAGCATAGAGCGTGGACATGGCGGGATGATGATGATGCTGATGCTCAGTTTTTCTTGGTTCACTACAGATCAGAGTTAGATGCTGAGTGCTCGTACAGCCTTGTGTGAAGTTTAGTTTAGATTGAAACCTTTGTGACTCACCCAGAAGCACCTTTGGCTCATTCTGTTTCCGCCTGCTTCCTGATCGCTTTACATTGTTATATACAGCGCACTGCCTTTTTAACCACATCTGCTTTTGAAATGTGAAATATGGCCAACTAAGTTTCTTATATGTTATTAGGCCTCATGAGTGTACAAGATAAAATTTAGTCCAATCTGGATCTGGACAGTTATTTTATAAAATACTGTGCTGAAGCTTAGATTTAATTTGAGTAGGTTTACATCAACATCTGTATGGGAGAGGATGACTGTTAACACATAATTGGAATCGCACTGAGATGTCAAACTCATTTTACATCATGGGCCACATACAGAGAAGGTCCCCTCTCTGTAAGTGTAGAGAAATTTAACTACATGTGTAATAAAGGAGAAACCATCATTGAAGGAAAAAGAAGAAAAATGCTGTCAGCACGAGTCTTTGTGCTTAAATTGTAAGAATTAAATGTGTAAAATACAGAAATCCACAACTCGGTTAGTTTGGTGTAGTTTGAATAGCCATGGGTGAGGTCCTCCACATTTTTTATTTTTTATTTTTTTTAAACTGTCCAGTGGACCGGAGCCTTTGTTGAGCCCTGGGCTTGTTTGACTGCTCTGGACATTTTTTAAAATCTCTGATTTATCCTAGTGTGTCTTGTGTGCAAGTTCCATTGGCATAAATGCATGCCCCGGCCGTCTCTATAGTGGTCTCTGTTGTTGAAAATTTAAGTTTAATTTTGTCTCATTAGTCTGAACTGTTTCACACCAGTTTCTTGTTAAATGTGTCTTCTACATGTTTCTAGTGAACCTGCTGAAATGCTACTCTTATTCCCACCAGATGTTTATAAAATTTCAGAGGAAACTAAAGAGAAAATTTGCAGTTCATTGCATTTGGCATGTTGAGAAGGAAACCGTTTAGGGGGATTGCAGGTGCAATTATTGTAGCTGGACTCTTGAAGGAGAGTGCAGCTCTGTTGACCGTAGACCTTCAACTGTCTTTGGGAATATAACACCGTTTTAACATGTTGCTATACAAAGAGGTGGCAACCGTTGTCACGCAACAATAAAGGAGGCTGGTATTTCATGTTTGACTGTACGCAACTTATAATTTAATTGGAAACTTGAGACTCCCAGTTCTCAGTGGTCTGATAGGCGTTTATGTTCAGTGCACTTTGAACTAGAGAACTGTCATTTTTGACCTTTTTAAATTGAGAACATATTTATTGTTCTCTCTAAGTGGCAGGTGACAGTATTTTATGTATTGGGCACCTCCTCTTGACAGATCATCATTTTGTTTTCAGTTTATGGCGCAGATTAAAACCAAAGAGTTACCTGGCAACATATAACCTGTCACGGCTGTTTGCAAGTTTCCACCGACCGCTCTCCTCTCTGTGAAGCTGTTGCCAAGTTGAGGCTTGGATTTAGAGTTGTTAAGCTTGTTAAATGAGAGGTTGAAAAGATCAGGTAATAGCTCTGTCATTGACTGTCAGCCTTTTCGTGATAGTTTCTCTGGTTGAATATTCCAACCTCATTTGAGCCATTGTTTATTTAGTCCAGTAGTTTTTTGCATCTAAAACACTTCACCACCACACAGCTTCAGTTGAATAAATTTTATTCTAAGATTGGACTACTTTTAGCTTGGTTTAGAGCAGTTATGCTTGTGAATTGTTTAAGTCAGGGGTGTCAAACATAAAGCCCAGGAGCCAGAATTGGCCTGGCAAAGCCTAGATTCCAGACCATTGGACAGCTTGGAAAATATGAAAGAGGGCATAAATTTTGGACTTTTATCTGTATTTTCACAAGTTTGTCTTACCTACAAAGACCTCCCTCATGGGCATTCAAACTATACCAAAGTAATTAAGTAACAGATAAACAACTAAATAGCCCAAATAAAAGGGATCTTTTCTGTTATTTTCTGGCCCTCAGGGTGAAATAAGTTTGACATCCTTGGTTTAAACCATTTATCTGCAACTATTGGCCCATCATTTCAAAACACTGGTGCACTCCATTTAACAGCTATTGATTCCATTTAGTCACTAATTGATTATGCCTTTGAAAAAACTCCTAGATAAAGATTCAGTTACCTATAACTATTATAACAGCTTATCTGCACTTTCCAACAAACGGATCTAATAGTTTATCCGTACTCTTATCTAATGCTTGTTAGCCATAATTAAACATTTTTCCATTATGATCATTATTTCAATCATCTATGTTTTCTTTTTGGCTCTCAGTTTGTACTGCTTAACTTTTTTTGTACTCACATTTTGATTCAAAAGCAAGTTTAAGTTAAAATTCTTCCCGGGTCTTCCCCTCTCACTTCTGCCGAATTGCCCCATTCTTGAGAATTGGCTTGGCTTGGTCTATAACCAGTCACTGAGCTCAGTGCATTCCTGCAGTACTGCTGTAAAAACATTGTGGCCACAGCATCATCAGTACCTCTCCCTTTTAGTGCAGGTCTCCTCCCGACTCTCCCTTTCTTTTTTCCCTTTTTTTTTTTTAATATTGATATCCTGTTCATGCTGGCTCTCTCTCTGCCAGCGCTGAGGATTGATGGCCTTTGTTTGTGGGGAAAGGCACCAAAATCTCCACTGCTTAGGTCCAGGGCCCACAGCATAAACCAGTAACCCAGTTTTAATTGCTACCTCCATCTATCACCTGTCAGGGCAGCAAGGGTGGTTGATGCGGAATTTAACTACAGCTCTCCATCGGCTACTCTGTGTTGGCTTCGTTCCAGCTTTTGGGCTTTTAATTAAACATGTTTTTGCATCACGGCCAAAGTGAATTGATGGAGCCTAACAGACCGTGTGAATTGCATGTATATATGCTGAGGACCTCCTGTTCTAATTTCACTGACAGTGTTTTCTGTTCACTGGAGCTTCTGTAAGTCTCTACTGATAATTGTCGTTTCATCTGTGACCTTGGAAACCGCAAACCTTTTCCACTGCATGTGGGCAGTACCCACGCTTCATCACATTTAAGTGTATTCATCCAACTTTAAACGCATAGTGGGAAAAACTAGGATTTTTCTTTTTTTAATCAGAACGTTGTTATTTGCACTTTCACCTGAAAGCCTGACAATTTTGACAGGCACTTCCTCATCCAAACAGTAGAAAGGTCAAATTGGATATAATTTTTGTCTGACCGGAGTTCACTAGATGACAACCACCACAGCAAACACCCCCCCACCCCACCCACCCCCACCGTCCTTTCCATTTATTTTACTTTTCATCGGACTTTCTTGGTTTTGCTGCTTAGACCTTGTATGTGCAGGGACTTTCAAAGCCAAGGGCAGGGGAGATAGAGGTTTAAAAGCAATAAATAACCGAATGTTATCAGAGCCCCGCTGAAGGAAGAGGATGCAGCTGCATGAACAGGACCCAGGCTTGAGACAAGCCACTGTGTGCTTCAGGAGTCTTTGAGGACCCGCTTGAAAAGGGGAATCCGGAGGCGTGGCGTAGCAGACCTTTTCGTCCAGTTTATTTTTCTTTACCGTTTTATCCCTGCAAAAAGAATACAGCCCCCCACCACCCCTACCCTGTTTCTTTTATTTACTCAGTGACCACCTTCTGCTCACCCCCAACACACAAACACACACAAAGGTACTCAGCTGCAATATTTAAAGGTTTGTCTGGAAAAAAGAGAAACAATAAACAATGTTCTTTAAGAAAAAAAAAAAGCGTGCATGTTGTTGAAAATGGGACTGAATCAATTTTTATCACCTTTTAATTCATAAGGTGGTCTTTTTATTCCGAGTCGCAGCACAAAAGTTTTCCAGCCTGGTGTTAATGATTTGTACATATTCTTTTCTGCTTATTACTCTTTCAGGAAAGGATCTATCCAGTCGTAGTGAAACAGATCTTAACTGTATCTTTGGGAAGAGGGCTAAATCAGCAAAAGTCCAAGATCAGGTAAGAGATTACACCTATTTACATCATTCAGAATTAGAAAAAAAGTTGTTTTGAGACTTCAATATTATAATTTATAAAAACATTAGTTTTTATTTTTATTAATCAAATCCACTTAGTTTAACAAGTTAAAAACAACCTGTCCTTTGGCTTCGCACAAAAGCTTTGTAGATAGTAATTCTAATCCAGTGGGTGCGTTCCTAAAATATTAGTGCAAGGGCACAGGACTCTGATCTTCCTTAACCCCGTCAAAGTCAAGCGTGCAGTCCAGCAGGAGATGCCGCACCACTGGCCCAGCTGGCTTGCACTTATCTGTGTCTCCTTGGTAATTCCAAATGATTATTGGTTGCTGATGCTTCCTTCCATCGGTAACTCTGGTATCATCTGGTCCTTCTGCTTCTGCGGGGTACGGCTCCTTGAGCAGCCCGTGGCCCTAGATTAGCCGTGTCACAGCATGCAGCTTTAACACCTCTAACAGGCCACCGATGGCAGCAAGAGCGCCTAAATCCAGTTAAGGGATTTGCACTCTTACCCCCTACTCCTCTCCCTCGCACTCCTGCTTTGCTGTACTTCTGTCTCGAAGCGTCACATCAGCTAGTTAAGAGTGCCAGCGGGCATTATTAAAGGAACATCAAAATTGCAGTGAGGTGTGCAGAAATCTGAAATGATGACGCTTGCAAAAAAAGTTTCTTTTTTGCTCTTGGCATTGGTGGGCCCATCACTTCAAACGTCACTTTGCCATTTGGCGTTATGGTAGGTCTCATGCTTTTGGAACATGGCTTACGAGCCTGCGGGTCAGAGTTGTATTTCGAATCCAGTAAGAACCTTTAGCTTACATATCAAAAACAAAATGTTATTTATGAAATTTGCCTGCATCATCTTTCTATTGATTTTTAAATAAGTTGTCAAGCTGTTTTAATCAGAAAATCAGCTCAAGTGTTTATCTGTGGAGGTATATGAAGCCGTACTTATTCAAACTCACATCAAAGATGTCATTTATTGAAATGAAAGACAGATGAGTGAATTATATAGTTAAAAATACATGTACATAAAAGATGCTATTAAAAATGATCTAAGCTGATTAATAGAACAGATTTACATGCACAGAAGAACTGGAAATTATTAAGCACCCACATAACTTGTACTTTTTATTATTTTATTATGAAAAAAATAACACATTTAAAAATGTGCAATAAAAACTTTTTTTTTGTTGTTCTTAGAACTTTTACTGGCCCAGTAGAGGGCCAGAAGAACAATAACATATCTAGCTTTTGGACTCCAAGGCCCAGAAAAAGCCTCTTGCTGGCTTCTTGTGTTTATCTCGAGCATTTGGCTTGAAGAAATTGGCATCTTAAATATCCATAAATTGTACAAAATCCACCCTGCCCTATTCCCCCAGCAGGTGCTGAGCCATAACATCACAATGGCAGCTGCTCCCCAGCTGATTAACACTGGAAATGCAAGCAATACACACCATATTTTTTCCCTCTCTAAACGTTTGGTTATGGGTTGTTATTTTACAGCCAGGAGGGACACCATTGACCATATCGAAAACACTCAACACAATTACAATGCTTTCCCATGAGGCCTTGTGTTGAAACCCAGCAACATCTGAGGTTGCTGGAAAAGAGGCAAAGAGGGTGATGGACCAATCGAGCTCTAGGCATTTTGCCGAATCTCTTGCGAGAGTGAAGGCGACGCTGCCAGTGACCCTCAGCTCACACTGATCTGTGCTTACATTTAACTGCTGTTGCTGCAAAAGTATAATATATGCTTGCAGTAATCTCAATGCCCCATGGAGTTGTAACCCTTAGTAGCGACGAGCTTTGGCTTGATGGTGTAGTTGATTTGTAGTGGCTTGCAGAAGCCACTGCCACCGGTCGCATTATATCACATATCTGCATCGTGACAAGGTGAGGCCAAGAGACTTTGACCAAATCTGGATCGGCTTCTCCAGACCTGCCCTCCTTCCCCCTCATGAATCTTCCAGCACAATCACACCCACTGCTGTCTCTCCGGCCTCCTTTCCACCAGTTCCTCACTGCTGGTGTTTTCCTTCCTTTGCAGTGATGTGCTTCCTGCTCACCTCTTATCGCGGCTCACAACCCTCCCTGAAGTGCAGACAAGCGCATGCGCACACGCACAAACACACACACACACACACACACACACACACACACACACACACACACACACACACACACACACA
>NW_005187459.1:183001-212500 GCF_000239375.1 Pundamilia nyererei
ACACACACACACACACACACACACACACACACACACACACACACACACACACACACACACACACACACACACACAGTGTGTACACATTCAGCTGTCCCAGATGCCTCTGTTCATCAAAGATGAGAATGTATTGGAAACAGTATATGAGAATATTTTAATTGGTTATTTACAGGGAGCAGTAGCTCTATTCCTTTAGTGTTAATATTAAATGTAAATATCTTGTTCAGAGGGTAGAGCTCTGTTTAAGGTAAAAATTTATCTTCCAGGTTAAGAATGTATTTATTTTAAAGCTGTACATAATGAAAAATCTGCATGTTTTTTTTTTTTTTTTTTTTTTGTTTTGCAATTTTTTTACTGTTATTTTTGATATTTAAAAAAAAAAAGAGAAATGCACATGAAAGCTTAAAGGAAACTCATACTGACCCTGTTTCCTGGCATAGTTCAGCAGATATTTGATCAGACCGTGATTAAACAAGCATTTTTGTGTCAACTTTAATTAACTGACAAGTGATTATCTGTGATTAAGTATGCTGACAGATGGGATATCGTAGTGAAATGCACATTCCTCCCTCCTTTCTTACAGTGTATGATAGAGCAGGGATTAGAAGCACTGTTTGATTTTTTTTTTCTTTTAATTGCATGTACAAACATGTAGTTGAGCATGATTGTAATTTAATTTTACTCGTGCAAGAGTATTTCCCAAGATTGTGTTCTTAGAGAATCTCCCATGTCATCCATAACCAGTTTTTATGTAGCCACATGAAAATATGTGCTTAAAAAAAAAAAACAACCTTATTTACTCTGCCTTACTGTGAGGGTTGCGGCGTAGCACCTGTCTATCTACTTACCTCTCGGTTATCCATCACCCATCCCACGCTAGCAACCCGCCTCCATCTCCTGCCTCCTCCTTGTGCCCCTCGGTACAATTACTCACTGCATGACAAATGACAGGCGCTCTCTGCCGAGATATCAAAAAAGCCCCGGCCACTTTTAAATGAAGGCACTTTGGCAGCGCCCTGCTCCCCGTTCTTATCGGCAGGCAAGCAGTGCCCCTGGCCGTCTTGCGTCCCGCTCTCCTTCCTCCCCCCTCCTTCTCCACCACCCCTGCTCTCTGTGCCCTCCTCTGGGGGTTTAGTTAGGGGAGCCACATGGAGGGCCAGCCCAGCTTGATTTATCTCCCTTGCCCCTCTGCCCAGCCACTCAGGCAGGCCGAAAGAGCCAACGAGGCTCCAACGGGCCTCAACTCGAAACCCCGGCATTAGCTGAAATAAACCATTCTGCCGCCCAGTGAAAAATGTCCTCTGATTGGCTAATTAATCAGTCAAAGGGGAGCGACGCGGCTTGTGACTTGAGGGACCCAAGCGGGCGACCGCAGAGGGCCTGCTGATAAATAGACTCCCCGCCGATTCATACATCAACAAAAGTTAGTCATTTTTTAAAGCCGCCAGCTCAGTTGAAAGGTGGAAACAAGCCATAGTTTTATTTTTCCACCTACATTTCCTTCTTCCTTTCTCTTTTTAAGGGAGTGGGTGGTGGCGGTAGTAGTAGTAGTAGTAGTAGTAATAACAATAATAATAATAGTTATGATTTGATGCATTTTTAAAACTACTACTAGTTTAAAATTAAAGGGAATGAGATTTATTATCATTATTATTTTTTTAGTATTTTAATCTTTCATATACTAAAGTTAAGACGCGCAGCATGATGGAAAAGTTTGGTGCTTGAGTTTTCAATTTACCAGTTTGAAAACTAAAAGCTTGGCTGGTAGTCATAAGAAAAAAGAAACATCTAAAGATTACGGTTTTATATTAACCGTTATGACCACTACAGACATGACAGTTGTTCCAACATCAATCCATTCATTAGTTCTGTACTCCCTAAAAGTGTCAGGGAAAAAAAATGGTGGCGAATAATTTAGTGCGATCCTTGTTTTGACGTCTGACTCTCCAGTCAGACAGTAGGCATGGTGCGCCCTGTTCTTGGGTCAGCGCGACCCCTGCGGCCTCTCCCACTCCCACTCGTGCTCCGGCACAAAGGGCCGAGGATCGAGCGTCATCGGGCGGCACCTGTTGCAAGTGTTTCCTGCCCACGCGTTGTCCACATGAAGGATCGCGCTTCAGCAGGGGCTCCCCCGATACTGCTGTGTTAAGGAATATGGGGCAGGGGTGACACGGGTGGCTCTTGAGCATTTGGAAGATGCGATGCCGAAGTGCCAGGGGGGTCGGACGAAACTTTGCTGATGGCGCAGAAGCAGGATTTCTTTTCAGGACCTTTTTTTTATTTTATTTTTAAATATAAATCTATTATGCTTTACAGCTTGGTACTGAGGCCAGTGGAGAGTAAAGTGAGTTAAAAATGACCAGGAAATGTGGATGCTTGGTCATAGAAAAAGCCAGAGTACCAGCTGTACTTACGGCATGTAAGCAAACTGAGAAGTTATCTTTCATATCATGTAATTTAAAGAGACTATGTATAGGCCATTGTATTGTAAAAATGACATTGTAAATAGAAATACAACCCCAAAAGTCAAGGTTTTGTTTTTTTTTTGGTTTTTTTGGCTCACTTTTCCATTAATATGCAGAACTCAAATGTTGAAAGGGGATGCCGGTGTAAACGTGCATTGTCGCAGTGTGTTTGCCGCAGTTTTAAACAGGGCGGTGCATTCGCGCAGGCTGCAGGGCTCATTGTGAAGCTGGAGAGCTCTAATACATTCTCAGATAACATCTAATTGCTTCGAGCAAAGCATTGCCTTTCTTGAGCATTTTTGTTGACAGGCCCTTTTACACGACCGCCGAAAATATCAAGGCCCGCCAAATCCCCCCCCCCAAAACTCCCTAAAAGACACACACACATCGCATTTGCCACTTTACCTCCCTGGCAGTTGTGTGGATTGCTCTCATGCCAGCTCGCTGACACTTGCAGATTAGCGTGGGACACAAAAAAAAAAGGAAAAGAAAAGAGGGTGTCTGTCTCTTAGTTACAGCCCAAGCTAGAATACATGAGAGCAGGGTAATTACCGCCTGGTAAAGCTAACCGCCCAAAGATTTCCAGCTCTCTCGGCTGTTTACAGCCGCAGACTACCGTTTAATCACTGACTCTTTAATCTAATAAATCACAGCTGGGAAAAATAATCACGGTCTGTTCTCTCCCCCGCCTGGGAATGGGAAGGGGGGGGGGAGTACCCCAATGTTCGTGATGGGGGCATTGTCAGCAAGCGTTTGCAATGTTAAACAAGCACAGGGCAGTCATGCTGCATGCATAATGTTGTCTTCATTTGTTACTTATGATAAACGTTCTCGCACCAGGCACAAAGTGTAATTTTTCAAACCCATTTTAATGCGTTTTGCCTCAACTGCACACTGAGGCTATGCGTTAAGCAAAGTATTGCTTTGTGGAAGCTTCATACCGTGTGTGGCATTTGATATGTGTACACTTCATCATTTTATTTACTTTTTGTTTTGTTTTAAAATTTACTTTGTGTAGGCCACATTTATACAGAACAAGGATTCATGAAAGAATGACACTGAAGGCAGCATCAGTACTTAAAGTGGCCAACTGAAACATTTACCTATTTCCCAGGAAATAAAGTATCAATCTATTTTTTTCCCCTTTTCCCGTGTCCGCCCACATCAGGCTCATGAAGGATGGGGCTGCTGGACTTGCGTGTTCATCAGGGAGAGACAGCTGGCTAATCAGGGCCTGATCCATAGACCTTGAGTATCACCAAATTTATTATTGTGGCAGAACAATGAGGGCACACTCGTGCAATTACAGACCCGACCAATATTGGCTAGAAATTTATTGAAGAAAAAAAAAAGCAAGTAATGCAAACAGGCAGTTTTTTTTTATTATTATTTATTTATTTTTTAGGAAAATAAATGAGCAACTGGAGCATTGTCAAATCCTAATTAACATGAGTTGGAAGGCGTGTTGTGTCTGCAAAACTATTCACATTCACCTGGTTTTTAATGACTTTTAGAAATCAAATACAGGTAAACTTTGTAACTTCCCCCAGGTTTAACGTGCATGTTGGTATATGCATTTTCTAAACTTTATTTTTATTTTTATTTTTTTAAAGAAACTGTGGTTCTGTTATTACATATATTTACTAGACCTGTGTTTGAATTTGAGTAGATGGATTTGCAGTATTTCTCTTTTTTCCACAAAAATGCACCGCGTTTGTGTGTACACATTACATGGCAAGTTTAGATCCAGAAAATTCTGAATTTCATGTTGATTTTTTTTGCAACACACTCTCTGTGTAATGACCTTTACTCTACTCCTGACTGCTAGCACCCTCAAGTCCTATAGTTACTGAGATCCTTTGATCTGGTTGACTGCCTGTAAAATCTGGCTCATTTTAAAGTTTGATCAGATTTTTACACCTGAACATTTTCCCTACATTCAACAAGGTGACTATTACAACCAATCGATCACTTACTACCTAACATATCTTGCACTTGGCAAAAATCCTTAATTTAAGATGTTACTTGAGCTGTTGTCCTGGAACTTTTGGTTTCTCTTTAGAAGTAGGCAGACATAAAGTAACCCAGCTTGCTCTGCAAAGCCGTTAGAGCAAATTAGTAATAAATGAACTGAACATCGTTCTGTTTCTTTTTGCTACATTTTGCTGGGGAGAAAAGTTTTGCATGCACTCTGGTGAACCCTTTCCAGCATCTCTCTGCTGGCTTGATTGACTCTCCCACTGAATGTGTTGGCCTCGGTATCCTGGCACCTCTGCCACATGTCTTACCATCGGCTTTCCAGTGACTACATTACCAAGAAGAGATAGAACTGGAGTGTCTTGAAGGAGACGGCCTGTTGAATGTCTTCCCACCCTCTCCTTTTCTCTGGGACCCTCTGTGGACCCTCCCTGTGTTCCCTGCCCAGCCCCCGCCAGAGGAGAGAGCGGAGCAGGAAGGGCCCGATAGCCAGCCAGGCCGCTCCTCTGCTGAAGGAGCCTTATCTCAGAACTGCACACAGTGCATTGAGTGCATCCTTTTCCTGGGGTTCTGCATCTGGGAGAAGAGGAGGAGAAGGAGTAGACATGGCTTGATATAGGTGTGTTCTACAGCACAGGCTTATTTATTTGTTTATTTATTTAAGTCATTCTTCTAGTCCCAGCAATTATAAATTTGTACATTTGGTACATCCTTATGCAAAGGATAGCTTAGTATGTATATGCTAAGTAAAAAACATTATTCGTGTTTATTGGTGAATCTAAACTAACCACTGTCAAAAGGAAAAATATCAAAAAGAAATGACATTCTCTTTTGGATGATTTTAATAAATCATTTTATGCATACACATTTATAACTTGTAGCCTTAGTGAAAAAGTTATATGCTCTCAATTTTCACTATTGCAGGTGTTGTGGCCAGTAAAATTAAATCAAATTGTTAAGTTACATGATGCGTCCTATTTTCCTCCCTTCTATACCAGTGGAATAATTGGCCGTAAGCATTCAGTGTATTCTCATTTAAAAATAAACATTTTAGGGTTTTTGTTTTTTTTTAATGACAGTATTTTAAAATGTAGAGACAGATAAAATGATATAAAAAGGAGAATCATGGAGTAGCTCACAATGCTATGTGACAAAAACTCCCACAATACAGTGATTATGTGATACTTGGTACCTTATAATACAGCTTTTATATCTGTGTAAATGAAGGAAAAGATGCCTTTAAAAGATTAAGTTTTTGTTTTTTTTAAAAATTGTCTATATTGCGCTTTTTTATGTTCTTTTTCGCAAGGATTTCTTTTCAAGTTCCGTCATCGTCGCTGGAATTTTGTCAACTTCTGCCACTAAATATGGGAAGCTTTACCATAATAACTCACGAAGCAGCCACCATTCTTGCTGCTAGTATACCATTAATCTTATTGCAACAACAAGGTTTACAGTGTACTGTGAAATCCTAATTTTTTTTTTCCTTTTTCTTTTTTTTTAAAGAAGAAGCAGCTTTTTTGTAGTTTTGGGTCTGTACCATATGCCGTAAAGCAGAAGAAATTACTAACGAATAGAAGACACACCTGGATATGGGGAAACAAGATCCCAAACATTACTGCAGAGTAGTTTCTTAGTAACATGTTGCCCTCAACACTCCACGCTAAGAAAAATCTCCAGGGCTGCTAGTAATGCTGACTGGAGCTGTAGGTTTATCCCCATACTGTATGTGTGTCCAGCCTGTGCTCAGCACAGCACTTCTGCTCCTGTCAGATGAGCGTCTAATGGAGATCCCCAGGCAGTGAGGATGAACCACATACCAAGCTCAAGCCACCTTTCCCTGATGATGAAGATGTTCTTCGCTCAGTCACTCTCCCCTCATTCTTCCCAGCTCTTTCACCCTCCCTCTCCCTCCTGAGAGTAATTTCACAGGCAGTTCTAAAGTGGCCCCCAGCCATCTTCCCAAATCCCAGTTACATGTTGTTTGGCGATGTCAGCTCAAAGCTCCATCTCCACTCTCCCAAGCAGAGAGGATGCCATTGTGCAGTAACGGGGAGTATAGATTTTCTCAGGGAAGTTGAAAAGTTTTGTATAATGGCACCTCACCTGAAGGGCCTCATTCCCCTTGTTAGAAGTTCTTTGTAGTCAGGGTGGAAAACTTTGTCCATTTGAACACGTGCGTTGTCATTTAGCCTCGGTCACGTTTTTTCATATCATCTGATTTCGTTGTTTTGTAGATGCGATTGTGTTATGTAACACTCTGATATCCTCACAGCAAAACATTCTCGTTCTGATAAAAATCTTGTTCATAAGTTGCAGCCTTTCTTGCTCTTCAGACATTTTTTACCACATGAATCGGTGTATCAGACCACAAAGACAATAGCGTTTCCCTTGATGAAACTATATTGACTATGAAAAGCCTTTTAGTTGGCTAAGACTAATTGCTTTTAGGGGCTCACTGAAGTCCTTGGTGACTGGTTTAAAGAAAGGGGGGAAAAAAACACTTTTACATGCAGTAACATACAGCACATCATCCCTACACAAGACCAAAGCCACATCTAGTAACTTCACTCTACATTAAAGGCCTTTTTAAGTCCCAGAACATACATGCATTGTTTTACCCGAACATTAGTTAGCATATCTGCCTGAATCACTGCCGAGGGTCAGAGTAGTGTAATCATAATGTAAAAGCTTAAAGGCCAAAACCACGAGGTGACTCGACACAACAGTGTTTTCAATTTATCTCTAATCTGTAGGGTTTGAAAAATGCCATCTAATAATTCACCATCTCCGAGGTAATATGGAAAGGCTATATTGTTTGGTGTGATCCTCAAGAGGAGCTTCTGTATTCTTCTGAACAAATCATTATGCATTGAGTAGGCCATTAGGAAAATGAAGACAAATGGCTCACAGGGGTGAGGTGACAAATTGTTCATGCTGTGGAGTTAAAATCTGGAGTGTAGTTGTTCCTCACAGTTGTAAAGTTGTCCCCTTTTAATGTGGAGCCTAAAGGTCGGCAGAATGAGTCTTAACTGTCCCACTTTTTAACCTTTCCGATCAACGTGGGGACGATGACTGATGCGAGCACCTCTCACTTAATTTCAGAATTAAACTAATGATGCATCTTAGTGGCAGGCACATACAGGTGCACTACATCGCCAATGAGTCAGCTGAAGTTGTTTGAATCTTTTTGAAATACCACTGTGACATTTAGTAAACGCAAAAAATCTACATTCACTTAGTCTTCTTATCGACAGTTTTTCCAACACCACAATACAGCGATTTAAAAAAAGATTTATCATATGCTGGCATTGTTGGCCTAATTGGGTATAAGGTCTAGAATTTTTAAAGTCTTGACTTGTAAAACAAAGGTTAATAATAATAACGCAAAGCATGAGTTATTCTGTGCATTAATAAGTGTGCAACACGCATGATGCTGACAAAGAGCTTTGTACACATTTGTGCAACACACAAACATTTTGTTAGCGTGGAAGTGTTACATTGTGAGTGAAAAGACAAAGTTTGTCAAAGTAGACCACTGGAGACCACCAGGAAAACATTAGTAACAATAAACCTAAACAGACACTTAAATCACCCTCAGCTAGCTGATCAGTGACATTTTAAAGAAACGAACAAAGAGAAAGTGGCTAAAGCTCCGCAGAGCCAGCCACGAGCTCGCAGCCTCGGTATGAGCAAAGCATCAATGTTAGGAGTGAAATTATGCAACAATTACAAAATGGAAGATGATTTTTGGACTGTTGAATTTAGAAACATACTAGAAAATAATGGAAGTACCTGAAATTCTTTATTGTGAACCATCACTGATGGGTGACTGTTTAAGAAGCTAACTGTGACAAACACCCACAGCTGGATTGATGGATTTATGAAGATTATTAATGACTGGGTGATAAATGTGGTTCAGTGCTTATTTTAAGGCTTTAACACCTATTGTTAAATTAGCATCCTGTTGTGTGCTCTTTATTTTCACTCACTGAAGTCTGCCGTGGTAATTTTTACATGTTGATTGACGACCACTTAAGCCCCCCCCCTTTCTCTACCATTGGTTGTTGTCTTTATCTGTGTAGATTCTCAAAGTGATGCATCAAAGCCTGACTCTGCCTTCTTACTCGTGTCTTTGTGGTTTAGGAGAGCAACAGCAGTGACTCGCAGGGTGAGGCGGAGGACGGCGTGAATCCTGATCCTTCTGACCAGGACCCAGAAGCCATCACTAACACTGTCACGAGTACTCTCACTATGCAGGAGTACTTTGCACAGCGTATGGCTCAGCTGAAAAAAGCTCGTGGGGCCCAGAATGCAGATACTCCTGAGACATCAAATGCATCTGAGGAAGTCGGTCTCAACCACAACAGCAATGATGATACAGAAGAGCCCAAAAAGAAGAAAAAGAAGAAGAAGAAAAAGGCTGCAGAAGAGCAGTGTAGCACACCCGCTGCAGTAGAGGACAAAGAGGATCAAGAGAAAGAACGTTCAAAGAAAAAAAAGAAAAAGAGAAAAATGGCAGAAAGTGAAGAAGCAGTAAATGAAAACTGTAGCTCCACCTGTAGCACTGAGTGTGAAGAATTACAAACCAAGAAGAAAAAGCTTAAAAAACACAGTGAGCAAAGTGAGCTACTAAATGGACACGAGCCCGCAGAGGATGAAACGCTAGATTTAAATACAGTGCAGAAAACGAAGAAGAAGCGCAGAGATGAGGTGGACAGTGTAGCAACAGAAGACGGGAAGGAAGAGCTGGTGGAAAAGAAATCCAAAAAGAAAAAGAAAAGGAAGCATCAAGAGCAGGGTTTACATTAGGGCAGGGTGACTCAGTACTGCACTA
Source organism: Pundamilia nyererei (assembly GCF_000239375.1). NCBI lineage: Eukaryota > Metazoa > Chordata > Actinopteri > Cichliformes > Cichlidae > Pundamilia > Pundamilia nyererei. Next base: position 192,281 of record NW_005187459.1, read on the forward strand.
TTCTCCTGACTCCTAAGAGGGTACTTGTATTATGAAATTAAATGCCTTGTATATACACACCATAATAATCTGTTAAAGCATCCATTGATGCTGTTTTTTTCTTCTTCTTATTATTATTCTTTAGATAGTGACTGTAGAAAAAACTGATAGGGAGTGTTTGTCACTGGAAAAAACCTTGAAGCAGCCTATAAAAAGCCTCAACCTTGCACTGGTGGCCTCTGGAACACACCGCTGTAGGAGGAGATAGTATGGACATCTTGCTGACAGTGAGATGAGAATAAAAACACCACTATCATGGCTCAACAGGAAATACAAACTAGGAAAAAGGTCTGGAGCTTCCCATAAAACCCCCAACATGTTTTACCACCAGTGTTCAAGTCAGAAGGGTACACCTGGACTAGCCATTTTCCTGTTTCCAATCTTTAGCAAAGTTAGCCTCATATTTACTGCTCAGATATTAAAGTGGGATAGACATACAGCTATGTTTAAAAATGTATTTAATATAGAGAAAAGTTGACATGGCTGTCGTCTAATCCCTTTTTAAAATAAAAATAATATTTAGATGATACACGTGCTTCATTCTATGAATTCTCTTGCCCAATGAATTAAAATGAGTATCATAGGAAACGTGGCCAATCTTAAAATGCATTTTTTGGAAAATATAATTTTGTATATTACCATCTTATATGTAAATGCACTACTATTTGCCCCTTTTCACAGTGGTTTATTTTTTTCCCACTACTTTTGATGCCCCTTTATTTTATTAAAGTGACTCAGACAGCTTCTGTCAGCTTTACAAAATGAAACGGAAACATGTTTTCTCTTTGATGTCACATGACTGATGTACTTTGATAATGCTTTGGCAGATATATGAAAGAATTCTTGACTATTTTGAGTTCTACAGAAGTTTTTTTTTTTAATAAATCCAAATGTCCATCACCCTTTGAATGTGTCCTTTTTTTTTTTTTTTCCTCCATAGGTCAAGAGAAATGTTGTGCAAAAGTATTGAGACACCTCTGATTTCTTTGTTTTGCTTCCAATGAGTTAAACTCTTTTCTTACTTTTTTTAAGTGCTCTTGAGCAATAGTCCTCCAGGCAAAGCTTTTCTTTGGCTGCTCTTCCACTTTGTTTCAGTCCAATACTTGTACCTGACCATTTTCAGAGGATTGTATTTGTTAGTGTATGTATAATGTGTACGTAAATCCACCCCCTCCCCTGGCCATTTATTAACCACTTATTACTGACCTATGAATCACTCAGCCATAAAAAAAACTTGCATGATGAACCAGAGCTTCTACACATTAGATATAACTTGATAAAGAACCAATTTTGAATTTGATTATTACCGACAGCTTGCAGTAAGAACATACTTTGTTCCCATTTCTTTAGTGGAATCTAATGAAAAATGACAAAGATGACATTGTTTGACAAGCAAAAAGTAATAGTTTTGTACCAACAAGGTGATTCCCTGAAAACCTGACGTATCTGAGCATGGTGTGCAGTCTGTCCTTCAACATGTGAGAAAACTGGACAAGAAGTCTTTAAAAAAAAAGATAAACAGTAAAGACCTGAAAGATGCGTCTGGCCTTTCATTTGATCCACACTGAAGTTGAAATGGTTTTACTGGAAGCGGCTGAAGTAAACCCAAGAACTGGACTGAAGATCAACTGCAACTTAGGGAATGATGAATCCAAATTAGAAAATTTTGGTCATCAAAATCAACTAATCTATGGAGGAGGTCAGGAGAGAGTGAGTGTAAAACCTATTAGAGCAGGCTTGGCCAGCTCCAGGCTTCGAGGGCTGGTGTCCTGCAGGTTTTAGAGCTCACCCTAGTTCTGCACACCTGAATCAAATGATTAGTTAATTACTAGGCTTCTGGAGAACTTCAAGAAATGTTGAGGAGGTAATTTAGCCATTTAAATCAGCTGTAATGGATCAAGGACATGTCTCAAACCTGCAGGACACTGGCCCTTGAGGCCTGGTTTGGACACCACTGTATTAGAGGCAACAGCTTCATTTTTTCAGCACGACAATGATCGCAAACCCACTGCCAATGCAGTAAAAGCATAACTGGATAGAAAACACACAGTGGAACCCTATCATTCATGGATTGGCCTCCCCAGGGCTCAACATTATTGAAGCAATGTGGGATTAAAACGCCAGATGGGTCAAGATTTTTGCACGGCACACTGTAAGAGCACTTAAAAAAAAACATTAAGAAAGAGATGAGGTAAAAAATCTGCTTGGTTGTAGAGATTTCAAAAAGTAAAAAGAAATTCACACACGTATATTCAAACACAGGTGGTTTCTGGAAGATTCACCTTTTCCACTTCAAATGTGACGCACAATGTTATGAAATCTTCCGAATATGACAGCTTAACAACTAGTCTGTCTTGTTCAGCAGTCGTCTGGTATGAGTCAAAGGAGGAAAAGGGAAACTAAGACGTCCAGTCTTGCACATGAAAACACTGTAGTATTCCTCGTCTCTATTTTAGGTTTTACGGAAACTTCTGAAAGTGAAGATGGTGATTGGTCATCCTGTGACGAAAAGATGTCTCGGTTATCTTTTCCTCTGCAATCAATAGCTGTGGATTATGCAATTCAGTTAGTTACCACACACAGAAACCACAATAAGTTTGTGGATAGATACAAAATAAAACTATCAAAGAGTAAATGGTTTTAGAAATGTAGATTTTTATTCCTCCTAAATTTCAGCAAGGGCACGGGGGTGTTCATTAAAAACAAACTATTTAACATTAACAGAATATGCCATGCAATTGTCCACTTACCTCCGTTTCCTCACTTATTTTGAAAGTAAAAGGATGATCTTGGGAAGTGTAGCAGTAAGCCATGCATGACAGGTGACAAAGCTTTTACTTTTATAATAACACAATAGTCTATTAATAAATAGGTTTGGATATAGGCTCGATTTAAAAACATGCAGTCGTCTGGTATGGAGGCAGACCCCGCCAGGTCTTCAGTAGCCACATGTCTTCTAGAGGGTGAACAGCAGGCTGATACAGCTCTCACCCACACAGCGGTTAATACCAGGAACTATTAGTCATTTCAGTATCCCTCAACTTTGAGCGCTCATGTGTTTTAATTCCAAATTGCAAATGTGATGTTTAGCTCTTGATCTCGCACGTTCACTTTCCTTCCATGCTGACTTTCACTGGCACTTTGACTACACATCAATGTGTGACCCCTGTCAGACAGGCAAGAGGAAGTGTGGCGCTATATATCACCGATGTGCCTGCTCCACACACAATCTGTGGCTTCAGGTGCCGTATCCTGTTCCTGTGCACTGCAAGTTTCACACAAAGCTGACACTTCAGTTTGATGTGTAAGGAGCAGGCACAGCCACCCAACCGAAAGATGCATATTGCAACTTAACATTGATGCCTGTGAACTCAGCCTGCAAGGAAAAAAGAAGTGTTCCTCCAGTGTGTAGTCTGCATGCGTGATATAGATCAAGACGCTATCTGACCTGTGATCAGCGTCTGGACTTGACAAGTGTGTTTGTGAGAGAGTGGGAGCTGCTCCATGGCTGCAGCCCAAGAGTATCCTGTCAACAGGAACTCCAGGATTTGATATGCAGCCGCTTCTTGCCACAGTAGGAAACTGATTTGTTTGTAGTGTGCGTGTGTGTGTGTGTGTGTGTGTGTGTGAGACGTGGTCTCTTTACAGGTTCCAGAAATTAATCTACAGCCCCAACTTCAGAAAAAGACTCATCACGATTCTTTGTGGGAGCATGAGAAGATTAATTGTGAAAAAATCACTCAAAACTATTAAGGACTACAAAAACATGACCAAAGTACTTTTCAAGGTACAGTAATTTAAATAAAATTGTTTTGTTTTCGTCCTCCCTCAGTTTTAAAAGGTATGTGTTCGTTTTACTTGTCACGCTGCTTGCTCTTGGAGTTCAGTAGAAATCTGGAAACGCCAGTTAACCAGTTTAGTCTGGTGAGTAAAGCCTTGCGTAGACTGCAAAAGCAGGTTAGGTGTGTTTTCTATGAAGGTTTCCTTGTCAACTCGTAAAAACTCTAAAATTGCAAAACACTCTTTTTCATCATTACACGTGAGCATTAATGCACCTGTAACAGGAAACAACAATGAGGTTTGCAAAGTATTTATTTTCCTGTGTGAAAATCCAGCTGATGATGATCAAACGGTGATCAATATCTCGAAAGAATCATGAATTACTTTTATGAGTTGACCTATCTCTTAAATGGGATATCTGTCAGAGGAAGAAAGTGCTGTTTTGTAGAGAGGCGAGTTTAAAGAGTTGGTAGTGTTGAAATGTTGCGCTCTCTCTCTCTCTTCCCTTCCACGGGGCGCAACTTACAATCAAGGAGGAGCCGAGAGTCCTGCGGGTTTTTTTCTTGGAACCTGCTAGTCAAATATAAAGCGCTTCCTCCCATCCACCAGGAAAGACTGAACCATAACTCAGAAGAGGAGCCGCTGCCTGAGCACATCTGTGCTTTCTCCCAAATCCGTAGCGATCCAGTGAGTGAGTCAAGCAGCCGTGGAGTTTTAATTGTACTATTATTCTCATTATTATTATTACTTAAGCATGTCTGTGTAGTTTCTCGGTCGCTTAATTAGCCGACAGTGAGAACACAACTTCTCTGAGAGACGCGCATCGCAAGTTTGCAGAGGAGAGCGCGCAGATGGCTGCTCTCATCAGCGCGTACTCGTCGTGGCCGGAGTCCTTCGAGTGTCCTCCGGGAGACGGAGACGGAGCCGACGGGCATGGTCCTCACAGGAATGCCGGGGAAAAGGCGCCGGAGCCGCGGATCAGACGACCCATGAACGCGTTCATGGTTTGGGCCAAAGATGAGCGCAAACGGCTGGCGATTCAAAATCCTGACCTGCACAATGCCGAGCTCAGCAAAATGTTGGGTGAGGAAAAAAGTTATTTAAAGTTACGAGTATTGTTATTATTATTATTGTCATCATCATCATCATTATAATGATCATTTTAAGCTATTTATTACACACTTCACTTCTACTTACTTTTCCTCTCTTAGGCCTCGGTTGTAGTAAAACACGTTTTAATACACGTATCCGGCAGTGCCAAATGAGCTGCTTTATTTAAAATGACATAAAAAAAAACGTGTTAAAACTTTTTAAAAATTTAATTGGAATAAATTGCCCATTGTCTTTCTTAAAGTAAATGAAACTGCGCCGCAGTTAGAGCTGCCTTCAAAAGCGCATCGCCAGAATCCGCGTGTATTTAGCTTAGTTTAGTTTGCAGTAAATTCGTTAAGAGGCAGAAGACAGAAGCGGAGAAAAATTAGCGTTTTATTCTGCTTCTTAGATTATTGGTAAAGGTTAAACTTTAAATCTGGCACTTGCGGAAATCGGAAATAATCTGTGAGGCCCACATGTGTCTATTTTTGTATTTATCTTTAAAAACTGACGTTCGGCTTGAAAGCGGACATTTAATGCGTGTTGGTAAGTTTCTTAAATGTAATTCAGAGCTACAAAAGACGCAGAAAGTTGCGGTGAAATTAAACACTGATTTTATTTCTTGTTTATAATCACAAACCTGAGACGTTAATTTAGACTGCGATTTCTAAACAATGAGGTTTAATTTTTCCGTAGCCTGCCAACGTTTCTAATTGCCTTATTTTCAGAACTGGATATTTTGCTTGTGAATTAAAAGAAATGTGATTCTGTAACTTAAAAATATTTTTTTTTTGCAGTTATTTATAAATTGTTTGTAAGTTAAAAGATGCTGGTTTATTTTATAATAATAAAGACTGCTAAACTAGTGCATATATATTGCATTTTATAACTTGTTGAACCATATTCAGATTGAGATTTTTTTTCTTCTTCCTCTGCATTCAGGCAAGTCATGGAAGGCCCTCACTCCCCCTCAGAAGAGGCCCTATGTTGAGGAAGCAGAGAGGCTTCGGGTGCAGCACATGCAGGACTACCCCAACTACAAGTACCGGCCTCGCCGGAAGAAACAGCTGAAACGCATCTGCAAGCGAGTCGACCCCGGGTTCCTCCTGAGCGGGCTGGCTCCTGACCACAGCACTCTGCCAGATCAACGAGCCCTCTGCCACCCCCTCGACAAAGACGAGGGCAGCCCTAATGGAGCCGTCACCAGCTTTTCCAGCTCCAGCCCTGCTCTGCCCAGCGTCAGAAGCTTCAGAGACCCGGCTGGCTCCAACAGCAGCTTCGACACCTACCCTTACGGCCTGCCCACCCCTCCTGAGATGTCCCCGTTAGATGCGGTGGACCACGAGCAAATACCCCCCTCTTATTACTCAACATCTAGTAGCTCCTCTGTTTCCTGTTCTTCCTCAGTCTCCTGTCCAGACGAGCACCACCAGAATCAGACACACATGGGCAGCCCGCCCCCTTACCACTCTGATTACACTCACACCCAGATTCACTGTGGGGGCTCACACTTAGGTCACATCTCTCACATGTCCCAAACTGGAGGTGGCAGTGGACTGATCCCTGGCCCACCCCTGTCCTTTTACAGCTCCCCACCTTTCCCCCAGATTCACCATGGGGTCCACCAGGGCCACCTGGGTCAGCTGTCCCCCCCACCAGAGACACAAGGTCACCTGGAGACTCTAGACCAGCTGAGCCAAGCTGAGCTTCTCGGTGAAGTGGACCGCAATGAGTTTGACCAGTACCTGAACTCTACCGCGAGCGGCTTCCACCCGGAGCAGGGCAGCGGCATGACCGTTACAGGACACATCCAGGTGGCATCTGCCGCCACCACTTCTGCCACTACGTGTCCCAGCAGCTCCACAGAAACCAGCCTCATTTCCGTGCTAGCAGACGCGACGGCGGCCTACTACAACAACTATGGCATCTCGTAAGCGTGGTCACAACTCCTATTGAATGCGTGACTGATCAAAGACACTACAAAGGTTGAAGAAATTTAGGACGATGTTGCACTTGGGTGCTGATAAAAGAGAAACCCTTAGCATCTAAGGGCAAATGAATCCAACCATGATTAAAAACTGAACTGATTACAGAGCAATATGATTGTCTGGAGCCAGGGAAAGAACAAAGAGCAATTGGAGGACTGTGAAGAGAAGGAGATGGACACCTCAGGGATGCAGACACAAAACACTTACAGTATGCCACCTCCAGTTGTCATGAAATCTCTAAACCAGTAAAACAGTCGGAGAAAAAAAAGAAAGACAAAAGACTTGTTTGTCCACTTGTAAATGTCACCAGTTACTGTTGCCAGCGAGACATGTACAGATGCTATTTAGAAGCTAATTTAAGTCCTTTGATGTTTTGCATAAATGCTAACTGTAATGCTCTTATCAGCGCTTTCCATTCGAATGTTTGTATCATGTTCCTGCTCTCATTAGTTTGGGAGTCTTACCTCAGTAGTTGTAATTGAATGAGGTTTTAGTTTGGACATTTCTTATGCAATTTAACAAAGTGATGTATATGATGATGACAGAAAGGCGTTTATACTTCTTCTCAAGTACTTAATAATATATAATCGACCTCTACAATGAAAAATAATAATGCTAACTGTAACTGTATGCTGATTTAGGTTTGTGAAAGACAATAATTTAAAAATAAAGGTCAATTTTTATATTAAGGCATTTGCTGCTTGGATAATGAGCCTGCAGATTTTTAAAAGGCACAATTTTGAGCATCTCTTATAAACAGGAGATTCATATCTGACCTGGGGAAGGTAAGTTCAGGCAGTGCTAGTTAAGTCCTAATAAATACATTTAGATTTCTAAAAAAAAAAAAAAACTGAGGATAGCAGGAGTCCTGCTAGTCTCCATGAACAAATCGGGGAGGCGGGGGGAGAAAGATCACATCCATCTTTGAATTGAGTGTCACACCATGTATTCTTCTATTTCAGGCTCTGTCTAGCTGTGAGAGGCCCATTCTACACACCCACTCCCCTGCTGGCTTTTTCCACCCTACATCATCTTTCTCCATCCGTCTCCTCTCGCTTTCATTTCATCCCGGTTCAGAGGATTAGTGTAAAACAGGCACATTCGTCGGCGCCCGCCTCCATCTCAACCATCCTTTGTTTTCCTATAGTCTTATTCTGGGTGCCATTCTTCGGCACGCTGGACCCCCCCCCCCCCTTCTACACCCACCCCCTCACCCCACGTTATATCTTGCTGATGCAGACCTTTCGTAATCTGTGGAAAAAATAAGTAAAAAAAATTACTGTTTTACCTCCCCCCCACCTCCAAACTCTCCACTCCTCCCCTTCTCAACCTCTCTGTTCTCTTGAATTTTTCTTTTTTCGATAAAAGGAATTCAGGGGGCTTTTGACAAATCCTGGAGTCTGGCTGGTCTTCCTGCATTTTTTGGGAATGGTTGAGTCGTGCTTCTTGTAAAGAGGATGTGGCGGAGGAGCGGTGTTTCCTGACTGATAAGGGAAAAGCCTCTCTCCGTCAGGATGTTTGGGCCTGGCTGGGCCCTGCATTAAAGAGTCAGAGTGAGGGAAGGGAACCCGCTGTTCAGCAGCGGGAGGAAACGGTGCCGTGTTGATTAGCATCTTACTTACCCGTCTTTACTTATCCACTATTTTTCGGGGAAAGTCTCTGTCAACCTGGCCTATTGTACCTTGACCACAAATATAAAGACACATCACACAAACATACACAATAATGAGCTTAAAGCAGGCTTGTTATCCTGAAACAACAGTTGTAGTGAGCACACACACTAACTCTGACCCCTATAGTTACCCACAGTCAACCACAATTGTGTATTTTCTGACACAGCTCATGGCAGATGTGATAAAACGCGCCAGAATGACAACATTCATCATATACTCGTCTTTGCAGCCAGCTGGTATTGGTGTTCATTTCTCTGAGGTTACATCATTACCCTCTGTAGCTGCAGGGTTTAAAACTCTGTGGAGGGTCAATATGCACGCAACCATATTCTGATTGTCGGACGGGTGGTGCCCCAGGCATTTAAGGTGAGAAGGGAATCGCTGATGGGGCATCAGCCTCACAAGTGTCAAGGTCGGCTCGGGGTGCTAGTGCAGACTCCCTTGGTAAAGATGACCAGCAATGTCTCAACAATCAAATCCACCACCTCAGGGTAGGACGCCGTGACAAGGACAAAAATGCAAGCATCAACCGAGTATCATCTGACATAAATTACAGAACAAAGCAGAAGTTTGTTCAGAATGAAGGAGGCTGTTTTTTTCAGTGGTAGTAGATTTCAGCAACAGCTAAAGGGCCTAATAATATACACACATAAATATACATGAAGTAGTGTTCCTAAATTACAGACACAGTCCTGGCTTTTTATTATTATACAATACATTTTTCTAATTAATATTTTTTTCTCAATAGTTTATTTAGCTGTTATCATTTAAAACAGGAATGTCAAACTCATTTTACATTGTAGGTCATGTACAGCCAACTTTGATCTTAAGTGAGCCAGAGCAGTAAAACTCCTGTTTCTGTCAGTGCAGAGAAGTTTAACTAAACGTTTAATCATTGAGGTATTTTAATTCAAGAAAAAGAACAACAATTTCAAGAAAAACATCTGTCTTTTTCCACATGATAAAGAAGTGCTGCTTTGGGCTTAACTTGTAAGAAATACATGTGTAAAATTACTCTCCAGCAGTTATAAAACAAAAACTGTTTTTTATTTGACAAAATGTGCCCTTTTTGGGGGGGGGTTTCTTGTGAACCCACTGCATAAATAATACATTTCTATAGTAAATGGTGAAAAAAACATGAACTCCCCATCATTTAATTGATTATCTGTTACTTTCACTTTGGAGTAGGACAAGTGGAAATAAAAGAGGTATCAAAGCAGACACAGATAAAGTCTAAAATATATTCCCTCCTTCAAAATTTCCAAAACTGTCCAGTGGACCAGTTTGGTGTCTTTGGTGGGCCAATTCTGGGCCCCAGGCCTTATGTTTGACACCCCTAATTTATAGGTTCAGCTTATTTGAATTTTCATAAATTGAGAGATACATAGCTTCCATTTATGAAAGTGGTTTAAACCAGCAAGTTCAAACTCCACACATATGCAAATAACCGTGCTAAAATTACATTCCAAGCCATGCTGTTTTTGACTAACGCATGCAGCCAGGTAATAAATAGCATTTTTTTTTTGTCTCAAACTCCTCTCCACTGCCAAACTATTGCACACCAATTGGTTTGAATTTTGCATTGATAATGAAGTGATTAGCATGCCAGCGTCACTCCTGTGAAATGCCCACAGGAGCTACATAATTTGGATTGTTTGCTGAAATTTGTGGATTCTGCGATTTTAAGGCTCTGGGAAGTTACGGGAAACACTCAGTTTGTCATCTTCAATTTTTGTCCTTGCTCGAAGTTGACTCATCAGCACTCTAAACCTTTAGTCAGAGCCATCTGCTGAAATCCAAAGACGGCCATTGCTGTTTTCCCAACTGCAATAAATCATCAAGAACGGAAAGACAAAATGACGTGTCAACCAGCGGTGGTGAACCATGTAAATTTTAGATTTAATGCACACATGCGCAGTTAAGTTTTTTCTCTTACAGCTGATTTCTCCACCCCGGCTGAGTTTAATAATACCTTTAATTTGGTTAATTTTATTTTTGACACATGTGCAGGATCACAAATTTACAATTTCAATGATTTTAAGGATATAGACTGAACAAACAAAAAAGGCTCCTCTTGTTATTTCTCTCTGATTGCTGGCTGGCTCAGCTCCAGTCTCAGGTCAAGCCCATGGAATGAGTCTGTCAGGTAGTCTGTTATGTTTCCTATTTCCTCCTCTGCCGTCATGTCACTTCCCTAGGCAAACAAACAACTCACTGGTCCAATGCAACACTAACTGTCAAGGTAACAGAGAAAAGCTTGGTGTGGGTGGACGGAGCCCAGAGCTTTCGCAGCTGTGTAAAGTATTATCCATCTGCTGGGACCGAGGTGATCAGTGATCACTTTGGATATTGTGTCCTCTGGAGGAACTGAGGAGGCTGTCTGTCTGGTTGGACTAAAGTCTATTGTGTAGCTAGAGAGGGAGCGTCCAGTATCGTCATATTTGGATGATGAACATTTGCGCTATATGACGTTGTTAGCATTAACTATAGGCCAAGAGGATGTGGCTGATTTGTTTTACGTGACTAAGGCATACCATGGAGACTAAGACGCTGTTTAAACCTACGTCCTGTGTAAAAATATAGTGCATTTGAATTATCTAGCTGCTCCTGCTGAATGCTGTGTGATCACAAGTGACCTCTCCTTAAAATAGATTTCGCCTTTGCTGCTCAATGGAGCAAACTTATTGTTCCGAGCAATTCTGATGGAATTTTCCCGCAAAGCTTTGCGAGCACACAAAACAGCAAACCCATTACAACGTCGTCGTCATCGTCAGCGGTAAACGCACTGAACTTTCCACCAAATTAAACTACTCTATGTGACGGATAAAGACACATTTACATCAGCAAACGCTAAATGTTGTTGGAGTGCATTTCCAGTTGGAGTGTGTTACAGCAGCATAATAACCTGTTTACAATTCGTACTTGGCCCCGGATCTGGCCAAAGGAGGAAAAAGAAGGGAAAACACACACACACACAAACAAACACACACATCTCACAGCAAGGGATTATGGGTGCAGCTATTCTTCATCTCATTGTGGCTCAACAACAGGCAGAGTGTGGGGTGGCAGGCAGGCGTGTACGTCGCCGGACGAAGAATGGACCAGACTCGTCGAGGGACAGGTGCCATGTGGCAGAGGATGTGCGGGGACACAGATGGGGACCCCTGGAAAACTTGGGGGACTGAACGAGCAGCCAAGGGCCTCCCACCCGTACCTGTGCTGTGAATGCTGCAGCTGAACGGGATCCGGCACCTGTTCTAAGCAGATACAGACGACCAGCAAAAGCACAGAGGGAGGCCAGCACATGGCTGCCAACCCGGGGAAGGAGAAGGCTAGATTTCCATTTACCCATAAGCACGGCCTGATTACCAAATCAGCACAGGCGGTAAAGCTTGCGCGCTACTGCAGAATGTACAAAAAAGGGACTGAAAAATCGTTTTTTTCTCCTCTGTGCATTTCAGTAAACTTTTATGAGCGCTTTCAAAATGTTTATTTAACATCTCAAAGCAGAAACAGCACAGAGAAATAAAAAGGTATGAAAACTTATGTATACTACTACAGATGGATTTTTTTTTTCCTAACATGAGGTTTGCAAAAATGCAGAGCGTGTCCTATTTTTGCAGCCTGGCCTGCATTGGTGCCTCTCTCTCTACTAGCATGGCTTGCACTGGTCTATAGCACGTATGCTGCAGCGCTATCTGGCTTGTTTTTGACTGCTGCAGATTTTCCCTGGGGTGGTATAACTCTTCACCTAAATGTGGAGGAGGATGTTCCTATTGTGCTTCCTAATTGCAATGTGGTTGTTCCATTTAAGAGATAGAACATGCTTATCTGTTGTGTGTGTGAACTCAAACCGTGTGTGGGAAAAAACGGGGCGACGTTACCTGTGCTGATCCATGTTTTCATTGTGCTAGTTACAATATGGATTGCAATGCTTAATTTTTTGACAGCTATTCTTAATTGATACTCGTGATATCCAGGTAAATGGCTAATTTCTAATTTGGAAACCCTAGAAATTGGTTGCATATATTTTTATGGTTCTGTTTTCCCTTTATACACAGTTATGTAAAAAAAAAATATATATACAATAATATAAAGGGCTGTCCAAACATAGGAACATAGCTCTTTTTAAGTGAAAGGGCAGCATGCCTTTGAGCTTAAATCATGCCCCATCTTTTCCATTTTAGGAGGCCCACATACTCCATTTGTAGCTCTGGTTGTGTTCTCTTGCGCTAACAGAGTTTACTCAGCATGCATCCTGAAAAGCAGACGCAGTAATGATTTAGATGAGTGATGTTATAAGTTCAGCAATGTGAGAGAGCCCCTTTTAACAGCTACTGGAGAGGCTAGACAAAGCAAACCAGCAGGCTGTCTGATGACAGCTAGTGAGACACGAGGACAGCCATTAAGGTTTGATGTTTCAGCACTTATCATTCATAAGAAGCATGCAGTTACATCATAGCAGTGGTTACAATGTAACAATCAAAAAATTTAAAGGCATTTTGCGCTGTTTTAATGATGAATGTGTGCAAAAAAAGAAAATATAGTAAAAGAAAAGGAGTAAAATATGGTATCTGGTGAGGGTCTTGTAATTATTCTGTTAAGTCTGGGCTTATTTTCCAACAAAAGGAAGACACCACAAAATATTAAAAATAAAAGCCATGTTTAAAACTACCAGGATAATCCTATAAAGAAGTTCCACTATCGCCATCAGACTTCCCAGATTCCCACACTGGATTAGGATATAAATACTCAACAGTATAAATCACTGCAAGTGCACTACCACAAAAAAGTGTTCTTACTCTTTAAAATTAATCAAGAAACTTGTGTATTTCATGTGTCTAAAGCTCTATCAAGCACATACATTTTGCATTCAAGAGAAATAGTTTGCAACCCTGCAGCACAACCTATGGACTTGATGATTCTGGATTAAATGGATTAAAATTTTCAGTAGCAAAAAACCCCCCCAAAACTGGTCAGTTGCATCTATAATATTCTTTACTATCATCGAAATCATAAAATGTGCCAAATCTACATCTCTGGAATCATATTTAAAGTCTCCTTCGCCCAAGGCCTGGAAAGCTTTGTCTCGCGTGGCTGATCAATGATGCAAGTTCCTGTACACAGGAACAACAAGCATCGCTGTATCGCTGCTTATTCAGAGATGAAGTACGTCATTTCTGACACACAGCATTTCCCGTGCCTTGATGTGTGCTGTTTACGCTCAAAATTTCTGGGTAAGACTGCTTGTGACTGACCTTGGCAGAGGGTAAGTCTGGCATAATTTCCATCCTCGCTCCCATTCCTCTGACTTTACTCTATGGCTTTAATATTCGGGATGTTGTTGATGTCTGAGCTTGAAGGAATCCCTTCCTGCTGGATGCTCGGCCCTGTTTCCTTAAAGACTCAACATCAAAAATGACACACATGGAAATGAGTCACACAGTTGTCCCAGGAGTTCAGACACTTGAGCTAAAGTACCATGTTGACAGGTTCAAAACAGGATATGAGCTGGATGGGTCTATGTTTATTACAGATGGCAGAATACTTAAAGAGCAGTGATAGCTGAAAGCTCTGATAAGCAAATTAAGCAGCTAGAGTCACGTACCCACTATGAGCTACAAGTGCCCACACAAAGGCTGGACTGGAAGTCACAAACCATTAAGGCTAATAGTCTTACAGTAACTTACACTATAGTTCAGTTTTCTTGTTTTGTTTTTTCCAATGCAGAAGTAACTCTGTTACCGAGCTTGGCATGCAAACTGGCAGCAGGCTCCTTGGACACTTAAAATGTTTCTCAGTTCCTTAACAACACAGAAAAGCAACAAACGTTTGCAAATATTTATATCTAGTTTTTGCAGAATCACAGCTCATTTATGCACATTGCACACACTTTAATATCACACCATTTACACTCAGAAGGGGCAGAATTCCCAAAGGGTTAGGAGCTTTGATAAAAAGGACTAAATAATTGTAGCCCATGGCAATCTTAAATAAATAAATTTACAAATTAGTTGGACCATAGTTTTGCAGACAAAAATATTAAAAACAACGAGAGTGCACAAATTACGGTGAGTAACAGCTAAATGGATGATGCGGCTATTAATAACGGTTACCTTTTCTGCCCAGCTACTGTCATGTCATTGCATTATATTCATCCAACACAGCCAGCGAATACAAAACTCAGTTCATTTTCCCCCTCTACCAATTTAGTGGCTCTTCAGTTTTAATGCTAATTATTTGCATTGCAGCGAGTTGGACCACAGCACACTCCCCCTTGTGAAAAATAAATCGCCCTTCTTTTGAAACAAATAGCAACCTTCTATCTGCTTAGCTTCTGTCCTTCCCATTGAAGAAATCCAAATAAAAAACGACCTACCTGCTAATTTACAGAGACGTTTAGGCGTCCAATCGAAGTGTAGTTTTGTCGGCGTCAGCCTCTAGCGGACATGTGAGGTACTGCAGGCTTAAGCCATTTGCTCATCCCAGCACTACGAAGCCCCGGCTACGTGTGTTTATGTCTATCCTGTGGGTTATGCTGCAGCTTATATTCGTTTATGGTAGATTATATTCCCTTGTTCGGGAGAACAACGGGTTTGTGTTTAGGTTTGCTTACACAAGAACAGCGTTATTTTAGAGGAGACGTCAGTTTCCTGTAGCTGCGTCTGCCCTAATCATCTTATAAAGCAAGAGAGGTAAATCATCAACGCTCCCGCCATTGTTAGATTCATATTACACGTTTTGTGTTAACATTCAAACATTTATAACCGAAAGTTGTGGGATTAGGCAGTCTGCTTTTATGATTCATATGAGACTGCGAGTGTACAGCACCTAGTTGTCAGGATGGCCGAGCGGTCTAAGGCGCTGCGTTCAGGTCGCAGTCTCCCCTGGAGGCGTGGGTTCGAATCCCACTTCTGACATCATTCCTTTTTTCGCAAACTTCGTGCCCTACAATGTTAAAAACAAGGTAGGGTATTTTCTCCTCCCAGTCTCTGTGGTCTGAGTTTTTCACACTAACCTTTTAGCACAGTGTAACATGGTTTTTCATCACAGTATAGCTTTAAATTAGAAAAGCTGAACAACCATATTTGTAACTATTCTCAAAACAGTGTTATGTATTTTTTATTTTTTTTAAAAACAGTCAAAGTTTAGATTAAGAAAGTAGTGGGGATTACGTTTCCTGTGTATGGAATCCAACATTCAATAGAAGGCAGGCTCAACGTGCTAAACCTGTTATTTATGCTTGTATCTGGGTTCATATGCGGTAATACAGCATATTTAATAGTGAAGTGAGTTTTCACACAACCTTTGGTACAAATTTTAAATCCTGGGTTTAAGATGAGGATCCAGGGTTTAAGGGAAGGCCCTTCGTGAACCGAGGGTTTTTAAAATTGTTACTCAACAGGCTGTGCAATCGCACATTAATGCCACAATGGGGTTGCAGAGGTAACTCGGTATAGGAACAGGTATGGCTTTCTATGAATCTTACTGAAGAATGCCTCCTCTTAAAATTCAGTTAATATTTAAATAGATTGTCTATTCCTTTGTGAGATTTTTGCTGACTTACTTTTTCTTGTAAGTCTGGAATTCCAGATATCAAAGTGTGTATATTGCTATAAATGTAATAGCACACAAAGGAGGGTTATCATTGGCTGTAACTTTTTCTTTCATGAATCCAAAAGCTATTAGAACCACTGATTGATTTGTAGCACATGGTCATTTCGCTCAACAATTTATGGTTAATAAAGGAGCAGGTCTTGTACCCTTAAGACAAAGTAGTAGATATTCAGTTTATCCTAAAAGGCTAAATAGCTTAGCAAATAAAAAGATAGGGCCACAGCTTGGTTTAATCATGCAACAAGAAGAAGGTGTTTGAGTACTTTTAGCTGTCACTAATAGGATTCATTCCTAACAGGCTGACTGCTCTAAAAATAGTGACTTTTTCCCCCTTTTTGCTCCAAATAGAAATGTTATGTGAGGACATTTGCTGCACATGAATCCCAACACAGTGACACAAACATATAAGCACACTTATACACCACTTCAGTGCTCCACTGCACAATACAGCACATGTAAATACAATGAACTACATATTAAACATTTCATGTAAAAGCAAATCCATCATCATTATTGTTTTATACCCTTAGGACTTAGGACTTAGGCAAATGAATATTTTGCTTATCTTAACATTTACACCTGGAGAGAGCTCGTAGGGTTAATGTGCAAGGTCAGGTCAGGTGACTTAAACAGGGATTTAGGGCGATTTAGGGCGTCTTCCAGTACTTTCACAGGTTGAAGGCAGAGGTTGTTGGGCAGCTTTTATATTAGCATGTGGAAGGTTTTTCCATTTGTGTTTTTAAGTTAAGATAGTATAGACATGCAAACTGGTTGGTTGGTTTGCCTTAGAAACACCATTCTAAATCTAGTAGTATTTAAGTTGCCAGCATTTGTGGTTGCTGTATGGATTGTTGGCTTTTCCACTCTATAAGCCAGAAGAATCAGTGAATCCAAAATGAATCCAGTTTCTTGACAGTGTGACCATGTGTGACCACTGATGTACCTTTTAAGTGAGAGTGTTTATCCCATCTTATAGGCAACCTTTGATTTAAACGTCTAAGCCTCACCCTTTAACTGGAGCCATGTATCGGTGCTTCACCTTCCTCTACGTATGCTTCATTAAGACTGTGACTTAATATAGCAGGAGTCCTGGTGCACAGCAGCTTGCACACTAATTAGGCCTGACATTTTAACTGCAGCCAGGAGGGGGGGAGTGCTAAGCCTGAGCATCACTGCACACGTGCAAGCTTGAAGGATGATGTGCTTCGGGGAGTCCTGCTGTGACTATGATCCACACTGCGTCCGCATGCAGTGGAGGCTGCAAACCTAATTTGAGTCATTTTAAAGTCCATTTAATGTGGACTAAAAGTTCTTAGAAACCTCCATCAGGCTGGCAGAGCATGCCTGACAGAAGTTGATTAAAGAGAGGACTCTCCCTAGGAAAGCCCACGATTAAAATATTAGCCTCAGTTAGCTTCTGAGTCACTCCTTCCCCTCATGACTCAGTAGGGGATGTGGAGGGGAGGTCTTTCTCTTATTTTCTTCTGTGAGTCAGGATATAATGAAATGGTCACCTCCACCCCACTGTGAGCTGTCAAGCTTGTTAAGACTAAGAGCAGATGGTGTAAAGGGTCACCCCGTGGATGTGCGTGTAGTCTTCACAGGTGCTCATGTGACTAAGCACTTCTTGATTCTCCCCACATCATAAGGACAGGGAGGGACTGGTATGCCGTCTGTGAGCCCCTGATAAGGAGAGACTGCCGTGCATCCTGTGGCGGTTTCCTTGTCCTTGAAAAGATTGATCTGACCCAGAAGGATATTTAGACTAGAAAGGTGCATTTTTTTTAAATTAGCGTCACACGCTGTGGAGCACATACAACAAGGTGGAACATATGCTGAAATGTTTTGAGCCTTGTGACTGTTTTACATGCACCGCCACAGCAATCTGTCAGAGGAGACTGTGCCAGCCTGCCAGTCTGGGATGAAGTAGGCTAATTAGGGGGGCAGTTCCTGTAGTATTTCTATGACATGGCCCCAGAAAATAAATGGGAAATTTAAATGCTGCCATTTACAATGACACGACCCATGAGACAATTCTTTCTGCTGGCCATCATGTCTTAATTGCTTTGTAGGGAGGTACCAATGAATACATATCATGAGACAGCAATTAGAAGAGTAGGTGTGAAACAGGTGATGTTCAGCCGGTAAATCATTTGAAAACCTGCAAAACCTGGTGGATATCCTTACATATTTTAAACAATATGTCAGAGCGATACAGTCATGGTAAAGGTAAACACCCTCTTTAAATTATAAGGTTTTACATATAAGGAACATTCAGCTGTTTGCTAATACGATGCTAAAGAGGAGACACATCAGCAATGATTTTACAGAAGCAATTGTTGGTGACCATCAAACTGGGAAGGATTATAAGGATATGTCCAAAAAAAAAAAATTCAAGTCCAAACAGTGAGAAAGATTATTAACAGATTGAAAACAGAAAGAGAGCTGCCAGTCTTCCCAGAAGTGAACTTCCTGGCATTCATCCCAAGGTCAGACAACGCAGTACTCAGAGATAATTTAAAAAAAATGGGTGGATGAAACCAAAGTGGAGATGTTTAGTCATAAGGTACAAAAACCCAACAAATAAATGCTTCAGATTCTCATAATAAGAATCTGAAGCTAATAATAGGCTGACTTCAAACTAAATCACAGTGAGATTAAGTTACAAGTCCAATCAAATCATCTTTTTGGAGGTCTATCTTTAGTTCTGTTACAGTAACAAAATTACTTTCAAAGCACTACAAGAAAGGGTTGAATATAATAATATTTTTTTCATTGTTTTTTACACAGCCACATATACTAAGGTATATTAAGAAATTGTATCAGACTATGAACTCATCTGTAAAACTAAAGTATTAGCGTACTAGAGTCAAATGTAAGGCCATCTGTCAGACAGCAAACTGAGTCATGCAACAGGACAATGATTCCAAAGACACAAATCTACAACAGGACGGCTGAAAAAGACAAGAATCCAGGTGTTGCAGTGACCCAATCAAAATCCAGCCCACAATGTGCTTGTGGTGTGGCCGTAAGACAGCTCTGCATAAACTGACGTTTAAAGACCTCTGAAGTGATGTTGTAAAGAGGGGTGGGCCAAAACTCCTCGACAACAATGTGAGAGATAAAGTCAAACAGAAAACAATCAATACAAGTTAATACCTCTCAAGGCGGTTCTATAAGCGACTGAATCAAAAGGTAGACTTAGCATTTCACTCACTGCCTCTGCTTTTTCATGGAATTTTGTTTAAAAAAAAAAAAATGGACTCGGTGTAATATGTCGTGTTTTGTATATTTTTTATTGCATTGTTAATCTGTGATATTTAAAACCTTAGAATTGATGATGATGATGTACTTTCTTTTTGCCGAGACTGTATATTTAAATTGTGAGCACAGCAGACTACAATAAAGACTGAAACATGAAAAGATAAACAGGCAGGTTTTGTGCTCCTGAGAAAGACAAAAAGAGGCGCTCATGTTTGCTGATGATCAGTTAATCGAGTGATCATGAACGTGTAGTTGCTACTTACCCTCCTAACCCCCATGGAAGCAGTATGGGTGGACTTTGTTTTTCACACGCTGCTTCAGTATTTTTGTTACATACGTAATGACAGGATGTGTTGTTTCTCATCTGCCATGGACCCGATTATATAAAAGACCAAAAATTTGGTTTTGACAGTGATGGGTCTGAGATGGTTTTTCTTGTCTCCACTGTCACTGTGACAAATAATAAGAAAACCTGAGTAACAAGACCAGGCAATGTCGTTGAAAGCTATTCTGGGCATTAAGGAAGCAATAAGAGGAAAAGGAAGATGAAAAACAAAATAGAAAAATGCTTCAGAGCTCTGTCATGAGCCAATTCAGCTCATATATCTATCTATCGCTCTCTCTCTTCCTCTACACACACACACACACACACACACACACACACACACACACACATATATATACACACAACACTGGTCACTATATTCTTCATTTCCGGTTAATACTTGTACAGCTGCTGTTATTGTGTATATATTTATTTATATTTA
>NW_005187459.1:212533-238744 GCF_000239375.1 Pundamilia nyererei
ATATATATGTTTGCTATGAAGGTAAAGCAGGGTATCGTGCTTAGTCATTGAATTTTACTGAGACAGGAGTTGCTTTCTAAGTGTTTAACTTAGGGTGTTTAACACCCTTTATGCAATGGTGAAGTCCAAGTCATGTGTCCAAAGCTTCAGCAGATTTCAGTCCAATCTCAGGGTGATTAGCAAGGCTTTTCAGTCTATCCTTAGCATCCCATGTATCTGATTAGCAGGTAGGCCCGCTTCCTCAGGGAGGACTTTTCATTGGTTTCTCTTTTCTTTCCTTGCAATAGCCATGGTGCTTCTCTGGGAGTTTACATCTCACATTCTATAGTTTTGGAAGTTGTTTTAATTGCCTGGACTATAACTGTGGATCATGTAAGTATACTGCCTCTGATTATGTGTATGCTTTTGACTGTAGTTACTACACATTTTGATTGAGCTGCTGCACTTAAACTTGCTGGTAAATTAATATAATTTCCACAGCAGAAATGCAATGACCACAACGATGAACTGCAGTTTCAGTTGTGTGAGATCACATTAAGTATTTAAGATATGCTGGGTAATTTTTTCTTTCATGTTGTAACATTACGTATCAACCTCAGTGGACCCATCTGCATACACGAACTCTTCTATATATTGCAGTTTGGTGAAAAAGAAACAAATTTTGTAGGGTAGATAACTGGTATTTAATTTATTAAATTGAATATTACACTGAGGCATTTTTAAAAATAAAATATTATGTGCATTATGTTTGGAAATTGTTTATTTCCATAAACCATCCAGTTTATACAAGCACATATAAACTATCAGTTCACACTGATAGAGGAGACACCTGTAATGTGTGACACGAAACAGTGGCAGCATTCAGTGTCACACATAACAGGACACTGAGGTACTTATTAGTATAGAACACAGACGATATAATTAAGATTAAATACATTTATAAAAGAATCAAAATAAACATTTACACATAAACTAAGTGAAATGGACATTCATAATCCTGATTGTGGGCAACAAAAAACCCTTTTCGACTCATGTTTTGGCTTCAATAATCAAAAACCTTTTGGGGGATATAAATGGATATTTAAACGTTAAACGACTTAAAAGTTAAACGACTAAAAATGGCAACATGACATGTGAGAATACAAAATAACTGGCTCTTCTTCTCTTTGGAAATGTTCAGCTTCAGGAAACACAGGCTGTTTGACTAAAAAAATTACTAATACAAGAACAAGGATAACAGCCAAGCGTGTTCTTTATAGGTGTCAGTCAAGCTTAGCCTATTTTACCATTTAAAAAAAAAAATCTGTGGCATTTTTATGTGCATTTCATAGTGGGCATGCATCCCTTTTCCATCCGGCAACAATGAATTGAGTTTACGTCCAAGTATTGTCACAGTAAGGCTGCATTGTGCCTATTGCAGATATTTCTGCTTTTTTTAGGTAATCCTTGAATTTTAATTGCAGGAGAAGCTGTTCGAGAGTCTATTTTTGTCAGTGACAGGCGCAGTCGCTGAGGTAATGTCCACTTCGACTGTGAGCAGAGACTTAAGCTTGTTATTTAAAGTCACTTAAGGATTTATTTGTGGCTGTAGCCTCATTATCCCTGCCTTTATGCACTCTTTGATCTTCAAAGCAGTCTGTATATATGGCACATGCATGCTGCGTGTGTCACAATATATAATGTCACATTTTTTGTTTGGGCGTAATTGATTTGGGTGTAAATCTCTTAATGAATCCGATTTTAACTGGAATATGTTTGCCTGTGTTTTTCAGTCATAAATGTGGACATGTAGAAATACTGAAACGAAAGCCTTACTGGAACATTGGCTAAACATATTAAAGGATAAAATGACACAACAGCTATTTTTAAATTTTTTTTTACAAATAAGACAAGATAAATGTAGAGCAGTATCAAACTTATTACACTAACACAGCGGTCCCCAACCTTTTTTGCGCCACGGACCGGTTTATGCCCGACAATATTTTCACGGACCGGCCTTTAAGGTGTCGCGGATAAATACAACAAAATAAAACTAGTAATGGTACCGAAAAAAAGAAGATTTATTCATAACACACGTGAAAAGACCCAGGAAAACCGAGTTAACGATAAAAACGATAACAAAATAACGCTGAAAAACGATAAAAACCCTGAAAACCATACATTTCACACCTGAGCCTCAACTCTCGACTCACGGCCCGGGGGTTGGGGACCGCTGTACTAACAGATTTTCATATTTCATCATCAGACAGTAGTCAGTGGATTTAAATTAGATTCAACAAATGTGGCCCTTTTTTCTCTCCACACCAGCTGTTTACCTGCTCAAATGTGATTGATCAAATGGAAATCAAAAAAGCTAGTTTGTAAGATGTTTCTAATGTAATCTCCTTTCAACGCATGCATTTTCATCTATTTTTTCCACATTGTTTCTAGTGAGCGGAGGTTATGCAGATGTGCGGTGCAACACCTCACCCTAGGCAGCTGCAGAAAAACATGGCAACCTTTCAGGACTGTTTGCCGAAGCTGACCTGGCCCCTTCTTCTGCTCACCTGAGCTCATCCTTCCTCCATTCTGAGCACAAACCCAATCATCAACGTCACCACAGTCCAAAATGTCTTCCCACAGACGCCACTTTCACTGTTTTGACGCTGTAGGAGGCGAAGGCATCCACAGGTCTTCTATTCCTTTTAAGCGCCACAGCACCCGCTTACCCAGAATCCCCCAGCATGGCATGGTGGCCCATCATGAACCCACAGCCGAATGCTATGTTTGCTCAGAGTGTAGACACGCCCATGCCTTGGAAGCAGTAGAGACTCAGTTGTCACCTTTCTATCACACTCACCCGTCATGTCACCACCACCATCCACACCACTATGTTCTCAGTGGGCCGAGCAGGCCTGAAGAAACACCTCTGGGCCACGAACGTCATCATCACCGATACAGTAAGAAGCTGGTGTTGGTGAAGAACAGCGACCCCTCATTCAGAAAGACCATCATCTTGCACCGCAGGGGTCTACGCAGTTTGGGGCTTTTCTTAGAGGAGGTTTCCGAGCTCATGCAGTACCACATCAGGAAGCTGTACACTGTGGGCGGGCACAAGGTGAGGTCATAAATAGCTGGAGCTAGAAATTCACATATTAAGTTTTGGTTTCCTGATTTTTTCTCACAAACCTTCTGAATAACAGGAGTTAGATAAGATTTTAGACAGGAATGGTTTCCTACTACTTTCAGGAAGAAGTTTTGGTTAGGACCAAGGACCATATGTTAGTTAGGCACAAATTTTTACACTGCATGTCATTTCCTGATGAAACCCTCTCGTTTATCCTGACTTGGAACCGGGACCATTGTGACCCCTGAGACTGTATTCGTGTCTTAAACCAAGACTCTTTTGCATATAATCTAATTCTTTGGTCCACAGCACACACAAAGCTTGTGAATCCTGCAAAGCCGTGCGTTGATTTTCCTATAATAAAACATTATAAAAACCATTAGATCTCAAAAGAAGCGAACACTTGCAGGAGATTTTTTTGCTCCTCCAACAAAGCATTTCAGTAAAAACAGGAATCTGCACACTAATACATTCAAATCTACAAGATTTTCTATTTTTACTTGGTGTTTAATTGCTCTATAAGCCTCTTTATTGTACAACAGGCACATTCATAATAAGTCAATAAATAAATAGCATCATTTCATCAACTTTGCAAATAGTTATAATCCCAGATAAGATACTATGAGGGTGTGAGGGAATGAAATGGGGATATTCCCTCACCCATGCATTCAGATTGTGGAGATTGCTCCAAAACCCATTAATCTTGATCATATCAGTGCTATTTTTGAGAGAGAAGAAACAGGTCAACGTTGAAACTCCCCTACTTTGATACCAGAGGTGTCTCAGAAATGTGTCTTCCACCATGGCAATTAATTATCTTCACCTGGGCTTCGTGTGACCACAGATGAAGCCATTCATCTGCCTTTAACAGCAGTGGCTTTAAAATTCAGAACTGCACTGTCATCACAACGAGCCGTACACGAGCCAGATAAAAATCAACAAAACACTCAATACTTCGGGGCTACATGCTTTCACAGCATTTTATGACTGACAGTAGAGAACATGAGTATTTAATATTAAAAACATAGAAAGAACAATATTACAGATTCATAATATTCTAAGAGTGTTTTGGTCATTTAATTCTGTTATAGACATATTTAACATGCCTATAAGAGGATTTAATTAATTCATTTATTAATGCTTAACAAAATAAGTCCTTAAACCTTAAAAGATTGCATTCTCTGAAATCTGAAAAAAAGGATCAAAAACAACAAACATATATTAACCAAGAAGGTTAGTCCTGCTAGGCCTTTGTTTGAAAGGTTAGTACACACTCTGTACCCTGAGATTAATATGAATTGTTTCAGGTTAATCATCTCTGACGCAGGAGACAAGTCATCCTAATGCTGATAATTAGCTTGCATGATGTCCAGTTTTATTATCAAACTTTTGATAATAGCTGGAGGTACCCTAAAACTAACTAAATCTTTGTGTCTGAGCTTTATTAATATAGATGAATTACGCAGACATTTAGTCAAACTCTTTTGCACACTCAGCAAGCTGCCAGTACTGCTGAGCCACGCTGATGCTGCTCACAATGGCAGTTCATCATTGCAATGCACCGTCATTTCACAGAGATCATCCGGGATTAGGATAGATGCTTTGTCTTGACTCACTGCATGATTCACACCCTTCTTTGGCAGGGATTTAGAACTCTGCCGCTGTGCTCGAGAGGTGGCAGTGTCCTGACACAATGAAGATATTTATTATTATCATCATTACTCAATAAAAGAAAGACCCCACCTGACTAAAATCACCGTAACAAAATAACACTGAAATGTTTTAAAATGTATTCATAATGTTAGGAAACAAAAACATGCAGTATTTTCCATTCTTAGTATGACATCCATTTTCACAAATATGTTGTTATGTAATCCCAATATGTACATCAGCTGCTGTCAAATCCAGGTCTCATCCGCTGATGGCTCAGCTCACGGCCCATCTGGGTATCCTTTCGCCAGGTCTTGTACAGGGAGCGCTATTTAAGCAATTTTAGCCTTCCTAGAGTTTCTGCAGGTGATGCAAGGCGCTCTATAGCCCACCTTCATCTCACCTCATCACTGTTATACTGTTTCTAAATTAGATTTAATTTAAATTAAATTAGTTGATCATTGTCCTCTTCACCTTAAGCTTGCTGTACAGATGGGAAGGTGAGAAAGAGCCCAAAAACCAAAGGTATAACTTTTAACTGGTCCTGATTGAAATATGGGACTCTAATTAGTGTGCCAGATCAGATTGTTAAAGGGGGAAATGATGTTTCCCCTACAGTATATAGCGAGAAGCTATTAGATTGTTTTGGATCAAAACAATGGCAGCTAGAGATCAATCAGAATCTGACAACACTGATAAGGGTAAGTTAGTTTCACTCTTCAGATGGCATTAAATTCTTACTTTTGCTGATTAATTGCAATTAACCATGGCATTCTTTTTAAATCATCTTCCCTGTGTTCCTTTAAAGATAACAGTAAACTGTAAACAAACGTATTCGTTATTTGGTTTCAGATCGACAGCGTTCAGAGTCTTCTGCAGTGCCCCGGCGTTCTTGTCTGTGTCGGCCGGGAGCCTTCTCACCCATTGATTGTGGAGAACTTTCGGAAAACATCCGACGATAAACTTCCAAAGCTGAGTGTGAGGTCACGCTCCGGTGGCTGCACTGACGGACATGAGAGTAGGAAAAACTCTTAAAGTGATAATTACATTCTTACAAGTAGTAACTACAAAGTAGAAGTACTGAAAGATATGCTATGGATGGTTCTCTAGCATCTAAATTAAATGACTTTTGTTAACGTACACCTTTAACAAAAGGCCTAATTTGAAATATTTGTCTTTTTTCTTTAACTGCTGCATGAAAAATCAAGGACTCCCTTCAAAGAAAAGTGTCATCCATCCAAACCTGGAATCTGGAAACAAAGTTATCAGGCAGTCAGTGTCATCTGACAAGTCAGGCCCAGATGGAACTGATTCACCAGACAATGTCAACTCTTGCCCACCCACTGGTGATGGGGTGAGGGAAGATGATATAGAGAAATGTGTACGTGTTAATAAAGATGGCAGTTTATCAATGGAGATGAAAGTGCGCTTTAGACTGCAAAATGATGAAACAGTGCACTGGTCCACGGAAGTAAGAAAGACCACAGGCAGGACCTGTGACTACCACCAAGGAAACAATAACCCACACTTTCCGAGCTATCTTGAATCTGAAAACATCTCTGCTGTTCAGCCAGATGACCATTTCATGAGTCAGCACTATCAGAGACATCAAGAAGAACCTCATTGTCCTCACTGCTGCAGTCACTGCCAGGATTATGAAATCTGGAAAAATGTACCAGGAACACATGGGGCGAGTCGCCGCATTCAAACATCTAGCTCAAGTGCATCTTCACATACAGTGGTCTCTAGAAAGACAGTAGTATCTAGATCAAGCGAAGAGCTTACTGAACAAGTGGTGGAGACAGAGACT
The DNA here is from genome assembly GCF_000239375.1 of Pundamilia nyererei. Lineage (NCBI taxonomy): Eukaryota > Metazoa > Chordata > Actinopteri > Cichliformes > Cichlidae > Pundamilia > Pundamilia nyererei. Next base: position 219,100 of record NW_005187459.1, read on the forward strand.
TGTGTGAAGCAGACTATTGAGGCAGCTGAAACTGTAGAGTATTGCACCATCGGGAGTGAGGCTTGCTCACCAAAGTGCAACGTGCAATCTTCCACTTTGTATAACTGTCTAAATGAGAAATCAGAACAAACAAGATCCATTACTAGGCAAAATCAACCCCAGAGTCCTCAAGATACAACATCCAATGCTTCAGGACAATCTAGCAAGTCAAAAAAATCTAAACCCTCACACGCTTGTCATTGTGGAGTATCTGAAGAAAATACAAAAGGACAAATCTACACCCGAGCTGAAGAGGAAGGCAAAATACAAAGAGATTGTTCAAGTGCCATGTCTTTAAAATCTAATGTCTCTTGCAGATCAACTGTGTCTGGCAAAATACAGGACCCAGAGACAAAGGATGAAGAGGAGAACAGGTCTAAAAGTGCCATGTCAGTTCATTCAAATGCCTCGACAAAATCCAAATCGGATGTTTTGGATGTTGCAGTTGGAGGATCTCAAGCATGTGATGACAATGGAACACACAAAAGACCACTGAGCAGCATGTCTGTTAAATCCTCCAAATCTGAAAAATCTGTGAAGTCTGAGCATCAACAACATAAATCAGAGGAAGATGTTGAAGAAGAAAAACCAATAAGTCCCATCTCAGCAAAGTCAGAGATGTCTATTAAATCCAGAGGATCGAGGGCATCTTCTTTCCTAGGTGAAAAAGAAACAAAGGAGGAAGCTCAGCCGAGGACACCTAGTGTCACATCAGCTGCTTCAGATTCTTCTGTAGAGTCACCTGAGGCATCTGCAGAAAAAAGCATTCAAAAGCCAGATGAGAATGAAACTGAACTGAGAACACAAAGCACCATGTCTGGGAATTCAAACACTTCAGCAAAATCTACAGAGTCAAGCACATCTGAAGATCCACATACAGGAAATGCAGAGGAAAGATCTGAAAGAACAGTAAGTGTAATGTCAGCTAGGTCTGTCAAGTCAAATGAATCTGCAACATCTAGAAAGTTAAACGTTGAGACAGAAGAGACAAGGGAGGCAACTGATGCCATGTCAGCTAACTCTAATTCATCAGCAAGATCTAAAGGATCCAAGAGGCCCGATCCTCCTGATGCAACTGAATGTGTTGGTTCATCAGATGACATAAATACTGAAGAGCAAAGCGGAGAGAGACCACAAAGCATACTGTCAGTCAAATCAGCAAAGTCTATAAAGTCCAGTGTTTCTGCAAAATCCAGCAGATCCAAACACGGAGAACAGGGAGAGGAGAGGGGACCAAGTTCTTTGTCAGTAAAATCAGTTCAGTCCAATGTGTCAGGAAAATCAAAAGGGTCAAACACTTCAGCCAAATCGAATATGTCCGTGCCCACCGATATTGAAGCTGAAGAACAGGCTGCAGTTAATGATGAATATGAAGAAAGACCTCCAAGCAATACATCAACCACATCTGCTAAATCTTTAAAATCAAATGCTTCTGCAGTTACTCCTGAAAGCTGTGGTGATGCTTCTGAAGAAACTAATATTGAAGGTGAGACTGAAGGAGAATCAGTGAGCTCATTGTCAATTACATCAGATATTTCTGCAACATCGTTTAAATCAAAAGACGAAGGCACTGAGATGCTTCAAGAAGCAAATGATGAAGAGGAAACTGAACAAAGACCACCAAGCTGCTTATCAGCTAAATCACTTCAGTCACATGTTTCTGAAATATCTGCAGAGCAAGTACCAAGTGCTTTGTCAGCTAAATCAGCAAAGTCACGTGCTTCTAACACATCTAATAAACCAAAACCCTGTGAAGTTTGTGCTTGCCAAGCCAATGAAAGATATGGCGAAGAGGAAACTCAGGAAAGAGCACAGAGTGAAGTATCAAACAGATCTGGAAAGTCAACTAATTCTGCAAAATCTCCCAAGTCAAAAGATCACGAAGAGGAAAATATATCTCTTCATATGGAAAATGAAGAGAGAGCTCCAAGCAATCTGTCAGTCAGATCAGGAAAATCAGGAAAGTCAAATGCTTCTGCAACATCTAAAAGATCAAAGGTTTCTGAAATTTGCTTGGAAGACTTTGCTGACCATCCCGAGGAAAGAATCGTTGAAGGTGAGAGTGAAGTGAGAGCAGTGAGTGCTATGTCTTCCAAGTCAGCTAAGTCAGATATTTCTGCCAGATCAAACAGAACAAATCATTCTGTTAATGGTCCAGGTAGCGAAAACTCAGAGAACTCTAATGAAGAAAATGACAAAGAGCAAACAGAACAAAGAGCACAAAGTAGCCTATCAGCCAAATCAGGTCAGTCACATATTTCCGACAGATCTAAAAGGTCTGCAGATAGATCACCCAGTGCTTTGTCATCTAAATCAGCAAAGTCACATACTTCAAACAAATCTGTGAAATCAAATATTTCTGAAGTTCTGTGTAGTGATACTGATAAAATAGATGGTGAAGATCAAACTCAAGAGAGACCACAGAGTACAATTTCATCCAGAACTGAAAAATCAACAGTTTCTGCAAAATCTAGTAGATCAACGATATTGGAAAATAATATAGTTAGGGAACACACAGAGAGAGCTCCAAGCAATCTGTCGGTCAGATCAGAAAGATCAGCAAAGTCGAATGTTTCTTCAGCATCAAAGAGATCAAATGTTTCTGTAGCTGTCTTAGAAGACAATGTTGACCCTTCTGACGAAAGAATTATTGAAGGGGAGAGTGAAGATGGCACAATGAGATCAGCATCTGCGCAGTCAGATATTTCTGCCAGATCAAATAGGTCAAACCAGTCTGCTGATGCATCAACTAAAGAAAAGTCAGAGAGTGCTGATGAAGAAAATAACAAAGAGCAAACGGAACAAAGAGCACAAAGCAGCTTATCAGCCAAATCAGTTAAGTCACATGTTTCCGATAGATCTAAAAAGTCTGCAGATAGATCACCCAGTGCTTTATCAGCTAAATCAGCGAGGTCACATACTTCAAACAAATCTGTGAAATCAAATATTTCTGAAGTTCTGTGTAGTGGTACTGATAAAATAGATGGCAAAGATCAAACTCAAGAGAGATCACAGAGCGCAATTTCATCCAGAACTGAAAAATCAACAGTTTCTGGAAAATCTAGTAGATCAACAAGAATGGAAGAAAATAAAGTTGATCATGAGGAACCCACAGAGAGAGCTCCAAGCAATCTGTCAGTTAGATCAGGAAAATCAGCAAAGTCAAATGTCTCTGCAACATCTGGAACATCAGATATATCTGAAGCTCTTTTAGGAGACTGCATTGACAATACAGAGGATGTTAAAGGTGAAACTGAAGAGAGGGCAATGAGCTCATTGTCTGTCCAGTCAAATATTTCTGCAAGATCAAATAAGTCAAAACGATCTGTTGATGCTCCAATTAAAGAGGACAGAAAGATCTATGATGAAAGGGAAGAAAGAGCACAAAGCAGCTTATCAGTCAAGTCAGTTAAGTCACATGTTTCTGAGAGATCTAAAAATTCTGCAGAGAGATCACCCAGTGTTTTGTCAGTTAAATCCACTCAATCGCATGCTTCTGTAATATCGGTCAAATCAAATGCTTCTGAAGATCAGTCTGGCACAGTTGCGCATACTGCTGATGTAGGAGACCCTAAAGATGAAACTGAGGAAAGAGCACCGAGTGCAGTGTCAACCAAAACTGAAAAGTCAGCTATTTCTGAAAAATCCTCAGTGTCAAAAGTATTTCATTGTCCAGATGAAAACGATATCTGTGATCTGGAGGACCATGAAGATCGGTCTCCAAGCAATATGTCTGCCAGCTCAGCAAAATCAGCAAAGTCAAAGACTTCAGAAGTTTCAAAAAAATCAAAATCTTCTGCCATTCAATGTGATCGCATTGCAGAAAAGGAAAATAAAGAGGAGCACACTGAAAGCAGATCAGTGAGTTCAATGTCACTCCATTCGGCTGATTCAAATTTTTCTGAAATATCAGGTATATCAAAATGTTCAGCAGAGCCTCCAGCTGAAGAGAGAGTCGCCACACCTAAATCCCATGTATCTACTATATCTCTAAAATCTAAAGCTTCAAAAGTTGCTTCACAGCATAAATTACCAGCGCAAGGAAATGATGAGGATGAACCTCAAAACAGAGCAGAAAGTGCAATGTCAGCAAAATCCTCTATTTCTGCCAAATCCAATAAGTCAAAATTATTGGCTGCCCCAGTAGAAGAAATATCTCATGATTCTGATCATACTGAAAGACCTGTAAGCAGTAAATCACAGAGATCAGCAAAATCCACCAAGTCAAATGTTTCTGTGAAATCTAAGAAATCAAAAGCTACTACTATCCCTTCTGAACACAGCACTGAGATTGCTGATGCAGAGTCTGAGGGAAGAGCGAGCTCATTGTCAACACAAACGATAAGGTCAAATATTTCTTCAAAATCCAAAAAGTCAAAATGTTCTCATGTACCAAATTGTGAGACCTCCAATGAAGATAATGACAAATCACAAACTGAAGAAAGATCTCCAAGTGTAATGTCAGTCAAATCAAATATTTCCCATGTTACAGAAAGATCCAATACCTCTGATATTACTGAAGACGTTGATGAAGTCACTGATGTGTCTGCTGAAGAGCATGTGGCAGAAGATGCAGTGAGAGCAGTTAGTGCCATTTCAGCTGGATCTGCAAAGTCGCATGCCTCAACACGATCTACGAAATCAAAAGGCACATTTCCAGGTGAAGGAAGTGCTGACGAAGAAAGCACAAAGACAACAACAAGTTGTACATCAGCTAACAAAGAAAATGTAGAGCGAGCACAAAGTTCTATGTCAGCAAAGTCAAGTGGTTCAAGGAGATCTGCAAAAGGATCTCGAGCTTTTGCTGGAAATTCTGCTGAGGAACATGCTGAAGAAGAAACTGAGGAGAGGTCACCAAGCAGCGTGTCGGCCAAATTAAACAATTCAAATGTTTCTGTGTCATCAAGGAGCTCGACAACTTGTGAAATATCTTCAGAATACAACAATGCCAATGATTTGGAGACTGTACAGAGATCTCTAAGCTCCTTGTCAGCAAAATCAGCCCGATCCACCAAATCACTGCAATCCAACATTTCTTCAAAAACTGCTAAGTCAAAACCCTCTGTAGGCAAAGAAAATCATGAAGCCAATGTGGAGAAAGAAACAACTGGTCCCTCCATTATATCTACTGAAAATTGTTTAAATGACACTGATGAAAATACAGCAGAAGACTCAGAGAACAGAGCAATGACCTCAATGTCTACCGAGTCAAATGCAACATCAGTATCTGCAAAAACAAGAACTTCTCAAAAATCAGGGAAATCAAAAGTGCTGGAGCAGGTAGCTGATAAGGCAGATCCAGCACAGAGGAGTCCAAGTGTTTTATCAGTGAAGTCAAACACCTCAGGAAGAACAAAAAAATCAAATATATCTGGAACAACCGCCACTGAAACGGTTGGACATGAAGAAGAAGCTGATGACAGTGCCATGTCAACCAAATCAGTTAGTTCATCAAAGTCAAATAAATTACAAGGTCCAGAAATCACTACTACAAACAGTTCTGGCCATCCTAAGGAAGAGAATACTGAAGAGATATCTGAGAAAGCACAGAGTGCTGTGTCAGCAAAATCAAAAAGGTCAGTAAAATCAACAAAATCTGACATTTTAAGCAAATCAGATGTCCCCATCGTGACCGTTGGGGAAAATGAAACCAGAGCTCCTACAGCCATGTCAACGAAGTCCAAGGCTTCATCATCTTCAAAAAAGTCCAAAACATCTGAGATCAGTGGAAAGAAAAGTGCCACAACTACAGATGTCTCTTCTGAGCGGACCAGTGTTTCTCCACTAAATTTAGAAGTAATGAAGCCAAAGGAAAAGAGCCGATCTACTGCCAAATCAAACTCTGGAAGACATTCAGCAATGTCAGAAACAAGTCAGAGAGCAAAGCAGCAGAAAGAAAATGAACATGTCATATCTCACACAGAGTCAAATGAAAGTAACTTGTCACAAACTCTGTCTAGTTCAGATATCATCAAAGAGATGTGTGAGTCTCCAGCACACAGTCAATCAAAACGTAATGTTCCTCACAGGATAAACGGTGACCTGGATACTAAGGAAAGTGGTGGAAGTGTCACTGACAAGAAAACTGACGGAAGCAGCAAATATCTGCATAAGAGCACCGAAGTTGATGATTTTGACCTGGTCCCATCCAGCCTACCCAACGCATCCCCTACTGAGGTTGTAAACGAATGGCTGAAATCACTGCCAGCAGAGGGTGAATTAGAGGACGTAGAGGAATTTAATGAAAACTGCGATGGACCAAAAACTGTCCCCACAACAGAAGAAATCAACACAGCGGATACTGTTAACAATCCAACTGAGAATTCAAAAGGCCCAGTAGAAGGGGAGGCAAAGAAATGTCTTCCTAATAATGACTGCGAAACAAGCAAAGAAACACCAAAGGAAGATAACGCCTCTACTGATGCAGACAATGCCTCAACAGTATTTAACTCTTCCATACAAGTGATGAAAGTCCTTTTAAATCCGAAGCTAGACAGATGCAACAGTTTACCAGAAATTTCTCCAGCTTATGGACGTAAACTGAGCTCCTCAGCTAGAGGTTTTTTGGATTGCCTTGTGAAGCTGCAGCTAATAGACCATGATCCAAAAAATGCCAATGAAAAAAATGAAAGGTATCAAGAACTCATGGGTATTCTTCAGTCCCTTTGGCTTTGTGATCCTCCTGAAAATGAACATGCATTACGGAAAGATGATCACCATTTTGCAGATGATGATTTCAATCATACGTCATCGTCTGGCGTGGATGTCAACAGTGGCTCCACAGGCTCCGGGAACAGCAGTGATGGTGTAAAGAGTGGCAATGACGTGAATGGTGATGTTTCTGAGCCTCACGCCACTGTGGATATGTTTAAGAAGGTACAACAAGGGTGTGAAGTTGAAACAGATGCAGATGTTCAGAGCACATCAGTAAGAAAGGCAGAAGGAATGTGTGAAGATGAGCAAAAGGAAGATTATCCAGCAAGCAGTGATAGTCCAAGAGAACAATCTGAAACACCACATTCCTCAAACGAGAGTGCAAGAAATTTCAGCGAGGGCCAAAAACTTCCAGAAGCTGAAACCGATTCTTCAGAGAACAGCAACTCTGAGAGCCTTCTCCTCATAGAAAGAGAAGAGCTAGCTAAAATGATTTCACAAGATGATCCTGCTTGGGTCTTAACCTTATTAAATAAAATTGAAAAACAGTTCATGACTCATTATATCAAAGCGATGAATGAGTTCAAAACTCGATGGAACCTGGGAGATAGTGAGCAACTTGACAGTACGATTAATGAACTTAGAGCTGAGGTTCACAAAAGAATCCAAGCAAGTATTGACAGAGAACTGTGGAAAATTCAAGGCCAAAAAGGCCAACCAAGACCTCCAAGAGAGACAAAATCCCGTGTTTCAACGACACAAGCAGAAGAGAGAAGACGGAAACTGAAGGTCAACCTCAAACCATCGACTGATTCACATGCAGAAAAAAGTGACGATTCAGCAACAGGAACGTCTTATAGTGACCAGCGCAGTGAAAACGGCGATGAATGCTGTCAATGCGAATCGTGCATTAAGAAAGAAATGACGTGTAGGACACCTCTTCAGGGAGATTCGATGACACCTGTACCTGCTGCCACGGCAATCAAGTGTGCATCTCACCCTGGAAATATTCATGAAACTCAAGCGGCAGAAACCCTTGTGGAAAAAGTTATTGTTAAAGCTTTAAGGGAAGTGCGAGAAGTACGTCCAGGCCCTGAAGATATCTCTGAATTTGCAGCAGATGAAAAGGCAGCAGATGATATGAGTCAAGATGCAGTTTGTGATGAGGTTTCTGAAAAGAATGACGCAAAAGAACATGTTGCCAAAGAAATGCCTGAAAAAACTGTTGCTGAAGAAAATAAGGAGGAGAATGATGCCAATGACATAGGTGATGAACTGCGAAAACAAAAAGATGATAAAACAAGCGAAGATAAGACTCAGAAAGAAATGTCAGTAGAAGAGTCGTTTTTGGCATCAACAGCTAAACAGGAATATGACAAAGGAGGAGCAAAGAATAAATGTTTGATAGCAAAGAACATAATACTGCCATCAATGCAGCTGATCATGCAGAAGATGAGGACTAATGAAAAGGATGCCACAACTGATGAATTGTTACATGAACCAAAAGAATCAGGAAAAATTGTGCAAATTGTATCCACAAATGGAGAAGAATTTGCTGAAGCTATCAGGTCAAATGATGAACTCCCAAAACAAGAAGATGCTGTACATTATAATAAGAGTGCTCTAATAAAACATATTGTGGTTACGAGTGAAGATGACCCTAAGGAAGACACAGTAGAGACTTCAACAGAAGAGACTACTCTGACATCTGATGCTAAACATGAACCTGAGGAAGAAGCAGCAAAGAAGGAATGGTTAACCGTAAAGAATACATTGCTGCCATCAATGCAGATGATCATGCAAATGAGAATTCGGAAAGATCAGCTGATGAAAGCAGATGGAAGTGATGCAACAGCTGATGAACAGCTAAATGGACCAACAGAAGAAGATGAAAGTGAAGACACTGAAGCCTCAAGTGAAGATAAGTCTAAGGAAGATGTTGCTGAAGGTACCATGGTTCAAGATGAAGACACACACGTTGCAGGAGCAACAGCTGAACAAAATCCGATGCCAGAAGAAAGTAAATCAGGGAGGTTTAAGGTAAAGAAGAGAGTGCATATGATGCAGGAGGAAGCAGTGAATGAAGACTTAGCTATAGTTGATGAATTTTTAAAAGAAGAAGAAGAAGCATGGTGTAAAGGTAAACTTACTGCAGAAAATGAGACTGCCAGTTTGAGTGAAGATGAGTCAGATGAGGAGTCTGCTGAAGATACTACTACTGAAGATGAAAATACAGCAGTAGAAGCCACCACAGAAGGAAAAGATGAAGTCTGGGAAGAAAAAATACTCCCTGAAGAAGAGAAAATGTCTACCGTTAGTGAAGACGAGTCTGCAGATGAAAGCACTGACACAGCTACAGGTGACGAATCTACAGAAGAACCAGGTGACCCGGCAACAACTGAGGATGAGACAGCTGCAGAAAAAGAGACTGGTCTCGCAGGAAAAGCAGAATCAAAGCATGAAAATGCTGAAGATGAGATTGAAAACAAAGATACTGCTATGGTATCCTCAACTGATCATGAATCAGAGAGTGAGGAAGCTGTGGAATCACTGAAGGTTGATGATGGAGAAGAGACTGATGCTACCAGCGAAGATGACTCTGACGAAGATTTAAATGCCACCACAAATGAAGAAGAAGAGGAAAATGATGTCACAAGTAACGATCTGTCAAATGAACCATCTGAAATAGCAACAACTGAAGATGAGTTTCTTGTAGAAAGAGAGACAGCCGCTACAAGTGAGCATGAACTTACGGAAGGCACTTACGAAGCATCCACAGCTGAAGATGAAAATGTAGCTGTCGAGAGCAGCATGGTGGCCACAAGTGAGCGTGAATCTGAGGAAGACGAGGTTGTGGAAAAAGGAACAGTCACTGATGAAGAGAAGATCCCTGCTATCAGTGCAGAGGAGTCTGAGGGTGAAAACAATCACACGAACAAATTGTCAGAAGAACCAGATCGAGCAGCATCAGCTGAAGACAAGACAGCTGTAAGTGAAGAGATTTCTTCAGCAGGAAAAGGTGACTCAAAGGATGAAACTGCAGTGGAAGCAACTGACAATGAGGAAGCTGTTAAAGCAGAAGATGCTGACAATAGTGAAGAGATTGGTGCTGTCACTGAAAATGATTCAGGAGAGGACCTAGATGCCACCACAAATGAAGATGAGACAACAGAGGAGGATGACACCACAGAACCAGCTGAAGAAACAACCGAAGATGAGCGGGTGATCGAAACAGAGATTGCTGTTTCAACCGAGAATGAACCTAACAGAGGCGCTGCTGCTGAAGAAAACGTGGAAGGAACCACAAGTGACAATGAAGCTGAAGATTATGGTGCAGCAGAAGAGGCTGCAACAACTGAACATGACTCAGACACAGCAGTGGCGGTGGACACCGCCAGTGCAAGTGAATCTGAGTCAGAAGATGAGGTTTCTGAAGCAAAAGAGAGTGCTGTCACAAGTGAAGATGAGCTGAAGAAAGCTGCTGTTGAGGTCGCTCAGGAAGAGGCAGCAGAAGATGTGACAGATGCCGAGCACGAATTTAACAAAGACACCAGTTCAGATGAGTCGGACGTGAAGGGAACGGATGAAAAACTAAGTGAGGGTGAGATTGCTGAGCAAAAGGAAATTGCTGCCACAAGCGAAAATGAAATGGCAGAGGAAGCAGATGAAACCAGTGATGAGTCAGACAAGACAGAGTCGTCTGAAAAGATCGGAGAAAGCAGTGCTAATGAAGAATGTAAAGAAGAAGAAAATGATGAAGATAACAGTAAGAAGCTAGTAGAAGGTGAAACAACTGGAGATGAATCGGAAGAACCTGGAAAGGAAGAGGTGGAATCTGGTGAAAATGAATTGACTTGTGAAGATTGCACAGAGGCTTTAACAACAGAGGGCGAGACTGAAAAGCATGAAACCACAGAGGAAGACTCAGGACAGCCTGAAGCAGGAGAAAATGAGACTGATGAAAGTGACAGCAGGGAAGAATCTGGAGCAGAAGGTACATCTGCAGGAGAGGAAGCTGAAGAAACTCAAACGGGAAAGGTGGAATCTACAGACGATACAGAAGATGAATCCGAGCAAGATGAAGGACAGAATGCTGTCAGTGAATCAGAGGATAATTCCAACAAACCAGAGAGTGGATGCCCAGAAAGTGATGTCACTTGTCAAGAAGATACTAATGATGTAGTGGAGCTTAAACCAGAAGAGGATGAGGAGATGGAGGAAAAATCAGAAACCAAAGAAGAAATCAGAGAAAACAACCCAGAGGATGATGTTACACAATGTGAATGTATTAACATCCCAGATGGAAGTCATGATAATAATGAAGAGGATTCCAATGCTTCTGAAAAGGAGGATGAGGAAACCGAGACACCCAATGAAGACTGGAGTGAAAAACAGGGAGATTCAGCTGATGGAGAAGACGAAGCAGAGGAAGACTCAGATGAACCAGAGGAAGAAAGTGGTGACATACAGCTTCCTTTGGTTACCAGCAAGATAGACAATCAAGATGTAGCTAACATAGTACCTAAGGAAGCGCTAAAGCCACTTGATACTTTGATCAAAAAGACCGCAGAATCTGAGGACGGCACTTACGCTGACATTGAAGATTCAGAGCCTGAAATAAACAGCCAAAAGCCTTGAGACAAAGAGTGTGAAAAAGAAGTTGTTTTGAATTGACCGTGACTCTGCCAAAGCTGAAGGTGACTGATAGAGAGTGAGACATGGGAGAAAAAAACGAGGGGTATTCTTAATATTTTAGGTTAGGTCTCCTAAATGAAAAAAAGCAAAAGGATTGATGTAGATTATCCTAAATCTTAAGTAGCACTATTAGGCTCTACTTAACAAGTACTAAACATGACAAGCACACAAGATGAGATACTACAGCAAATGCTAGTATCTGCAGAACACAAACTGCTCATGCAACAATATGAAAAACTTGAATGTATATAATGCATATCTAAACTAAATCATAGAGTATTTTATTACATATCACCTGCAATTCTGAGCCTTAGACAGAACACGGCACTGTTTATGAGCTATGCTTTCCATAACTTGACAGTATGGTCCCGTTCCTGTGAACAGCTTACAAATGTCACATATGCACACACATACTGCAATTTCTGTCAGAATTGCTGCAGTTCTTTTACATGTTATGCTGCTTAACATTTTCGGCAGGACTGTGGGTGTTTTGAATGTATCCTATTTAACCAAATAGGTTTTGATTCTACTATAAGCATGCAAAAAAAAATGTAATTTTCCATAACCCCAAAACTGTTTGGGTGCTGTGTATAAAAAGTTCTTTAAAAATCAATTGAGATCTTTATTTATTTATCAGATTTTTGAAATATATAATTCTCAGGTTCAATATATTTTGTCTTTGAACCTTTTCTAATCAATTATATATGGATTCTGGCTTCTACCTGTCTTATACAGCACCCACACTCTTTTGGAAAGAAAGCTTGTAAAATAAGTTTTCTCAGCAACCTGGAAAAAACGAATTATATTTATTTATGTGTTTGGTGTACTGCTGTGTATGTAATATACTCTTGTACTCTAGTGTTGCACATACAAAGCAAAACTTGAAGATGATCGCCATCAGTGTAAGCAGATGGTAATGAAAGCCAGAGCTGGGTTTTATGTATCACAACATCCTGCCCTTATGTATTTTAGATGATTCAGCTGTAATTACATGAAGAATCTATGTGATTTTCTGTGGTACAGGGAATTACCTTTGCTCAGTGTACTGCACATATTGATATTAAACATACTTGAAAGTAATTTTATTGTTCTTTTATAAGCTGAGATTTCACACAACAAACTAAGGCTTCCAAATAAAATGTTTAAATTAAAAAAAAAATTCTCCACTACATAATAAGCACACTTCCCATAATAGATCGCAACTACTTTCAGTTACTCCCTTACCACAAGGGGTCACCACAGTGTGTGGGGCTGCATGTTTAATTTGTCAGAGTTTTATGGTGGATGTCGCTCCTGACACATTCCAAAGGGGATTTGTGTCTGGCTGGAATGGAACCAGGAAATTTTCACTTGCCAAGTGTGTGTGTTAACCACTACACTATGGAACTACCTATGATAGATTAAAATTATTATTATTATTTTTATATATATACATTGTTTGCTATGACTATTTTTTATAAAGCATGGTACAGTTTGAAATACTTTATACTAATAAGTCATCACAATTTACTGTGAATTAAATAAAATTAAATACAATTTTATTTACACAGCACAAAATCACAAAATCACTTTATATTGTAAAGTTAAGACTATTTCTAATGCAGAACCCCAACAACCAATAACTTCCTATCAGCAAACATCTGGTGACAGCGGGAAGGAAAAACGCCCTTTTAACAGGAAGAAACCTCTAGCAGGACCAGGCTCAGGGAGGGGCAGCCATCTGCTGTGATTAGTTGAGGGGAAAAACAGGACAGAAGACACGCTGTAAAGGAGAGCCAGAGATTAATAATAACTAATGATTAAATGCAAAGTAGTGAGAGTGAAAGAGTTGAGTGAACAAGAAACACTCTGTGCATCATGGGAAGCCCCAGCAGTCCAGGCCTACTGCTGAGTAACTAAGGGTTACATGGTCACTTGATCCAGCCCTATATAGTACATTTGCATCATGACTGAAATCAGCCCACTGAAGGAACAATGGGCTAGGAGGTCAGTTCCTTAATCATAATTATGCAAATTCTCACGACCATTCATCAACAACCACTAATCAAAGCCCACTGATCAATGACCATGAGTACCATTCACAGAGAGTTGGGGAATGGCTCTGTGTTAAGCTTGGGGAAACTTGCAGTCAGCTGAGATTGAAGAAGTCACTTGGATGAGTGACGAAACGTTTCTCCCACTGAAAACGCTACATCCAGATGAACAGAATAAACTTTTGGTAACTGGCAATAGCTGATAAACAGAGCGGATGGATGTGCCTCTCTCAGTGTTTCCATTTGCAGTCGATCATTGCTGTCACTTGCAGCACTCTTTTCCATCTAGCTAATTGAAATAAGAATATAGCTTGTACTCTCTTAAGTCATTCCAGGTGCACGTGCCATCTGTGTGCAAGAGTTCCTTGCTCTACAAAGCAACACTCACAAGTGCAGTTATGTGGAGTGCAGTTTGTTTGCTTTTCCCCCCTCTATATTTGCACAGACACGAGGGCCTCTGTGGTGTAGTGGTTAACACATTCATCTTGCTTGCAAAAGATCTCAGATACTACCCCACTCAAGCTAACTACTACTAGTGCTGGTTGCAAGCCCAAATAAATGGGATGACTGCATCAGTAAGGACATTCAGTGTTGAATCTTTGCGAAGTCATGCATATCAATCAGCTATGGTGACCCTTTGGGAAATAACTGAGTATGCAAAAATTGAAAATGGAACTTCATTTTATGGGTGTATGGGTGCAACATACACTCATACAAAACCATGGGTGCAACATAAAAGTCCCTCCATGACTAGCTTACACTCTTATAGATAAAACAGCAAGCTAGCTGCTATAAAAATAGGCATATAAAATCTTAACAACTTTTTTTTAATTCTTCTGTGTTTGGGTGTTTTCACATTCTGGTCTGGAATATGAATATGGACCAGCACAAGTAGTCTTGTTACTGCGTAGGACTGTTATGAAAATGCATGTCTTACCACATCCTTAGTGAGACAGGCAAGTGTGCAGACAAGTGTGTAGCATGTCGCTAACAAGCTGGCACAGCTTCTGCCTATCCAGGACACTGCTGAGTCATTTAGTTAGTCTAGCAAATTTGACTGTGTCACTGAACCTAAAAGAGGGTTTTCATTTTTTGATTGATTAATAAATGATTAATAAAGGATATTGCTTACCCGGTGGTTTACCAGTGTGCCAAATTTATTAAATAGCTAGCTGCTAGGGAGTTAAATATCTATTTAATATCTCCAGTGGCATGGTAAAGTTGGTCTGTGGACGCATCATATACAACTAAGCTAAAATTAAACAAGCTAAAACAAAGTCTCATCCTCTGGGGCTGAAAAATGAAGCTAATCTGGATCAGCCAAGAAGGTAACACCTTCAACCTCTGGGTAACCACAGTCAATCGCAAACTGAAAGGTCAGTGTTTTATCACAATTAATCGCTGAGTATCACAAACAGCTTTTATGTAATTGACGACTTGACTCCATTCAAATGCAATCTGATGGCAGACTGATTGCACATTGATGGTCACTGTTGTATGGGGCACTGTTTGCAAACTGAAACTGAAGCTGAAATTAACAGCAACATTTTTCCACATTTAGCTCAAAACCTTACTAAACCATATTTTTCAAGTCACTTTTTACAAAATTTACTAAATATTTAGCTAACATGCACATTTATTGTATATGTTGGAAATACCAAAATAAAAGCTTTACAAAAACCTCCAGGGCTAAAGTGTGCTGGTAGTGGTTAGGTTGTGTGCCTGCTCTTCCCTGTTGGTCACTTCTCAACACCATGAGCTGCTTCACTTCTTGCATACCAGCATGTCCAGCAATTTAGCTGCACATATGCTACGGCGATTGTGAAGTGGAGACTGCAGCTGCTGAGGGTGAACTACTGCTGAACCTTTGGATGGCCAACAAAACAGATCTTCCAATGTTTTCAGCTAAATTGTGGAAAAATGTTGCTGTTAATTTCAACATGTTTCAATTTACAAACAGCACCCCATACTGTTGGGTATGAAGCGCAACTATAATCACATTTTTATTTTTCAATAATGTGTGTACAGTTAAAATGATGTCACTACTCGGGTTGCAAAGGTTCTTCAGTTTATGGGGATAGAAAGAAAAAAAAAATCAAACGTGCATTCTCTTCTTGCGGTCTTGTTTAACAATCAGAAAATTTCAATTCATGTGTGGAGATGAGAACAATTGCTTAGGGGCCTAATGTTTTTATTTCTATTCAATAAAAGGACAAGAAAGGACAAGAGTATGATGTTAAACTGCATCAAGGACAGACAGCATGCTAAAGCAAAGCTAGCAAGGAACCTAGAGTGAAGTTAGGTTAGAAGCTCAGTGTATGCTGACCCCAGCCCAGCAACCAGAGCCTCAACTTCAACAGCTAATAAAGGTGTTGATGAGCAGTCAGGCTTGCAGCCTCAATTTTTAACTGTACATGTTACTACTGTAAAATCACTGTGGCGATCAACTTGATGTGTCTTTGGGGGTAGTTTTCAGCTTTGCTTTGTGTTGTCGACTCTATGTTAAAATTAGTGCTGTCAGCGTTAGTCTCGTTAAAATGACGTTAACGCGCTAACCGCGGTAGCGCGTTGACGCCGTGTAGCCCCACGCACAGGGCGATCCACGCTAACTCACTAACGGAGATTTGCGGGGTTAATACGGTTATGGGCGTTAACGTCATTTTAACGAGATCAACGCTGACAGCACTAGTTAAAGCTTAAAAACCCTCAAAGAAAGATTGTGCGTGCACTCATTAGCATAGGGATTTGTGACCGCATGTTAGCTTAAGCTTTATTGTTCTTAATTGATAATTATGTGATAGTTCATTTAAAGTCATGTTACAGAATAACATGAAAGTAATCTAAGGAGTAATGTAACAAATTCGCTCTCCGAGCTGCTTTGGGCAGACTGTTTCAGTCTTACTGACTTTTTCGCAATCTTCATGCACCGGAGATGCTTTGAAGGCGACAATTGTCTGCAAGGTCCCCTTTTCAAACCTTTTCAAAGATCGCACACTCACTGAATACATCAAGAAAAATGTTTTGTTGTGCTGTGGTCTCTAGCTGTCATTTTCCCTAGCATGACTGTAGCATTATAGCTGAAATTAAAAAACTTTTAACCTGGTACGAGACACTGTTCCAATGTCGGTGTGTATCAGAGAACATGGAGGTTTTTATTATACGTCACCCATTCAAGTTCTGTTAAGGCTTAAAGTTTCTGTTATTAGAGGTGTGGCCAGTTGTGCTGACTAAGTAGCTAGCTATTTGCTAGGCTTCACCTGAGCTTATTTGACTTACTGTGTTTCAACAATTCATTTGTGTTGTTTGGGCCTTTTGGCTGTACCAAACAGCAGAAATAATGCCAACCGTAAGAAGCGTGCGATGTCACCACACCAGTCAAAAAAATTAG
Organism: Pundamilia nyererei; assembly: GCF_000239375.1. Taxonomy (NCBI): domain Eukaryota; kingdom Metazoa; phylum Chordata; class Actinopteri; order Cichliformes; family Cichlidae; genus Pundamilia; species Pundamilia nyererei. Next base: position 235,909 of record NW_005187459.1, read on the forward strand.
TCTAGTCCAGCAACCAACAGGTATTTTTTGTCCATTTAGTAAGCAGGGATGAGAATAGAGATCTTTTACATTATATGTCAATGTGCCCACTAAATAACTCTTTCTTAAAATATGTAGCAAAGCATAGTCTTATATAAACGAGTTCATTTAAATTATAGTTATGTGTTTAAACATGCTCCAGATTACAGATGGAAGCTGTCTGCGATAAGGGCAGTCCCAGTTTGTTTACAGAGGAGGAAATGTGATCAACTGTTTTTCAAAATGAGTTTCACTGAAAGCAGAATCTGTTTTCAATTCGAAATGTCATCAGCATTTAATTCTAATCCTATCGAATAAAAATATTTGTTACTGTCTGGCAAGAATGTTGCAGGAGTGTTTGATTTGCTGAGATGAACTGAATCCTCAAATCTTCTGGAAAAGCAAAGACCTTTTGAGGAAGCACCTGCCCGCTGGCACAGGATAATTTCCACAGTAAACACTGGAAGAGTGAGGAACGTCATCCGGAGCACAATAATAAGGGGTTTTCCCGCAGCTATGTTTACCTCAGAGCAACTTGCCCCTGGAACAGCTGCACAGATTTGCTCCCAAGTACATTAATGCAAAATCCTACTGCATGTGTTTTTTGAAAGTTTCATAAGCAGCCTTTAATTAAGGGCAGTGCAGCTACTGGTAACTTAGAATCTTATAGTCATGCATTATTTTCACCTTAAATATGCAAAGGAAGAAATAACTGCTAGATAAACATGCTGAATTCAGCAAATTATAGCTGCTATCTTATATACAGTATACTGTCTGATTAAAAGTGCTATTACAGTGAATTTGACAAATGAAGCTATAATACAGCTGAACCAGTGGTGTGTTATGTCTGCAGTACAAAGAGCATAATATGGGAAAATAGTACAAGGAAAACTGAAGCTCAACTAAAACTCATGAACATCCTGGAGGTACAGCAAAAGGTTTTCAATACATCGGGGGAGCTCAATTGTTCCTTCTTTATTGACAATCACTTTGTCTTTTTATGGCAAATGTAACAGAAAGACCTTCTCTCAGTCGATGTGTGACAGAGGATAAAAAAGGTTCCCACACTGAGAGGAAGTCAAAGAGGGGCCACTTCTGATGCGGAGGGGGATCAAAATTGAGGAAAGTGCGTGCGTGTGAATGTGCGTGATCTAGGTATTACTCATCTTGTGGGGACCACAATCAAAAATGGACAAAAAGTACACGTGTGAGTGGATGTGTGTCTGTCTGTGTATCTAAATAAATAAAACCTATGATAAGATTTGAAACAACACTAGCTTGCTGCACAGAAATCACTGTAGAGCTTTTCTGAAAACACCCCCACCCCCACTAACACACAATTATAAAACACGCACATTTGCAGTCACACGCAGTGCACACTCACATTAATAATGGGAGTTGAAAGTATCTATTGGCAGCATGTATACTTTTGGCACAGAGGTGGTCAGAAGTGCATTTACTAAAGGAGACCCACGCTCCCTTTCTTTCCCACTGTTGTTCAGGTTATCCTGTGGGGCCACTTATGACCCTTCTGCAGGCAGGATGCAATGTCTGGGGACCCCAACAGAGCTGTACACGAGCATCCGCCAAGCCCTGGGAAGAAAACAAGGGCTGATGGAAAACTAGAAGAAAAGAGTATAAAGAGAAACGGCAGTTAGTAACCAGGACGCACTCAATAACACTCACCATGCACCTGCAGCCTGTGTGTGTGTGTTGCTTTGTGTAAATGTGTGTACATATGTGTACAGTGAAGCAAGGTTGTTCCTTCAGTGAACTACAGCATAGCACAATCCCCACACACAGCACAGGTGGTCCAAACAAAAACCTGTGAAGTGTTGCCCAGAGAGTAATATCCCCACGTTGTGTGTTGTATAAACCCCCCCATAGGAAACAAACACTTCCGGTGTTGCAAGATTTATTGTTCGGTGCACTTATAGGTTACAGTATACTGTGACTGATATCTTCCTTATACGGTTCTTTGATTTATTCTCAATATTTAATAGCAATTTAGCATGCACGGGAGACATGAAAGGGTCATAATTACTGCTAGATAACTCAAGGACATATTGTTTTGTGTTTATTGTCTCACTCTGAAGAAGAGGGGTGAATTCCCTTGGCAGTGCATTGTGTGGTGAAAAAAGGAAAGACCTGGTTAACTGTTTTGTATGGTGTGAAAAACCAAAGCATTGTTGTACTTTGATAGACTGACCGCACACCATCTTGCTAAATTTTTGCCCCAGATAAGTCACGTTTGCATTCGATTTCACATCTGCACACCTGCACCACATACAACACACAGAGGAATCCACAACGGTTCAACACTATGCTTCTATAGGTGATGTCATTGTAAAGGTCATATATACATAGAAACGGCAAGAATTAGTCACAAATGATTCCCCAACTTTGAACTGACCTACTGTAAGGACAATCTGGGATTAGAATAAGTCTGGTTACACCCTCTAGTGTCAACACTGGGGAACATCGGGAAGCAATAAATAAACAGACATTATATGTATTTCAGAACTGCCTATTAATTCCTTGTATGCCCTTCTATTTGCAGGCAACATTAAAACAAAACCAAAGAAAATATATACTGCCAAACCTAAGTCTCCTTTTGACTAGTGCTATAAACAACAATAGTATCAGAACCATTAAAAGTAAGCTAACTAACATAAGATTAAATTATGGCCACATTTTTGCCCAGTAACCATTTTATATACCAGCAGAAAGATGTCCTATCGATGCTCGACTCACTAACCTAAAGTGTATCTTTATTAAGTATTTGGTGGTATTGCATTGAGAAGTCATTATAAGCAAC
>NW_005187459.1:239569-261336 GCF_000239375.1 Pundamilia nyererei
TACCTGTGACTTTTAAATGTGCTATAGAAATAAAATTGAAATTGAAATTGAAATTAAGGTATTTGTGTATGCACAGCTCTCTTAATATCCTGTAACAGCATTTGAGGTCTGGACTTTGACTGGGTCACTAAAACATCTTGATTTTTTCAGACATACTCTTGTAGGTTTGCTGCTGTGCATTGTCCAGCTATTATTGTACAAGATCCAGTTTCAGCCAAACTTTAGCTGTTGGACAGATGACCTCACATTTGACTCTAAAATACTTTGGTTTAATGGTGAGTTCATGGTGGAGTTGATACCTGCAAGGTACCCTGTGGCTGCAAGACAAGCCCAAATTATCAACCAGTCAACCGCCATACTAGACAGTGGTATGAGGCGTTTGTGATAACATGCTGTGTTTGGTTTTGGTTTGTTTGGCAAAAGCATCATGGCCAAACATGTTCATGCTGGTCGTGTTGGTTGAAAAGACAGTATTTAATTAGTCTAGGTTTATTCAGATCCATCTTTGCAAGCCTAAAATGCTCATTTTAGAGAGAAGAGCGTTTCCCCTTTGTGACCTTTTCAAACCGGCCATACTTATTCAGTTGTTTTGTAAACATGCTGCACTGAATGAGGCATTTAGAGTCTCAGATGTGGCTCTTGGGTTACCTTTACCTTCTTTATTGCTATGGAAGCCGTATGAGTGTTGTTTGTTTTTTACAGTACTGCACAGAGTGCTGGCATAACATTTTCATATGACTATATTTAACTATTTTGGGGTTTCCTGTGTAATAGAACTTATTGCATACAGCCTTAATAATGAAAAAGTATCAGTAAATCAGTAAATGGGAATTGTGAAATCTTGCTCTGTTATTACATGGAAACAGACTGAAACTGGGTGCATTTTTTGGATATACACATTCACACTTTACTGTTTTCTGTGGTCACCAGGCAATATAGGCAAAAGAAGAGCTGCAAGGCCCTCATTTGTTGCTATTGTTACTGCAATAAAAATATTAATTAACACAATAGCAATCAGTTATTGACATTAAAACTTGCATAAAATTTATAAAAGGGGTATATTACCAGGGTGGTTGCACATCCCACTAGTAGCTAAACACTCCCTCTTGTGGCTCGAATTGTGTATTGTTTTACAGTATTACTGTAAACATGTTTCTTGACACTGAAAGGTAAAGATATGAGTAGCAGAGGCCAGCAGAGGAACTGAAATGTGTGTCATGGAAACCATGCCCTGTTTCTTTATCTTGCATCTTATACACTTGAGCAGACAACACTCCACCACACCTACATTTAACACCAATCACCCAGACACACAATACAAAACAGTGCAGACGTTTCTTTTTTCCATCGCATAGTTGATTTGATACCAAAGGTCATTTGCATTTTTTAAAAAAAGATCACAGGCACAAATTTTGCAAATCATTGACCGCATCTACACATTCTGAAGTACAACGAGCTCTACTGATAACTAACCTAAAGTCCTTCTTGACCAATAACTTTGAGGACCATACATTTGTGAGTTTTAATAGATGAAATACAGTTATCAGTTGTGCTCACTGACTAATTGCAGGACTGGGGCGGAGTAACTACTGCAAGTGAAGTTTAATCAGAAGATTATTTTTGCACTCTGTAGGTAGATCATCTGCCTGAGAATCAAGGGAGAAATATAAGAGAGCAGATAAAAAAGCAAACTGCTGTCTGTTTCCAGTAAACTGAATGTAACCCCCAAGGGGAGGTCCTGGTCTTCACTGTTAGAGAGAGAGAGAGAGCGAGAGCAAGAGAGAGAGACAAATTAGAGCAGAGCAAGAGAGAGAGAGAAACTTTCCAAACCAAAATGAGTGAGTGAGAGTGACACACTGACAAGCACTCAGTTTTCAATGAGGAAATTGAAGACATTTTGCATCTGGAGTACTTCTGAAGACACGAGCCAAAGACAAGCTAAAGGTATTTATCTGCTGAATGAAAATATGACATTATAGAGCAGTGACAGGGACTGAGAATTTCTAGATATTGTGAGGTAGTGGTGAACATAATAGTGTAAGTATTATTTTATTTAAATAATGTTGTACAATGTTGGTAAAACACATCACAAATTAAACAAAACATAACGCATAACGTGGATGATAAAATATGTGCGATAGAAAATTGGCAAAAGTATCAAGACTAATTATTATTATTAATTTTCATTCCAATTATCACTTTTTCTTGGGTGAAATCCATAAGTCAACGGTTTGTGTAAAGCCTCCCTAAAGTCATGCATTTCTTCACATGACATTTTGTTATTACAAACCACTGAATATTAAAGCACTGCTCTTGCTGTTTTAGGTGTAATTTTCCATTTTAAGACGTAATTAAACCATCGATATTCATAATACGGTACTTACGCTTACAGTATAAAACACACACAGTGTAAATCTGCTACATCATTATTTTATCAGTGTTGTGTATTTGCATGTGCAGTCATTATCTTTAGCTTCTGTAATACACATTACATCAACTATATTTGACTTTGTGATCTAAAAACACCTTTAACTTTTAACATTAACACCTCATACAACTTGCTTCAGATAAACAACAGTTCTTGTTTAACACCATCACTTAGTTTGGTGACATTTCTACACCAGTGTGTTTTTAGCTATTTTTAGCCGTTTTCTTTTCCTCTATTTTTAACTGGAACATGACAATGAAGCCCCACCGTAAACTGTGCATGCTAATGCAATGGTAAAGAGCTGTAAACACATTTTCACTTCCTCTTTTGAGAGCCAGTTTTAGTTTTTTTGTTTTCTTGTTTCAATTTTATTATTTTTCTTGGGTCACCTGTTACCAAGCGATACACTTAAAGAGACGCTCACTAAATACATTTTAGCAATTTTGAGTCATTAGATGTCATTTTTCAGCACCGGGCATGAAGTCAAAGAGCAGGCCCTGCAGTGGGAGGAGTGGAGACTAAAAACAGCAGCAGTAAAGCTCATCTGTTTGATCAGGTAACAGCAAAGTAATAAGCACATTGTAGCTATGTGAGTCTCTTTCCAGAAACTTATTGGATCATTGTTTACTGATACTACACTAAACAGTGCATTCTGTAATTAGATATGTGATTTTAGTAAACGTTAGCGTCATGTAACGTAGCTAAAAGAGGTTTCCACCAAACACGCAGGATGGGCTGCACTTGCAGTGGCGAGAAACAAGAAAAAGAAGAAGGATTCCGCAAAGGAAAACACAAATCACACGCCTCCCCGTCATCAAACCATATAGTAAGTAAAACACTAAAAAGATTTACTCGGATGTGAAACTAATTTTACTCTAATTACCTCAAAAGGTTTACTTGACACACTGGACATAATCAAAGTCTTCTTTTTTTCCTCCCAATTCTTTCAAGGGACGAAGTGGAAACGCCTATACAAATAATGGTAATCACAAACTTCCTTGCATATATCAACCATCATAGTGGAAAGTGACAGGCCTGCATTCACGGACCCAACTGCTGCTGCGTTAAGAGACATTAGTGGCAGTAATAAGAGCTACAGTTTTGTGATCAAAATCTTGGTTGAATTTCCTCTGTTCTCTTCTGGGGATTAGATGAGATTGCAAACACATGAAAGTAATGTTAATGTCACAGATGTAAAATAACACAGCGGTTGCTCGGAGAATGAAAACAATATCGCCACAAATTGCGCATGTTAGAACACAGGATCACGTCAGGTAAAAATTAGATTAAAAATACACTTTTAAAGAAACTCTGTGCTCTTCTTTCCTTTAGATGACACTATATTTATTGCACAACACGACTTCAAAGCGACCAACGACAGTGATCTGCCTTTCAGAAAGGGAGACAAACTTAAAGTATTGCAAGAGTAAGTCTCGTTCTATGGTTCCCACAGTAGTGAAAGTGACAATAAAGAAAGCGCACAGAGAAATAAAATGAATTCGGCATGTTTGTCTGGTGTACAGAACCGGAGAATGGTGGCTGGCCCGACTGCTGACGACTGGACAAGAAGGCTTGATACCATCGAATTATGTAGCCAGAGCAGATACGCTGGAAGTGGAAAAGTAAGCTTGAAATATTATGAAATGAAATGTAGCACACATCTATTGATTGATTAATGCTGTTATACGGGGTTTTTGTATTATTATATTCAGGAAGAGTGACTTCTGTGGTTTTGTGGTGCTCTCTCTTGCAGATGGTTTTTCAAGGATTTGGGCAGAAGAGAAACCGAGAGGCTACTTTTAGCACCCGGAAATAAACCAGGGTCCTTTCTAATTCGAGAGAGTGAGACTTGTAAAGGTGACCACCATCAGTATCTTTCCGAGATCATGCCACAACTCACATTTTTAGCAGCTACCTCTATTTATTTTCATTGTGGTCAATAAACCCAAATGTCCTTTTTTCCCCTCTCAGGGTCATTCTCGCTGTCAGTCAAAGATTATGAAGGAGAAAGAGGAGATGTAGTAAAACATTACAAAATCCGTTGTTTGGACAAAGGTGGCTACTACATCTCCCCTTCCAACACGTTCCCGACCCTACAGGAATTGGTTCAATACTATACCCGTAAGTAACAACTACAAATACAACATCTCCACCCTCAAAAAGTTTGTATTTTCAGAGATGTATAATTTCAGAAACCATATCTATGCACAGGATTTTCTGTTTCCATGTTTCCAATTCAGCATTTATAATTGTAAAACCTGCATCTTGCATTAATTGGACTCACATTAAGCTTGCTGCTTTGAATTCTAAAACATCTGCAGTGACTTTGAATTAAAGGGGGAAGTTCGACCCTTGTGATGTGTTGTGCATTTCCTGAGTGAGAGGAGTGATAGTCTTTCCACTCCTGCGACTAAACCACAAGATAAGCAGGGCAGATCTTGAGAAAGGTTGTCTCAAAGATCAACTTATGAAAAAGAAATGCACGAACAAACATGCTTTTAGAATTATCTAATGAAAGATGAGATGTATAGTTTCTGTAACTATATTTATCACTTGTGCAAAGAAAGATGGAAAAGATTTTTGTTTGTTATGTCTGAATGTATCGTATTTGGGTGCAGACACGGCAGATGGGTTATGTCAGCGACTGTATGCTCCCTGTAAGCCTATGGCCCCTCAGCAGCCATGGGCCCATGATGAATGGGAGATTCCTCGAGAGACAGTGAAAATGGTGAAGAAATTGGGGGCCGGACAGTTTGGGGAAGTGTGGATGGGTAAGAGAAAGCCACCGATCAAACTGTTTGAAGACACCTAATAAACCAAGACGGCAAAGTCAATAAAGCATTCTGTTTGAATTATTTGGCAGGTTACTACAAGAACACCCAGAAGGTTGCTATTAAGACCTTAAAGGAGGGGACAATGGCACCTGAGGCCTTCCTTCAGGAGGCCAACCTGATGAAGCAGTTGAGGCATGACCGACTGGTACGACTTCATGCTGTTGTCACTAAGGAGCCCATTCTTATTGTCACCGAATTTATGATCAATGGTAAGTGAAACAAAGAAGAGTTTTAAGAGTTGCTGATAATTAAATATTAACTATAATATATATATATAATGTAGTACAAATTGGCCTTTCACCAATAAATTAAAACAGAAGTAATCTGGTACTGATTTTCATGATTGTTTTTTAAAACAATTTACTTGAAAATATTAAAGAACATAGTCGCAGTGGCATTAAGGGCTGTCTTGATTGTCCGAACAACACAAGTGTTTCCAATAAACAAAAATATCTTTTTGGAAGCAGTTTGAAACTGTGGGCAAAGAGCGATTTTTTGGTTAGTCTTAATTCTATAGGCCAACCAAATATAAGATTTTTAAGATTGATACAAACACCAACATTTGGTGATTTGTAAATCTGATATTCCAACATATCAGCCAATATTGTTTTTCTTCCAGAGACACGAAATACAAACAGATTTGCGTAACACTTGTTATTTATTTAATCATTTACACTCTTCACTCTGATTGGATCAGCTTATTGTTGTTTTTTGTCAACAGGGAAGTTGCAGAGTGCTCTCTGCTGAAGGGTGTTTTCTCCGCTCTCTTCTTTACATTTTAAATTTTCAGTCGTCATTACAAATTCCAGTACTGATAAACTGGCAACTAACTTGTATCATTCAATAAAACAGTAATACCTGACATTTCCCAATTAGTACTAAACCAAAAAGAGTGTTGATAACATACAAAATTTAGCAAAAATGCAAACCTTCTAACGATGCAGCTGGTGGTGTACCACAGCGCCACAGCGCCTGGAAGGTGGGAGGCGCCCAGTTGATATCGCTGATAAAATAAACCATAGCACAAGTTACAGATGTTTGTCACCCAAGGCCTAACTTTACTCATGCAGAAAGCATTTAACTTATGAACTGAATTTTACCCAATTGCAACTGATTAAAAGTTGGTTTCTTTTCTGAAGCGTATCGCTGGTGGGAAATATGCTTTGAAACGTATTACTTGTTCTTCCTGACTTTGCTTTTATCATTTGCGGAAATGTGTGCGAACCTGTTGACGTCAACTATGCAACCATTTTTTGGCAAATGTTATAGAGAAGTTCACAGTCATAGCCGCTACGGTAACAACAAGGTGGGGGCGTAAAAAAATATCTGCGCCAGGGCCGATCGCAGAGTTGTTACGCCAAAATATATATAAAAATATATACACGTGGACATTAAGATAACATAAGATGACATGAGATATATGTTACACTTTTTCTTTTTTATATTCATCCCAAAGTTGAGGAATATAATGTATTATCTAAACACATTAACAACAATATTTGTGACTCTTTTAATATTCGTCTTTTGCAACTGTTTGATTATATGGTTATTGCTTAAGGCCTTAATGTTCGGTGTATTGGTGTGCTAAATGAGATTCTGTAGTAAAGGCAAGCTAATTTAAATATCATACCTACTGACTTCACCAGGAAATGAATATTAAAATCTTTGGTTTGGGTTTTGATTAGACTGATGCTTGTTGTACTGACTCACTTTAGACTGAACAGACGGCTCTTAATATGGCTAACGGCTAGACAATTAAACACTCTGCCGTATCCTCATTTTTCAAAATGTGCACCAATCCAAAAGCCCCCAACAACAACTGGAACATTACAGAGCTTTTCTGTTAGGAGATATGTAGGTAGAAGTTTCAATTAAACCACAGTAGTTTCAGATAATATGTGCTTCTCTTTTTTTATTTGCAGGATGTCTTCTAGACTTTCTAAAAACAGACGAAGGGAAAAAGCTAAAGCTAAATAAGCTGATCGACATGTCAGCACAGGTAGGAAACTTCTAATAAAGAAATTCAGTTACATGATTTCAGTTAACTATCGTGTGTGCATGACATTTTCAGCGATAACAGTCACTGATACTGTAATCTTGTAAATGCCAAAACATTTCTTTTTGCTCTGAGTGTTTCCATAATTCTTTCATTTGTGTCTCTTCTGCTGCTTCTGACTGTGATAGTCAGCGTGACTTTAATCTTTAATTAAAAGATGAGTGTATGCTTTGTTAAAAAACAAATACACTAGCCATCTGGCTGACCTCAATGTCTATTTTTACATTCTTGCTGCTCTACAGTAACATTTTGAAAGTACCATATACTATGCGCTTTGGCATCACACACACGGAAACTGTCAGCAGATGCTATGTGGTTTCTGTGGTGGTGCTTTTGCTTGTCTGATTTGAAAGCCTCACCCTACGTCAATTATTAACATCCGGACAGGAAATCATGCTATTTTTCCATCCACAGTGAGCTCCCCCAGAACTCTTTTGGCCCTCCAAAAAACTTTTGACTTCCTGAGAGTTGGCACATCCTGTTAAACCCACTCTACTGTCATTTTTTTTTTACAATGTGAACATAAGTATTAACACATACAGCTCGCTGTAGAGGCCTCATTGCATGTGCTCGGCTTTTATAAGACATTCAGATTCCTATCAAACTGATGTGCTGTTGTCTTGTGTGTTTTTACGATGGAAAACCAACATTTCTTGAATTGACATTTGATCTAACAAATCTGCTATTTCTTTGGATATACCAGATAGCTGAAGGCATGGCGTACATTGAGAAGAAGAACTACATCCACCGTGATCTGCGTGCAGCTAACATACTGGTCAGCGAGACGCTGCATTGCAAGATAGCAGACTTTGGCCTGGCCAGAATCATCGAGTCAGAATACACGGCTCAAGAAGGTGCAGTAGTTTTGACGTAAACGCGCCTCCGGTGCCACAAACAGGATTTTAGAAACACTCGCGTCACAAAGAAACGCTGACGTCTTGTCTGAAGACACATTTCCATCTCCTTTAGAAATTTATGACCCAAGTTTTCCTTCTTCTATTAGTAATATAGGTTGTTTTTATATAATGTATTTTTCTGTAGTTTTCAACATTAAGGACGACAATCAATAGTGTCTGATAAATGTCTCAAGAGGGCCTTTAGTTAATATACAGCAGAATATAGAATTCAATTCTTAACTTTAAACCAAAGTGCTCAATAATTAACAGATAATTAAATCATATTAAGTAGTGGAAACTTTAAAAAAGAATGTCTACACAGAAATTTTGACCTTTTTTGTTTAAGATACTGATTTTCTTTTTTAATAACTTGATTTGTTTCACAGATTAAGAAACCATCACTTAAAATTGGTAATTTCACATTACTTATTTCTATTGCGTTCTTCTCCTAGCCTGCACTTGTGCATTAATACTGTAGCGTTCGTTTCATTGTGTCGGGCAAGTTCTGGATTTGCAGCAGCATGCATGCTCTATTGCAATGAGTTGGTTGGTATGTGCTGATTTTTGGTGGGCAGGTTTCCGTAGCTTATAGTTGCTGAGATTTTGTTATGTTTACTTTTGTTTCAAAAAAAGCAAAGCAGTAAAACCATGTTTGAACTGAGTTACGGGGTTTGTGACTATGACTGCGGTGGTACACGCAGGAGTGCACGCAGCACGATGCGTCGTTCATTATAAGGAAGATTTTTGAAATTGTTTCAAAGCACTCTTGTTGATGCTCGTCGGGAGCGATATACTGCTTGGTGTGTGCGCGTGTGAGGGCGAATGTGTAAAACAGAAAAAATGTGATTTCATTTAATCATCTGAGCTTAACTTTAATTGAAAAAGGCACATATAGCACATATAGCATTCAATCACCACTTCACATGTAAGCGCAGCTGCCGAAATCCTTTTTTGAGCTGAAGGTCATTTCCTCTGTTAGCAGAAACTCACCCTCCTCCCCTACCAAAATTAGTAAAGAGTGATTGCTTCAATTATTTTTAAAACAGCATATTGTGTTTTTAAAGTATGTTATAAAAGTGTGAGTACAATGCCCATAATTTTCAATCAGGTGTATACAAGTGTACATTCTAATATCAATATATATTTGAAATTGTATTTACATTTTGTCTAACTCTGTGAATTAAAAACGTATAAATCTGTCACAGTGATTGAAAATCTTGTAAAAAAAACAAGAAAATAGAACCCACAGATTTATCAGAGCGACAGAATGATCTGTAAATTCTCTAATGGAAAGCTTTCTCATTATTTCAGAGTATTTCCTGCCCATTAATCATCCCACATTAAAAGGAAAATAAACATTTACACAAATGCGAACACACCTACATATCCTTCACAGTGAACAACAAGTAACACAACTTCCTTCCATTTTTTTCCTTTTACTTTTGTCTAATAATCAGGTGCTAAGTTTCCCATTAAATGGACGGCTCCAGAGGCCATCAACTTTGGGACGTTCAGCATCAAATCGGATGTCTGGTCCTTTGGGATCCTCCTGACAGAAATAGTCACCTACGGAAGAATACCATACCCAGGTATGGGTTATTTGAAATAACTTCATATTCACAGAAAACAGCTCAAATATTGCTTTGCTATCTTATGAAAAAAAAAGTTACAAAATATCTGTCAAAGTGCATGCTTTTTTTCTCTCTTCATCAGGTATGACGAACCCAGAGGTGATCAGGAGTCTAGACAGGTCATACAGGATGCCATGTCCAGACGGCTGTCCAGAGGAACTGTATGATATCATGATGGTGTGCTGGAAGCAGAAGCCTGACGACCGACCGACTTTTGAATATCTTCAGAACACTCTCAACGACTTTTTTATTGCCACGGAAGGACAATATGAGATGCAGCCGTGATGACAGAAAAAGAGAATGTTTTTCGTTGTGGACAATGAAATCTCTTAAAAAACCATGACTTGAATGGATAAAGGACCACATAGCTTTTTGATGATACTTTTTCTTTTAAATAGAGTGATGGATACGTTTTTCACACCTGCCTTCTAAGTGAATGTTAAAGATATTCATGGCTTCTTCTGTCTGTAGCGGATATCAGTCAGATATGCAACGCGGCTTCATGTCAGCGCCTTTTCTCGATGGAGCATAAGGTTGCATTCTTAGAACTGATGTATGATGCGTATTAGGACGATGGATATACAAATACAGTTCACTCATGTTGTAAAGCAACATCTGGACCCAGAGAAGTCAGCACAGGTAAAGTTGCAGATTAAACATTTGCATGGTACAGAAACTAGAACCCTGAGATTACATGCACAATACTTTGCACTTTTTTGTCTTTTTCTAAAAAAAAAAAAAAGTAATTCAGCAGATTTTTTTAAAGTGCTTAGCAAAGAGACGTTATTCTTGCATTTATGCCTTTTGTAAATAAGAACTTGTATTTCTTGTATTTAAATAAAAAATTTGAAATTACAATGCTGTAAAAGCATTTCTCATGTAGGGCTTTAGTGGTGACTATCACTTTTTACAGTTTGGTGTTTGAGACAACGAGGATGTGTCTCAGTTCACCGATCATTAGAGAAAATAGCAGCGTTTGTGTTTTGTTTTGTTTTTTAAAAAAGACGTTTGACATCTTAAGTGTGAAAGTAAAGCTAACACTCTGGATGAAACAAAAATAAAAAGAACTTTAAAGTACATCACCTCCCTCGTGAAAACAAATGGCAGCAATGTGTAGACTGAGTTACTAACTCTAGTTTCGATCATGTTAAAATGATGAAAGGGGTGACTGACCCGAACATACCCCCCATTTTGAACGGCAACCCATAGGAAGCCTTTAAAAGCAGCTAACTACTAAATTACAGCAGTCTTCAACTGAGCCTTCCCAGGGGGAGCACAGACAGTTAGTGATAAGAGACTGGAATGGCTGTGTTAGCCAAGGGGTGAAACTCTGCCATTTCCTGAATGGACAGGAAACAGGAAGTGTGCGTCAGCATTCCTAAAATGCCACAAAGCTAGAACAGTCTCGCATACCAAGTTAGTAGTTGTCTTCACATTTTTCCTCCTGAAATACATCCGTTTGAAATTTACTTTTTGTTGTTATTGCTGATTGAGCGCCTCTGAATTGTGAGGGAGAGGGAAATTGTCATTTAACATAATAGTGATGGTAAATAAAAACCAAAACAACTTCAAGTATTCTTAAAATATATAAAACATTATTATTAATCTTATTCAATAAGAGCACATGAGAATAAACATGCATTATATCTAAAAATGTCTGCCATGTCTGTTTAAAAAAAATATGGCAGGTGATTTTATGTTGACATTTGTAATATAAAACTGAATATGTTTTAAAATAGCCTGTAAAGCCAGTTGAAATGTTTTTAATATGCCTGACCACTGGACTTTTTCCTTATAAATACAAATTAATCTTTAACCTCGCAGAAGACCCAAAGACGTTTCAACATTTTTAATCTCTCATATGATCCATGAATTCTGTCCCATGCATACTAATATCAGATATGGCAGGTGCTATGTCAGCATCAGCGACAGTGTATCAGTGTTTTAGATTTTCTTGCTGTTGTTTTTTTTAATGATTGCAAGCATGAATGTGTTAATAGTAGTTTAATTTCAGTTCATACTGGTTAATACCAGCAGTGTCTTGGAAATCAATTATATAGATTATTTATTCTCTGTAATTAGATTACTCTTTTCACCTTGTGGACAATGCAAATCAAATATGAAAATGCAAATACATGTGTATTTTTAAAAAAATTAAAGTGGGAAGTGAAAAACTGAAAGGCCACAGGGCACAGTGCCGCAGTTTTTTTACACTCCTATCATCCTGCAGATGTCAGTGTTACACAGTATAGCATTCTGTAATGTATCTACAGTACAATGCATGATAGCTTTGAAAATTCTGGAAATTTTTCATAGAGGTATTTGAGAATAGTCCTGGTGAACTCACCGGAAACAGTACTGTATATCAAAGTACTTAATAACAAAATGTCAACACTGAGTCTTAAGTTGCATTTAAAGTAAAAAGGGTTTATTTGCATACTGCTAGTTTCTCCCAACTTCCCCTAAACTGTTTTCATAAAATAAAAAGAAGGCAACATGCCGCTCTGCCTATAGCCAAAAAATAATATACTCACAAATGCCGTTTGTTCTCCACCTTGTTCACAGCTGTGCTCACAAATTCTTCATAAATCACATATCAGTCTGAGCAATTACACAGAAATCCACACAGCTAACCATTCTGTCACGCACTGATCCTATCACAGTCATCTGTATGTATTTAGTCTCTGTCGCTCTAATTGGCTTTCTTTGCATCTGAAGGCCGTGTTGAAAGACATTTACACGGCAACACACACACACACACACACACTTATTTAGGCTGTTTTTTATGTTAATTTCGCTCTTTACCGTGAATGAATTATCTATTCAACATCCAAATAAACTCATCAACTGAGGATGAGCGTATTAAGTTATGAGGCAAAGCCAAACATCGACACAGCAGTCTGTCAGCCAATCAACTGAAAGGATCGCCATTAATAAAATCTCACACTGGAGAATGATTGATAAGAAACATCACCCTGAAAAGAGCTTCATGTTAACGCAAGATGACAAGACGCGAGGGGTAGAGGTTTAAAGGCCAAATCATCCTCGCTCCTCCTCCTGTGCATGACTGCTGGCTTAGAGTAATAATGAAGGGAAACAGTGGCTCGCACACAGATTAATGAGTGATCCCCCCAGAAGGCAACACATCATTAGCATTTGATAGCGATAACCCTGCATGGCCCTCTGGGACAAAAAAAAAAAACAAAAAAAAAAACAAGCACATCACCACAGATGAAAAGAGATGTGCTTTCATCTTCCAATAATGTTTTCAGTGGTGTTTAGTTGGCATTATGCTCCTCATAAACATGTTTTCTCTTGGTCTCTCTCTCGGGCTTTGATGTCATTAAAATAATGGAGTCCATCAATCAAATGTGTTCGCTCTAATAGAATTGAGGGCTCTTGAACCCGTGACAGACGATGTTTCCAGAACATTTTACCAGAATAGATAAGAAAGTGCAGATAAGGAAAGAGGTGAACGGACGTAGTCATGAATTTCACTGAAATTGCTCTCTCACAATAGCAGCTATTTTGTGTTCTCTGATTAAACCTATGAAAACATAATGACTTGCATCTCTCTCCTGAAACATTACCTAATTTTATGGGCTGTTTAACAACTAATGTGTAATACTTTGAAAAAGAAGCCCAGCTCTTTTCATGCGTGCGGTATGAAATGAATCTGTAAAAACTTACTGTGCACGAGGTCAAGAAGTGAGATAAACAGGCCATTTTCTCGTGTACGCAGAAGAAAAATATGTCTAATGTTATACTATATCTCTCCGATGACATTTACAACATTCAGAAGCTCAATTTCAAGAGCTTATTCACGTAACATCACTCAATGGTGAAGATGCTCGGATTTGTGTTTTCTCACAAATCCAGCTAATTTTTAAATGTTAAATCCATCAAATCGCTGCATGTACAGCAAACACAGTTGCTCGAAGAACTGTTAACTTAAAAGCCTCTCAGTTCTGGAGAGCACTGTTTGCTTTCACATTAATTTTGCTTTCAGACCCAAAGCAAGAAGATGACCGACTACAACCACAGCAAACGAGAAGCTTATAAAAGAACTCAACTGTTAGCACAGAGGCAGAAAGACAAAGCCTGGGACTAGCTGTTGAACATAAAGGAACCAGGATCAGACATTTCCCCTCACAAGTAGGTGAAAATCAGACTAAAGCTTTAAAGGGATTGCAACATTATACAACAAGACACCCCAGCCAAAACAGGTTCAAATACAGACAATACTTCCCCAGTAAAAACTGGGGGTGTTATGACAGCAGACGAGCGCACAGGCCTACAAAGGTTGATGCTGTTTCCATGTACATTGTGATATCGTCGCATTATTACAATAAACAAAACAAATTGTTCAATTCCAACTACTTTGGTAAACTGTTGTAACTAACAGTCATTTAAACATAAGGCAACACATTTGTGCCAGTCATGTATACGTATATGTAAATAATAGCTTCTCTGCCCTGATGTTACATTGATAAGTCTGATTTGCGACCTACGTGGTGTCTATCAGGTATATGTGTGGAAACGTATGATAGTCTATGCTACAGTAACACGCTCACCACCACCGCTTTAAAAGGAAGTGATGTGTTACACGCTTGCTTCTCTTTCTCCTAATTAAGTTGTGTCTTATGTGCTGTAGAGATATCGCCCTAAATTTTCATGTAATCCCAAGTGTTGTGTTAAGACTTTTCTAATTTCTTCCCCCAAATTATTAAATCAATACTTAAAGCACTCAAACACTCACCAGTCATTTTGTTAGGTGCAACTGTTCGACTGGTACCTAATGAGTCAATCATATGACAGGTATTTCAGAAACTGCTGACCTACAGGGATTTTCCCATTGCCATGAGTCTACATGGTCTGAGAGTCTTATCTTTTATCATCAGAAAGAAATAACCAGCTCCTAGAGGACAGGTGGAAGAGGATGGGCAGATGATTCCTGGAGCCAACAATTCCTAGCTGTATTTCTCCATCCTGCTCCAACCATGACAGGTTGTATAAGCAGCTGAAGAGAGCAGGTCACCAGGAAGAAGGTCAATGGTGCTGTCATAGGGGACAAAGATGACACTTTGTCTTTGCTGAATACCTCCTGTAGGCCATGACAGCACCATCGACCTTCTTCCTGGTGACCTGCTCTCTCCAGCTGCTTATACAACCTGTCATGGTTGGAGCAGGATGGAGAAATACAACTAGAAATCGTTGGCTGCAGGAATGGTCCACCTGTCCTCTTCTTCCCATCCTCTTCCCCAGTAGGAGCTGTTTTTTTCTTTGTGGTGATAAACAATAAGACTCTCAGACCATGTAGACTTTTGCGGGATCAATGACATCACAGTAAAAAATAAATATCCACTCTAATTAGCTCCACTTTTGAACCCCTCCATGGAACATTTGGTCCTCATCCAAGAGGGTGATGAATGGAAAACGGTTTTTAATACACCTCTCTGACACTTTGAGTACCTGGTCGTGCCTTTTGGACTTACAGACGCTCTTGCGGTATTTCAGGCACTGGTAAATCATTTGTTAAGTCGTCGTATATCTTGACAACATTGTGATTTTTTTCTAAGACCTTGCAGGAGCACCAAGTTCACAACTACATTGTATTACCGCAGCTTCTGGAGAATTGACTCTGTGTCAAAGATGAAAAGTGCAAGTTTCACTCACCATCCATCACATTTTCGCTCTATATCTTAGCAGGGGGGCAGATGAAGACAGACACGCAGTCACAGAATGGCTCATGCTGACTTCACAAAAAAGCTACAATGCTTCCTTGGATTCACCAATTTCTGCTGCTGCATCTGGAACTACAGTCAGGTAGTTTGGCGGCCTTTTACAAATTGAAGGAGCCATTTACCTCAGCAGGCTTGCTGGTCTCTGTTTTTTCTTCTTTAAAATCTCCTATTGCCCAGGTTCAATATATATCAAGCCAGATGCTCTCTCATGCCAGTTCTCAGAAAATGCAGTCAGCTGGATCAGCTGAACAAATCCTGCCGGCATCCTGTACTGTTGGAGCTCTAACCTGGGATTTGGAGGAGACCATCCAGCGTGCCCTGTCAGACGACCCTGACTGACACCCCATTGCTATGTTCCTACCACAGCCTGTTCCACTGTTATCCACTGGGGGCACACTGCTACTTTGCCAGTCACCCTGGGGTAAGTAGAATGTGTTTTCTCAGACTATTTCTGGTGAGACACACTCAAGAAAGATGTCGAGAAAGATGTCTCAGGTAGCAGCCTGCACAGTCTGCACCTGAAACGCCAGGAAGAGCAACATGCAACTGCTTCAGCCTCTAGCAGTTCCTCACTGGCTCTCATCTTGGTGGATTTTGTCACCAGTTTACCAGCCTAAAATGGTAAACAGTCATCTTATCAATCATGGACAGATTCTATAAAGTAGCACCCAAAATCTAGCCACTGAATTTGGTATAAACAAGATGAAACTATGGGTCAATCTTGCCTCTAGTGGTGTAATAGTGTGGTGGATATGACACACTTTGGGCCCTTTAGTACCAACTGGTGATCATTTAAATGCCACAGCCCACTGATGCCTATTGATCCTGTTTATCTCTTTATGCCTTCAGTGCAGACATCTTCAGATGGCTGCTCCATTACGATAAGGCACCATATCATAAAGCTCAAATCATCTCAAAGTGGTAAACATGTCATTACACTCTAATAGCCTCCACAGTCACCAGATCTCAATCCACCAGAGCACCTTTGTGTTGTGCTGTGATGGGATATTCACATCATGAATGCATAGCCAACAAATCTGCAGCACCTGTGCGATTCTCTCACATCAACATGGACCAAAGTCTCTGAGGAATGCTTCTAGCACCTTGTGGAACTGCCATGAAGGACAAAGGCAGTTCTAAATGATTCCTGTTTCATCAGAAAGGAGACAAACTGTCAGAAACTATTATCACAAATAGCTTCTATATCCTGTATCTTTTTTTGGAGCTGTACTTTTCAAAAGAAGATACAGGAAATGTTTGTGGTGTTTACCAAGAAAGCACCTACTTACCAAGAGTGGTGTCAGTTAATATAATTCACAGCTGTTATCTCGTGACAGTGTTCTAAATATAAATATAACTAAATGTATAAATATAACTAGCTTATTAATATAAGCTGAAACTGGATGACTTGCCTGTGTAAATGAAACAGTGATGCATCGCTTCGTGAACTGCACCCACACAAGAATCCCTTGTATTGACTTTATTGATAAAGTATTATTATCATAAAAGAATAGTCTTCTTAGAATCCAATTTTATATTATTTTCATAGAAAAAATGTTTTTAAAAACAATGATAAGGTTGTATGCTAAAGTAAGAACCATAGCAGTGGCAACTGTGAAACTGCAAAGGTACAGGAAACTCTATGTATTGCAACATCGACATAAATGACTTCTAGGCAAGTGATCTAAGTCTTCCACTCATAAATGCACATTATTTCCATTACATTTCAGTCACTCGAGCAGTCTTCTGCACTGTTCATGACCTAGACAGTCGATATATTATGTAACAGCTCTGATGAACTCTGCTGAAAGTCCATTTGGCCAGTATAGTTTTTAAAAGTGTCCGATTTTCAGAGTGTCTGCGTGAGTGAGATTGCTTTCATGCACAGTAAAACCATGTGGCATATACGGCTGTTACTGCTGATGTCAGTGTCCTTGAGAAGGACTCTATTCATATTTTCAATGATCTGGAGAAGAAAAATCCACCTTTTCTGTCTAAATTGGAAGCTAGTATCGGGCACCAAAAAACATTTTTATAAAGGGGTTGGGAAAAGAAAAGAGAGCAGCTTGTGCTTTAAAGATCTACACAACAAGCTGACTCAAATAAAGGCTTATGCACAGACCACTGCTGTTAATGGAATTTTCTTTGATGAAGCCAAAAACAAAAGAAATGGGCACACAGGGGGTAAAATTTATGACTGTCTGCTTCCTTTCTTTGGATTGACTGGGACGGATTTAGGAAACCATCTGCTAGATTTATTATTTTTCCTGATATATGAGTCTGTGTCAATTAATTTACTGTAGGAAACAGTAAAACCGTGACGCAAAAATATAACCCCACCCACACAAATGTACAGACGTATTTGGTAACTGCGCTGTGGACGTGTTCAAGGGCACCAGTAACTACAGGGAAATGTAACTATATGTGCACTGGTGCAATAAAAAGTAGTAAAGGATCATGTTGGATAATGTTGGCCTGAAATGTAACCACTTAATGTTCTCGCAGACTTTCTGCCTGTACAGGAGCATTATTCTAGAGACCGATCACCTCTGAAAGTATGACTGGGAGCATCGATAGAATAATTAACTCCTAATAAGCACATACACATTTTACTGGAACGTAAAACACTCACATT
The DNA here is from genome assembly GCF_000239375.1 of Pundamilia nyererei. NCBI lineage: Eukaryota > Metazoa > Chordata > Actinopteri > Cichliformes > Cichlidae > Pundamilia > Pundamilia nyererei. Next base: position 257,794 of record NW_005187459.1, read on the forward strand.
GCTGTCAACTTACAGTATGTAATGTGATGCATGTGTAACACTCATGTGCGTGTTTCAAATACTCCCAGATCAGAACAAGAGTAGGTCACCCAAATTTGACACCAAAGAGCTCAAAGATTTGGACCAGTAGGTTCGGCTACATACAGGAGAGGCGAACTGAATGAGACTCAGACAACCGCGAGTTTTGAAAAATAACCGGAATTGTATTTTTCTTTTCAATTAGAAATAACAGGACATTATGACAAACATACAAAACACTTACAAATGAAATTATTCCCTTTCGGTACCAGTACTCTCTTAATAACACCTTTTGGCAAAATCACAGTGATCACTCGATGGAAAAAAAAAAAGAAATCTTACCTGGGTGCACCCTTTCTAGAGGTACAGTTCACATCCAACAATGAACCACAATGTCAATCATCAGCATATAAATGTTAGCACTTATTTGCATCTTCACAGACTTCGTTAACTAATAGCAACAGTTAATCAGCTGGAGGGTTATTTCCAACCGCTCACACTCACTTTTGTTCACATTCATGGAATGTACAGAGTCCGTAAAAACGAGTCCTTAAAACCACCCGCCCGTGAGTCCAGGGGGATGTGTGTGAAAAAGGGGGACTACGAGTACAAAATGGCGTGGTGTGTCTCTGTTTTGTTGCATCTGGCCTACCACACTCTGATGTGCAGGACAGAACAAAGTCATTTGGTCCTTCAACGGGGTTGGCTCGCCATCAATTTCAGGATCCGTTTGAATGCACCAGGAAGATACAAACCAAAGAAACAAAAAAAACAAAGCCAAACAAAAGAAAAAAACCTGACCTGTCAACGACAGTGTCATGGGACATATTAAGTTCCTCATAAAATCACAATTCACACATTCACTTCAACTACTGGGTTTCAGTAAATTGAACAAAGTTTCCTACAGAACATTCCTAAACAATCATCATTAAACACTGGAACATTTTACTTGCAAGGCATTCATGAAACACAGATAAATAATGAACAAGTAAAACACTTTGCTCACCGATCTCAGAATTAGAAAGACGGAGCAGCGCGAGATGGCGCACGACCGATGAAATGGCGTCGTCTCTAACTCCCGACCTTTCTCGACTAAGCAATGTAAAAAGAACCAGCTAATTACTCGTCTTAGCAATATACATACAGTAAAACAATCTTTCGTAAACGGCGAGTGCTAGCTCTCCGTCTATATTACTCTTTTTCATACCTCGTCTCAGTAAATCGCCGTGTCTCGTTTCCCCACTAGCTTGCTCATGGAAGGTTCGCGAGCGGAAGAGAGAAAAGAAAAATCTGTGTCCTCCTAGGCAGGGGCGGCAGGCGGAGCCTGTACCACGTTTCAGCAGCTCATTGGCCTAGAGTAACACGTGTCTAAACCAGAACAGTTAACTCCTTAACTGCTGCACCTATGGTTTATTCATTACAAATGAAGTGTGCTGCTTAGATTAATGATTCTTTTATTCTGGTGTATTCTAGTTAAGCCATACTCAAATATGGGTTACACCCTCCCCACTTGATGGTATGCACGTCCCTGTGCATCCAAATGGTTAGACTGCATAGAGCTTGAAATGGCTTCGTTTAGGCTATTAAATACTGCATTAACAACGTACAGTAAGGGGTTACCTAAGGTAGAATACTGCAACCTTTCTGGTGTCTGACGTGACCTTTGAGATCGACGAAGGACGTCATGTTCTTCCTGATAGCTGTTCTGTGAACCAAATGAACTGGGCTGCTCAGTTATGACTCTTTCTTGGTCATTAGGACGCCCTAGCATCGTCTCATCCACTTCGGGCAGGACTTGCTCACTAGGTTGCTGGGTCCTTTCCACAGGATTTTCAACTTGAACGTCGGTTTCCCGCAAACTAGGCTCAGGTAAGTCCACATGTTCGGGTAAGTTCTCAGTTGCAGTTTCAGGTAAGTTCACAACTTCTGTTTCCTCAATTTCCTCTGATTGTCTGTCACGTCCGATGGGATTGTCACGTCCGGTGGGGTTGTCACGTCCGGTGGGGCTGTCACATTCGGCTTCATCATAAGCTGGAAGTGGTCTCTGCACACTTTCAGCGCTGGGCACAACGAGAGTCGGCTTGATGGAACTGGTAATAGAGATTGGTATCCAGGTGGGTACTGGGAAGTACTCGGAGTTTAGGTCGTCGTCTTCGTCTTCCTGAACGACAGTTTGCCTTGTGTTCCGCCGAGCTTGGGGCTTTTTGGGACTGTTTTCAGTTGACTCCGTGACCGGTATGAAGCTACAAGGAAGGAGCAGGTCTCTGTGCAATGTTCGGACTGGTCTTTCTTTCGCTTCCGGTTTAACCGTATAGACTGGTAGTTCACCCGCTCTTCTCAGAACTACATACACATCTTCCTCCCATTTGTCTGCCAACTTATGTTTTCCCCTCAGTTTAACATTACGCACGAGAACCCTGTCGCCCACGTTGAGAGTCGAGTCAACCACTTGCTTGTCAAAGCGGGTTTTATTGCGCTCAGCATTCTTTTGTGCGTTTGATGTTGCAATCTTAAAACTTTCCTCCAACCTATGTTTCAGATCACTGACGTACTGGGAGTGTGACTTCTTCTGAGCATCCACAGGCAACCCAAATACTAGGTCAATGGGAAGCCTTGGTTGTCTCCCAAACATCAGCACATAAGGCGAATAGCCTGTCACATCATTCTTGGTACAATTATATGCATGTACTAGAGGCTTTACATACTCTTTCCAATGCAACTTCTCATTGTCATTCAGGGTACCAAACATTTGGAGAAGTGTTCTGTTGAACCTCTCAACTGGATTGACTCTGGGGTGATACGGCGTCGTGTGTATCTTTTTCATCCCGATAATTTCGCAGAGTTCTTTTATTGTCTTCGATTCGAAATCGGGACCTTGATCACTTAAAAGTCTCTCTGGGACACCATAATGAACAATGAAGTTCTCCCAGAGGGCCTTTGCAACAGTGCGCGCTCGTTGGTTGGGTGTAGGGACAGCTACTGCGAACTTAGTGAAGTGATCAGTCATAACTAATACATCCTTAGTGTTAGACTGATCTGGCTCAATAGATAGATAATCTATACAGACCAGTTCAAGGGGCCTGCTTGTCTTGATGTTCATGAGGGGAGCTGCCCTCTCCGGCCTACACTTCCGGCGAACACACCGTTCACAGGTGTTGATCATTTTTTCAACTGACGTCTGCATTTTTGGCCAGTAAAACAGAGTTCTGACCAGGTCAATAGTGCGGTCAGTTCCTAGGTGGCCCATGTTACTGTGGAGGTGTTGGAAGACTACGGACCTCAACTCCTCGGGTAACACGAGTTGAAAGGAGATGTCTGGACCGGTTTGCCTCTTTCGGTAAAGAACTCCATTCTGCAGTTCAAGATGACTGAGCTCACGCAGCAACAAGGGAAGCTCAGGTAGTTCTGCTCTAAGACTGGGAGGTGGGGTCTGACCAGTTTCTAACAGAGTGACTATAGCATCGAGAGCTGGGTCTAGCCTCTGTTTCTGTCTGAGCTCATCCTCTGCCATAGGCGGGGGAAGAG
>NW_005187459.1:264119-266275 GCF_000239375.1 Pundamilia nyererei
TCCTCACCACAGTGAAAGCAATACCAAGGACGCGGCTTTGCATTGGCTTTTGCAAAGTTCTGTGTGGTCGAAGCCTTCCTTTTCGTGGGGTAGGCTTCGACTTTGGCATTAACTGTGTGGCACTCTGACTTTGAGTGCTTGGGCTGATTTTGCTTTTGGCTTTCTATTTTCCAACTGTTAAGTTGTGTACTCAAATCAGCAATTTGTTTCTTTAACACATCGAGGTCGGACTCACAGCTACTTGCTGTTTGTACATTTGACATGGCCCGGTGCTTTGGATTACTAGGACCAGGTTTGCTCTGGCCAAGATGTTGTCTCATACGACGGACTTTTGAGGCTTGCTTGTCCTCTTCCGTGCGTAGAAGCAAGAGTAGCTCAGAGAACGAGGGCGGGCTCTCTTTTCTTTGTCCTAACTGGAGGTCACTGATGAGATTATCCTCCCAACAGCCGCGAAGGAATTGCTTTAGCAATTGCTTGTCAAAATCCGACACATTGACACCTCCTCGTCGCATTGTTTTGGTCAAACAGACATGTAACCTTTGCAAATAGGCTGATGGTCTTTCTCCTTCATTCTGCAGTGTGTTCATGAATCGCGCATAGAGCTCATCGCCATCTTCGACGGCTCCAAACGCAGAATCGAGTACTCTCAGGTACTCAGAGGGTCTAGCATTTGGACCTAAATGCTTAGTGACGTCTGTGGCAGGCGACAGAAGACTGTCAAGTATCCTCTGTGTGCAGTTCAAGTCAAAAACGGCTGGATCACTCATGAGGACTTCAACACTTGTGCGCCAGGCGTCGTAATCAGCTTCACTGTTAGGGCGAGGAATGCGCCCAGAGAAAGCTCTAATCCTACTCGGCATGGGCGAGTGTGAAGAAACTTCACTACTGCGCACCACATGTTCAACTACCACCCGCCGGACATTGGGCGGGTTAAGCTCAAGTGTGGGATGGAACTGGGTCGGTGAGTCAAGATCGATCAGGTTTTGATTTAAGATTGGATTCGGATCCGTAGACTGTGAAAAATCAGCAGCAGGTTGACTGGGGGAATGGTCACCCTGTGCATGCAGACTTGTCTCGCCTCTGTCAACAGGGGGAGAAACTGTAGGCTGAGGAGATAGGGGAGGCGCGTTTAAGTTAGCCAGTCCCTCTTTGAGCAGGTTTTCTAGTGAATGGCCACTAAGATTGGCCATTTCAGACAGTTGTCTCATGTATGCTCTTGTGACATTCCTCGCATTCGCTGCATATGCCTCAGTTAAACTCCTAATTTCAAATGTGACTTCGGGCTGAGCAGAGCTTTGAATAGTCTGCGGCAAAAGAGGATTCAAAGTATCCATTGCACTGGCATGATTGAACTCAGCTATCATCTGCCTGTGAAACTCAGAATGCGAATCATCTATACGGATGTGGCGGTTAACTGAACCGTGTTTCCCCAGGTAAATAGCTACTTCCTCATCAAGGTCACTGTTAGTAAGCCCTTTTATGATTACCGAGTTAGGGATTTTAATTGCCTCTTTAAGTACTACATCCATTTTGTCAAACTAGGTTTTGATTGTTTCTTATCGTTGTAATACTTAATAAGATGAGTCTCATGCAGTTTCACAATAACTCCTGGCTGCTGGCTCGCCAACTTGTAACACTCATGTGCGTGTTTCAAATACTCCCAGATCAAAACAAGAGTAGGTCACCCAAATTTGACACCAAAGAGCTCAAAGATTTGGACCAGTAGGTTCGGCTACGTACAGGAGAGGCGAACTGAATGAGACTCAGACAACCGCGAGTTTTGAAAAATAACCGGAATTGTATTTTTCTTTTCAATTAGAAATAACAGGACATTATGACAAACATACAAAACACTTACAAATGAAATTATTCCCTTTCGGTACCAGTACTCTCTTAATAACACCTTTTGGCAAAATCACAGTGATCACTCGATGGAAAAAAAAAAAGAAATCTTACCTGGGTGCACCCTTTCTAGAGGTACAGTTCACATCCAACAATGAACCACAATGTCAATCATCAGCATATAAATGTTAGCACTTATTTGCATCTTCACAGACTTCGTTAACTAATAGCAACAGTTAATCAGCTGGAGGGTTATTTCCAACCGCTCACACTCACTTTTGTTCACATTCATGGAATGTACAGAGTCCGTAAAA
>NW_005187459.1:266745-284415 GCF_000239375.1 Pundamilia nyererei
GTCGTCTCTAACTCCCGACCTTTCTCGACTAAGCAATGTAAAAAGAACCAGCTAATTACTCGTCTTAGCAATATACATACAGTAAAACAATCTTTCGTAAACGGCGAGTGCTAGCTCTCCGTCTATATTACTCTTTTTCATACCTCGTCTCAGTAAATCGCCGTGTCTCGTTTCCCCACTAGCTTGCTCATGGAAGGTTCGCGAGCGGAAGAGAGAAAAGAAAAATCTGTGTCCTCCTAGGCAGGGGCGGCAGGCGGAGCCTGTACCACGTTTCAGCAGCTCATTGGCCTAGAGTAACACGTGTCTAAACCAGAACAGTTAACTCCTTAACTGCTGCACCTATGGTTTATTCATTACAAATGAAGTGTGCTGCTTAGATTAATGATTCTTTTATTCTGGTGTATTCTAGTTAAGCCATACTCAAATATGGGTTACACATGGCATCTTAATTTATTCAAAATACAGTGCAATGCCAGTGTTCATCTTTAAACCCCTGCTGTCACCATATCTGTTCTTTTTAAGGATTGTATGGTTTTTATTTATGTATATAGACAGCTCAAAAAATAAAATAAAATGAAATAAAGAAACACTTAGAAAGTGTTGGATGGACTGAAACATAATGTCCTTCTATTAGACTTAGGTCAGGTGATCATTGGTTCCAATCAGTGGTATCAGTTCCTTCATCCTCCAGGAACTGCCTGCATAATCTCGTCACATGATGCCAGGTATTGTCACTCACCAGGAGGAACCCAGGACCCACTGCACTAGTGTAGGGTCTGACAATGAGTCAGCCCAAGGATTTCCCCAACCTAATGGCAGTTGGGGTGCCATCGCCTGTGGAGGTCAGAATTTCCATGGACATGCCTACCCACACCATCACTGACCCACTACCAAAAAGGTCATGTTAAATGATGTTGCAGACATCTCCATATCTTCTTCCAGACCCTTTCATGTCTGTCACATGTGCTCAGGGTGAACCTGCTGTCATCATGTCATCTGTGAAAAGCATAGGGTGCCAGTGGAGGACCTGCCAAGTCTGGTATTTTAGGGCCAATTGGGCTCCACGGTCCCTATAAGGCCCACGAGAGGTTTTTGGGTCCTCAGGCCATCATTATGAAGTCTGTTTCTGATTGTTTTGTCTGAGACATTCAAATCTGTGGCCTGCTGGAAGCCATTCTGTAGAACTCTGGCAGGACTCATCCTGTTCCTCCTTGCACAAAGAAGCAGGTACCAGTCCTCTTGATTGGTTAAGGACCTTCCACTGCCCCGTGCAGCTTTCCTACAGAAACTGATGTGCCATCCTGGAGGAGTTGAACTACCTGTGCAACCTCTGTAGGGTTCAGGTATCGGCTCCTGCTACCACTAGGTACACTGACACTAGCCAAACGCAAAACTAAAGACAAAACAGAAAAGATGCAGAGGGAAAAAATGTCAGCAGCCTCCACCTGTAAAACCATTCGTGTTTTGGAGGTTGTCTCATTGTTGCCACTCTAGTCCTGGTGTTCATTTCATAAACACTAAAACAGCTGAAACTGATCAACCCATAGGTTTAACAGACATGCTATACTCTGATTATAGTGTTCCTTTATTTTATTTTATTTTATTTTATTTTATTTTATTTTATTTTATTTTATTTTATTTTGTTTTGTTTTATTTTATTTTAGCAGTGTAATTGGTTTTGACTGGCGTCCCAAAGAACATACTCTAATAATGTGAAGAAAAAAACAACAAGACGGAAATTGCATGCAATATTTATGGGTTGTGTTCCTATTAAGTATTATTAATAGCATTCAGCAATTTACTACCACAGCTACATAGAGTGTTTTATAATGTCCTTTTACAAAATAACCATTAACTTTAGAACTGCTTCATACCCAAGCCAAAAAACTTTTAATGCATAGCAATATTTCTAATATTACACTTCAAGTATCTGAAAATAACCTGGCGGAGCAATAAAGAGTCTATGTCTGCTGTCATTTGTTAAGTCCCTGACATCTCATTACTCATAAAGTCCTTTTACTGGCCACTGAACACCAAGCAATTAACACTTTAAGTCTTCCTCGTGTCAAGTGATGCTTTCCTTTAGGGACTTTAAACCCCGGGATGCTAAAGAGATGCTGCCTGAAAGTTTTATTCAACTAAATGTAGACCTAATAGCACAGAGAAGAATTCAAAGTAAAGAGGAGGAGAGAGAGATAAATAGGTTTCAAAAGGGAGCCAAGGTGTGAAGTGACCTTCTACCTTTAAAAGGTTCTCTGCATTTCATGCATTTATTAAAATGAGCCTTTTAAGACACCACCTGCATAAAAAGATGTTTTGGTTACGTGAAGGTACAAAAATACTGCCAGAGGTTTGTAAAAGCCATTTTTTTCTTTCTTCAGAGTATAAGGAATGAATCTCAGTGAGTTTACCACAAGTTCGGAGAGTAGACAGAAAACAGTCAACAGTTCATAATGAGTTTGAAAATATACACTAAGAAGCAGTCAGTGTGAATGACGATCAACAAGACAAATGAACTGTGAAGTTAGTTATTAAAGCTCAAATAGTATTAAAATGGTTGCCTGGGTCTGATTTTGTAGGGTTTTTTTTAATCTTCATTGTAACCTATAAGCAAAAGAATCATCACTACAAAGTACGGTTTCATTGTACAGCACATACATTCCACCAACTGAGTTGCCAAAACTGATCTTCACCTCATAATGTAATCATTCACAGTATACTGTAAATTCTAATTTACATTGGAAATGTGTACAATGCACTCACAGTGAATTTTTCAAGTTTAAGCAAGAAGATAAAAACAGTTTAGAGCACTTAATATATTAAGTCCAACATTAGTGAAGTCTAGTCAGAATTGCAATTTTAAACAACTAATTTGAAAGTAATTTTTAAAAAATATAAAAATATTTTGTGGTTAACAAGAGTCCCGTTTACTTGTTAAACCATGACGATTGACTGCCTGGAAAATGGCAAGTCAAACTCATACTTGCACATTTCAGAAATCCACAGAGATTAATGAAAACACAGTTTGATTTTCACCTTTCTGACTGACGCTGCTCATCTGAAAAATGAATTTACACCAGTGGAGGTATCAGTGGAAGGACAGTATGACAGTGAAGTGTGAACATTTTTGGTGGCATAATTTGTAGATGGGGCCCAAGTCACACAAAAACAGGCTTAGTTTGCACAAGTTGGCACTGGTTACATAAAACAAGTCACAAAGCATGATTTCATTTCACCTGTGATGGGTTAAAGTCACTACAGGAGACAGTAACATTTTTTAAAGGCAGGAAGCTACTGCCATAGATTAAATAAAATCCAAATCACCAAGTATTAAACATTCAACTGTTTGGGATCTAATTCCTTTTATTCATTGTCTCCTGTTTTCAGATGGGGGTTTTTTTTTTGTTTTGTTTTGTTTTTTGCCTGTCCCATTTGGATCTTTAGCCATCAGAAATGTTGTCTGAAGGCCAAGAAAGATGCCAAGCGGCTATTTTTAGATGTTTAAAAGTGAATCTAAGTGAAGCTTGTGCTGGAATGTCACTCTGGATTTTATAATTTTATTTGAGATCCATTTTAGTGGACTCGAGCAGTGGCTCGAGATTGATCTTGGGATAATCTTTGATCAATCTCTGTCTTTTGACTCTCATATTAAATCAGTGACCCACTCCTGCTTCTTTCATTTAAGAAATATTGCCAAATTTAGGACTATTGTCTCCAAAGCTGAACTGGAGATGTTTGTCCACGCCTTCATCTCCCCCCGGTTAGACTATTGTAACACACTCTTTTCCTGTCTGTCTAAGGCTTCCTTAAATTGCCTCCAAGCGGTCCAAAATGCTGCAGCAATGCTTTTAACCCACATTAATAAATTCTCCCATATCGCTCCCATGTTAAAATCCTTGCACTGGCTTCCAGTTGGGTAGAGATATAAGTTTAAAATCCTCACTTTTGCATTTATGTCTTTACGAGGTGAGGCCCCCACCTATATCACTAAGCTTCTCCAACACTCTCCAAAGTGGATTGTTTGATCCACTAATAGTGGTCTTCTATCTTTTCCACGGAGGGAGATCACACTTTTCAAACTCTAGCTCCAATACTGTGGAACAGTTTACCTCCCCCGCTATGCACCATCAACTCTGTGGCTTCTTTTTTTTAAAAAAGCTTAAAACACATGTGATTAGACAGGCATTTGGGTCATGTTCGTGTGTAATATGTAGTGCTTTTATACTTCCTTTATATTGTTTGTTTGATATGATTTTACATTCTCATGTGAAGCACTTTGTAATAGCTTCTTGTCTTAAAAAGTGCTATATAAATAAATTTTACCTCCTTACTTACTAAATAAAGGCTGCAGGGGGGATTTTGGGGGGTAAAGAATAGAAATTCCCAGCATAGCACAGTAAGACACAGCTTGGTGTGAGGCAGCATCTCTGTCTTCTCTGAAAATTATGTAAAAGACTCTAAAGGAGGTTTAGTACATTGTTTACAAATCACTGCAAAACTATCCTGACTTCCAGTCTTACACTGAAGCTGTAATAGTAGATAGAACTGGTCTGAATAAACTAATCTTTACATCTATAAAAAAAAAAAAACTTTTTTATTACACCATAGAGAAAAGAAGTTAAGCTTGATGCAAAAGCTGAAAAAGAAAAACAACAGCACACGTCTGCCTCATCACAGAGTCCTCAATTTTACCATCAAACATCTGTATTTATATTGACTTTCATGCTGAGGGAACATTCACAAAAGAACACAGTCAATACAGTGAGTGCTAACCACAATAGACCCACTTTTCTGAGCTCTCATGAAGATAAATGCCAGCCACAAATAGACAGCTGTCATGGCAACTCCATATCTAATATCTAAAACGTCGCATCCGTCTGCTCAGACTCACAGAAAACTGGACACTAAAAGGTTAAGAGCGCTAATTTAGTTGGCAGAGTTATGAAAAAGAATTAAATGCACGATTAAGTTTCGAGAGGGTACGTGAGTAAGTGTTATTTTACTTCTTTATTCCTAGTAATTGAAAGATTTGCCACCCGTCCCCTGCTTTACAGTAACAAGAACCCAAATATTTGATGACTTCTTTCCTCTTGTCTGAATAAAGACCGCAGTAGCCCTGCGTGCGGCTGGCAGATTCCCCGTAGATAAGCAATCTGCCTTGAAACGCTCGTCCCATGAGGCAATGCACTCAGCTTATCAACGTGATTCATCTTCCTGATTGTTTGGCGTGTCTTAGGGCGGTGGGTGAGAGGCACATCGACCTGCTGCAGCTGGATGGTGGAACGAAATGCTAATCAGCCGGTATTTGTGATCAGCGGTTTAGTGCATGTGAAAGAACGGGGGGACAGGCTGTCTGTCCCATTGTACTGCCATTCACTCACTCCCCTGTTGCTTCCCTCACAGCACAGGCCAGCCTATTGCGGTAAACATTAGCCCCTGGCACTGCTGCTGAAATATTAAAGCATCTGGAGGAGGGTGTGCGCGCACAGGTAGGCGTGCAGCTGCTCCTCTCCTCTGATGACACGTGGAGGATTAATCAGTGCAATGCGCGCGCTTCGGCAGAAGAGCTAAGTGTTAGGAACATCGCTGGTCTCATTGGCTACTTGGAGAGAGCGAGAGGTGGGGGGAGGGCTATTTAAAAAAAAAAAAAAAAAGGTCCGCAGGATGACCAGCCCCGCGTGCCGTGTGTGAATAAACACGTACAGGTCCGAAGCTGTAAACAGTTTAAAAAAAAAGAAAGAAAGAAAAAGAAGAAGAAGAAAGAAAGAAAAGAAAAAGAAAAGAAAGGAAAAAAGAAAAAGAAGAAAAGGGGGGAAAAAACCTTAGAGCGTGAGGGCTCGGCGGAAACTGGAAAACTTAGGCGCTGTCCATGGTGCTGAATTTGAATAGCCCCTCGCTGTCCCCTTGGGCCGTGGGGGGACCGGCGACCCCGCTGTGAAGCATCACATTGTTCGGCGACCTGCTCGTACCTGAGCTCACCGGATGATCGATGATCCGGAGGTCGGTGGTGATGGTGTATGATTCCAACCGGCAGGTTTAGAAGGACAGCAGACTCGGTCTCGGTTCGCACGGGAACATGGATGAAGGACTTGTGGGATTAAAAGCCCGAATGAAGACAACATGTCTCTGAGGAGGCGGCTCGCTACGTACTTTCACAGGTTATCTGTTTACTGAGCAGATCAGCAGATCGAGCCCGATTCAGCCAGAAGCAGCAGGAGGAGCAGGAGCTCATTCACTCATCCCTCCATTCATGAGAGGAATTCCAACACGTTGCAAAAAAGATGAACTGCTGTAATTTAGTAACCCTTCAATAATAGGAGATTTGCATTAAAAAATATTAACATTAATCTAAGAAGAGCAAATACATCCACCAAGGCATGGCTCGTCTTCTTGTTTTTGTCAACTCCGTGGTCCTGTTGCTTTTTGGCAGCGATGTGTTCTTGGTGGGAGCAAGTAAGTATGAGCCTCTCAAGCAGACTCAAATTAATTATTGTGCCTTCTTGTAGCCTTGTAAAATGCGCCATTACTCAAACTATTACAGCCCTTTGGAAGGGTTTACGCACCTCAATCCCACAACTCATTCATATACATCAAATACGTGCTAAAATACGATTATGCCGTTGCATCCAGCTAATAACATCTGTTTAACCTGCTGTATGATCTGGGCCTTACATTATCACTATTCTTACCTTATTTACTATCTCTAAATCACTAATAAAACCAGATATAGTGTTTGCAGTGTTTTAAATATACCTTTGGTGTTTTGAATAGCCTGATTACAGATAAACAAAAATCAAACCAAAAACTATTTTAACAAGTCTATCAAAAGAGCACATTCTTGTTTCCCCTCTACTCAATTTAAAGGTAATATTATGTGCAATTCTACTAAAGACAATTCAGTTTAGCCTGTTTTAATTAGACATCCAAATCCATACATTTAATTTCACTACAACAACACTAGTTGCAGAGCCAATGGCGCCTTAAGTTCAATGCAGCAAAGAGACAGATCACCAGTGCATAAACTGTGGTTTGTTTGCATTCTTTCCATTGCGAGGTCCGCTTCAGGCTTAAAATGTATGAATCCTTGCTATTTCTGCCACAGAAGTCTCCTGAGCCTCTGTGTGCATGCATCTACAGTATCTCTGTCTCTTTATCTGTCTACCTCTATCACTTTCCCCTCGCCTCTCAAGGGAACTGAGTCCTACATGTGATAGCGCCTTGAGAGAATCAGATTGGCACTTCACGGTTTCTGTGGGTGGGTGTGCTCTGTCTGCCTCAGACACCTATTCAGAGCTTCTTTTTTTTTCGAATGTTTTGTGGCTGACATGTGACGCAAAAAGGCATCTCTGATCTCTGTGGAGTTTGCCCAGAACGTAAGCTTGTCACTGCTGAACACATAAATGTTACACTCACAGATACAAATGTGGCGGCTGCTCTGAGCTTTAAAGTAAATTGAAATAAATGCTGGATTCATTACCGCCAGTCCAGACTAAGCTAGGAGAGTGCTGGATTCAAAGTCATTTAGAAGAAGGTGTGACTTAATTTTATGATAATTCGGTGCATGGTGAGGGTATGGAAAAGGATCATTTCAAGTCACTTGGAAGTCCAAATGAAAATGTGTATTTATGGCAAATGTTAGTGTAATACAAAGGCTCTGAAATTTATTTTTCCTTCATTTTCATGTCTTATTTCATCTGGGCCAAAAGCTTTTTCTGCAGCTTGTTAAAAACCGGTCTTGAAAGTAACGCATCAAACTCATCACTCCTCTTGCAATTTTTGAGAAAATTCCAGCACTTTCCAGACAAAACCAAAAGTGAGATGCAGTTCTTCCTTAAATCAATCAGTACAAGCATCCACACTCAATTTCTGTCATTCTAGGTGATATAAAAGACTTGAATACTAGTACCTACGTTAACATTAACACAAACTAAAAGCAAGCACATTAGGAAATAGATCCCACATGAGCGTCAGACACTAAACAAATGTAAATGAAAACTTATTGGATTTACTGGCTTGCTGGGCTCATATCATCCTTCAAATTGGCAATATGCTGTTCATAAACCTGGTGACATATTCATGACAAATAGATGTTCTCAGTTACAGATGAATTCATTAGTATGAAAGCCAATATTTGCCCATCTTGTCATAATTATCTGCTGTGACACGGTATTTATTTTAAACAGACACACACACATAACGAGGGGGAAACGCAAGGTAGATTTTCAGCGGGTTTTTGTGTGTCACTCTTGTCTTGTTCAGATGTCTGCAGAAACCAGTAAACACCCACTGTTGGTGCACATTACACTTTGAGGCGGATAAAGTGATGTCCGCTTGAAACTGAAAAGGCTCAAGGTTGGGCCAGTGATTATATTAACCTTAGAGCGGTGCCGTGTCCCATCTGGTCTCACTGCCATTTCACAGCCTCTGGATCTGCGAGTAATAACACAGAGGGTACCTACAGTAAAGAAAGGGGCGCTAAGTGGTCCTACAGTCAAGGGGATCTGAATTGTGGAGGAAAAGACGCAGGAGCTAGCCAGGCCCGTTTACACACATAACCACTTCAGACTGCTGCGGCAAAACTAAATAGAGAAGTGGATTGAAGCGAGAGACTTAAGATCACATCAAATCACTGCTCCCGCATGACATCATGTATGAAAGAAGAGTCTCAGAAAGAAGAGGATTGAGAGTGAAACAAGAGGGAAAAGGCATTCGCAGGTAATACAGGGATGCACGGTGCTGCAGCGGAAATAAAAGCAGCACAGCACTGCTTAAAAGCTCGATAGCAAGCAATTTACAAGCAGAGGAGAACATTTAGACTTCCCATGACTGACTCTGAAATATGTCCTGATGAAGCCATTTGAAGATTGACTGGACAACATGTCAAAATCGGAGGCTTAGTTCTTCCCTTTATTTATGTCAGCAAGAGTTTAATTTTACGAGGGAGGTTGACATTATAAGTATTAGATAAGGATTAAACTATAAGCAGTCCTTCAAACTGTCACTATCTTAGAGGTAATTGAAATGTGACTAATAATAAAGGAACATTAAAAAAAAAGCCACTTTTCTGCCTTTAAATGTATTTTTACCAGTAAACAGATCAGTCCCCCTGGACCGTTGATGCCCTCTTAACTAAACACAAATTCAGGTTAGGCAGCTTTTAAAGTAGCAGCAGCATCAGTGTAGATGTTTACATAGAAAGACTGCAGAAAACATCAATACAGTTCAATTGAATTCATTAAAAAAATGTGGGAAGAATGGAAAACCACCATAAAATAGGTCAGATATTGTGATATCCAGCTGTAGCAGATTTTTTTTATATATGGTCATTTCATGAACCTTTTACAAAATAACATTAATAGATTTAGAAAATCTCTACACATGGGGAACAAAGCTGAATATCTACAATGAGCGGCAGTGATCTTCAGGCACTCAGACAGTGTGTTAAAAGCAGTTATAACTCTGTAGTGGACATTACTGCATGGGCACAGAAACACTTCCAAAAACACACGCGATCACTACCCAATTCATCTATTCATCAAAAAATGGAAGTTAAAACTCTTGTGTGTGAAGAAAATCAGATATAAAAAAAGATCAGAAAAATGGTCCAGTGTAGGAGCTCATTTACATTTAGGTGAAACTAGGTTTGAATTTGTTTACATTCTTCTTCGAGCTAAAGCGGAGAGAGCATCAGTCTTATCAGAACACTTGGAGGACCACGCCTTCAAACACGCCCCCTCTGGGTCTTTTCTTTTATATATGCTCCCCCCCCCCCAAGCTGTTTGTTCTCATTTTTGTGCCCCACCCTCTCTCCTGGTTTTCCACTCCCTTCACTTCTTCACTTCTCATTAGTACATGGGGATCTGCCAGGCCCGGGAGCCACCTCCAGTCCCCATCGAGGTCTTCCCCAAACGGCAGCTCTATTCTTGATTAAGCCATTCACCTTTATCTACTAAAAAAACGCTGCCCAACCTAAAATAAGGCCCAGCTAGTGAAAGTATGTAAGATAGCATCCATGACTGTGTTGATGGCATACATAACTTAACTGAAGCTCAAGTTATCAATGAAGGAACCATTAATGTTGAATGGCACAAAAAGATTTTGAAGCAACACAGCACAAAGCAACACAACCAGACAACTCTTTTTTTTCCCCAGGGAAAGCGTTGCTTATTTCAGCAAAACAACAACAAATCTCATTTTGCACACGTTCAATCACAGCGCTGTGATAAGACAGTCTGGGGTCTGACTGGGGACAGACCTACAAAACGCTGTTGAGGAGATGAAATCCCTTTTCAAGGCATAATAGGATAATGTCTTATTCCCAGCCTTAAAAATTCCCGTATTCCAAATATTGTCTTGTGTTGACAGACTCAAATCTTATAGATTTGAACTATAAAATGTTTTAATTTCAACATTTAATATTTTGTCTTTGTATTAATTTCACATAAAGATGCAGTTTAAAATACTTCAAAATCACTGAATTTTGTTTTTATTTTCATTTTTCACAGCGATCAAACTGTTTTGTTTTTTGTTTTTTAAAGTTGACTAAGTAAAAGCATAATCTCTCATTTTCCACTTCCAAATTCCTGTTTAACCATCGTGTCATGCTTATGCATTCCTGGGATAAAAAGCATCATAAGCTGTCTTCATACAGTAAATCTGAACTTTTATTTTCTGACCATAAAACATATCCAATTAGTCTTATGGTGTAAAGCATGAGCAGCCAATAAGAAAACAGGCAGTTCTGCTTCGCAAGCAAACATAGAGGTCAAAATAAGAGATGCTGCCCCTTTATCTGGCTCCGATAAACTCAACCTGGGCTCATTTCCACACAGCTCATCAGCCATTCAAAGATCCACCAGCCTTTTCTCCATGTCTGTGTGTGCACTCTGGTTAGATGGGGCACTAGCTAATGTGCTCTGCTTTGGCTATAAGCTATGATTCATCCTGGCAGTGCTCCCACATCCCGAGAGGGATGTACCTATTGCCTTTTTATTTCAGATCTTACATAATGCATTCCGTTGAGTGGGGCTTACCCCAGCCACATGGCAGATAACAAGTACTGAAGTCTCTGCCATGACAATCATTACTGCAGTGGAGAACATCAAAGAAGCTAGAGGGGATCATTTGAACTTCTGGGCTGCACATTAAACACAATGCTGTCTAATAAGCCAGCTGTGATTCAGTTTTATAAATGTAAACACCTATTTTGTTTATTTAGTCTTTCATATGATTGAATAGCAGTTTTAAATGTAAGCATTTCAGCAAATCCTTCATTTAAAATGCCTCATGCTTCAGGTTTAAATATGCGCGTCCCAGTCAAATTTGCAAGTAATGGATACGGCACCTTATAGGAAGCGGGCTTTGAAGTAGTGCATTACATTACATTAGCAATGATTCAAGGCCTGATTGCCCTTTACTGTCACGTGCTCCATCATCACCAAATGATCCGCAGACAGAGCATCATGGATACGAGCTGTTTCTTTACCCATGCGCGACTTCGTGTGACCCTCGTTACCTAAAGGACAATGAGCTAAAGAGAAATGAACACGTCCCATCTGGGATGAATGCTGCCCCCTGCTTCTGGCGAAGGCTCACTTTAGGGCACGTGCTGATGGCAATCAAGCCTTAATGGTCTGTCGCTCTGTTAACAGCGGAGTCAAGTGTGACCTCGCTAAACAACGAGCACAGGTAACTCTGCTGCAACAACAACTGAAGCTTCTGTGGAGCTCTTTTAAAAAGGCGCCATTACTGTCAGTCAGTCCCAGGATGTTGGGATTTAATTTGAGTGATGAAAGATTTGAGCATAAACATGACATATTCGCAGTCAGAAGACAATTAAACACTGTCGCAACAGAAGGTCGTTTGAACCATGATTGTACACATATATATCTACAATGTCCTAAAGGATTTCCAAAGTTCAAAGAAAATCAAAAACTATACAAGACTTCCTGTCAGTCTTAACACTGCATAGCCCCTTCTTACATAAAGTTGTTCTCATTACATGGACAAAATGAGGCAGATATAACCTCCAAACCTCTTAATGCCTGTGTTACCTCCCCCCCCCTCCCCCGTCCTCCCCCTGACTATCTCCACAGAACATTAATTTCCTCTCGCGCTTTCCATCACAGGGTAAGAATTAGCTCGGTCCCTTGTTCAGCTCATTCACTCCCTTCCACAAACCAATCCGAGCGTGTCATGAGCCAGAGAAACCAAGCATCATGCTCGTGATTGACCCACTACGTGGCGCATGGGGGTCACCATGCGCCACGTAGTGCCATGGGAGCTAGGGCAGGGAGACTGATAACCTTGTCTGACCCGGGCTCCATGGATCCACCTCAGTGTCACCTTTTGCACAGAACAGAGCGACTGTTGCTGATTCTCTCAAAGATAAAATAGGAGGCAGGAGTACCAGAGATAAAAAAAAAAGAAAAAAAAAAGAAAGAAGAGAGACAGACTTATGTAGATAAGCGCGACTGAGCCAGGAAACCGCACATCATCTGAAAAACCTCTCAATTTCATCATTTCGGCTTTCATCTTTCTTTTTCAAGCAATATCTTTTATGGTCCATGCACAGCACATGCTGTGATCTCAAGACAGCTGTGTTATGTATTATTAAATCCATGCTGCATGACTTTACAAAAGTGACTGAAATACAAATTTACTTCATAGCTGTCAATTAATGCTCACTTTGAGGTGAATCGTTAGAGCAAGCATTACTTAAAGGGGCCAGTTGTATATGTTTTACAAGGTCTTCTCTGATGTCATTGCAGAAAATTTCCACTCATGTGACATTTTCCACATATCACCAGCTACCAAGAGGCCATTAGAAATAATGGTAGCAACAAAAGGCTCACAGATAGTGTCCAGGTTCCAAACTGTCGAGCCTGTCCCATCTTACCTATTCATCTGACCTGAGTGATTGCTTATCGCTGTTCAGGCCTCCCCCCGTCACTCTGTAATTCTCCTGCTCTTCGCTTGCCCCCGCTTTTGTTCCCACTTTGCAATCAGCATGTGTACTGGCAACCAAATCATGATAGATGGCTGCAAAGTGACAGGCTGAAGAAGCATAACCCTGTCTAGAGAGGTGAACATGATATAGACCACTATAAGGCTAGTCAGTCAGGCTGACCCAGAAGCTTGTCAGGACTAGTGCAAATATATTTGCAGGTTCATTTAAAATGCAAGTACACAGGTTATTTAAATGGATTTATTTGTCATTTATTGTAACTTTTGGGTTAAAAGAGGCAGGAAAATACTGGTCCCTTCAAAAACACACATTACAAATAATTAAAATAAGTCCAGAGTGTACTAACGGTTTGTGGATGCCTGTAGAAATAGATCTATTCCTGACCTGAGTACAGTACATTACATTTTACAAGTAAGACTGAAAGAAGTGAGTATGTGGGTTCTCTGAATCTTAGACTTCAGAGTACCAGCACGATTTTAGAGACCCTTCATGAACACAGATGGCGTGGGTCTACTCAAATATCTGGAAAAGCTGCTGGATTAACAGATCTTTCTCTTGCTGTTTACTCTCCTCCAGACCGGCCACCAGCTCCTGTCAATGTGTCTGTCATGCACCTGCGAGCCGACTCTGCAACTATATCATGGGAAGTTCCAGAGGGGGACATAATAATTGGTTTCTCCATCTCACAGCAGGTAATTCTTAAAACTTCAAAATGCAAAAAAAGGAAAGAAAATTAAATTCAAAGTTTCCTTCTTTCTTTCTTTTTTGTTGTTTTAGCCCTTTTGATTTGTAAATAAGCTTTCATCATTTCCTGTTTTTTGGTGCCAACATGCCAGCAGATAGACTGGTGAAGTGGTGCATAATAATAATTACCTGCATAAAATTGGTACTGGCTGAATGGAGCATGGCTCTTAGCGTGAAGCTAGAATAAAACCTGCTATGCCCAATTTGCAGAGAGAAAACATGAATGCACAGAAGTATGTGACGCTGCCAAAAGTGCATTTTTTTTTTTCATAATGAAAAAATTTCAGGCTTAAAATAGGAAAGCCAGTAAATGCTAACAACGAATGACAGAATGCAATACGCTGCTGTAATCATGTTTACGCTTTACGCAGCTGAAAACATTATGCACCCATTTACTTTGTTTTTCATTCAGTGTGACTGATGGGCTGAACACGACACCCACTCTCCTTCTTCCTCCTGTATAGCAGCTGCATTTGAACACCATCAGCATCCGCCTTCAGTGTCTATGGCAGTTTAATCACAAGATTATTCATTGTTTACAGACAGCTACATGACTTTTTTCTCTCCCCCCAACAATAAAATCTCTCTGTCAAGCGCGGCCATAGAAATAAATAAGAAGACATTTGGCCTGACGTCACTCTAAGTGCAGATTGTTTGTGAGCGCTGAGATCCCTGCATGTTACTGGAGGAGTAATTCTTTTTTGCTTTAGGTCCTGATTGCTCCAATAGCGTTCGGAGAAGTCAAAGATAAAGTTTGAGATTGTGAAAACTTGTCTCCCGGCACTTGTGGTCTAACTTAATCAGACATCAATTCCTAGTCGAGACCCCATATGATGAAAATAAAGTGCCAACTGCTAATATGATAAAATACTCAGCATGACTTTCACCAGAACCTGGAATATTTTCTGGTTGGTCACCTCTACCTCACATTGGTTCCCTGATTGTTTTTTTAATGACACTGGAGAGAAATACATTGTTGACTATAGCACTAGCATAAAGAAAAAACCTCATGAGGTGAAACAAAGACTGTCTTACCTTTAGAGCCATTTTGAGGTTGTATTTATGCTATCACTGAATCTACTCTGCTCTTTGCTTTCTGTTTAACCCTGCGATATCACGCATTAACAATATTGCTAAATATCCAAATCATTTTTTAATGTTTCTGTAATGGTTATTCTACCAGTACGTGCAAGATCCTTAATCCAAATTCTATTTTTAACGCTTTAATATGATTATTGTGTTTATCCATGAATTTTCTTATTTTTTGTTTTATCAAAAAGCTGGAAAAATAGTAAAGCGCATTATTATTCATTATGTTTTGATTAAGATGCTAATTACATTTATATACCTGCAATCCTGAACAGAAAAATGAGTTTTAGTGGTTAAATGTTAAACTCGATTAATTTCTGACTTGTCAGAGTAGTCACATTTGGTTATGTGCCTAGTAAATAAAAGATTTTTAGTTTTTGGCAGATTTCTAAAACATTTGTGGTATCTTATTTTTATGACTGGTGATCCAATGCATTTTTTAAACAGTGAATATTTTAAAAAAGATTGTACTTTTTTTTGGTCCGAATCTCAAGGTCTTGTTCAAAGAGAATTACTGTGTTTCGCTCTAGAATATATGTATGGTGGGTCTTTACCACAGAGTGTATATTAAGGAGTGACATAAAAACGACCTAAAATCTGCATTCTTTCTAACCATCAGCAAATGGGTTGCTGGTCTTATTTTGCACAACATGATGTTTGGTTTGTAAGTGATAGTGCAAGGAAAACAGATCATAGAGCAGGTTATGCTTTAGGGTGGACCTAACTTTTGATAAATTGTTAAAGGTGAGTGGGCAGCAGAGACACCCCTCATTTGTAATGTCTGGTTTAAAAGAACCAAGAAGGTGCCAGCCTAAATGCTTAGCTCAAGACTTCATTCTATAGTGCTTGCGTTACAATACAAACACTATGTAAACATTTGTTGTGAATTCACGCCAAACAATTCACTATCGCTTTGTTTTTCTTCTATTCAAATATTCAGAGGCAGGATGGACAAATGCAGCGATTCATCCGGGAGGTCAACACAACCAGCCGTTCTTGCGTTCTTTGGGACCTGGAGGAGGATACAAACTATATCATTCAGGTCCAGTCTATTGGCCTCTATGGCGAGAGTCAAGCCAGCAAGAAGGTCCATTTTCATACCCTTAAGAAGTCAGACCGCTTTCCTTCCAACAGCTCCAACCAAGGTATGGTACTCTGAGACCTTGAGCAAAATTCCTCTAAAAAAAAAGGGGGGGGGGGGGGGAGTCTCACAACATGCTATGAGTCATTGAAGCTGTAGACAGACATGATCAAGATTACTGCTACGCTTACAAATCATTGAGACCTGCATGTCTTCGACATGCTGTGGAAAGAAAAACAAAATGTGGCAAGAGCAGAATTCTTGACAGTTCTGCAAAGAGAACAAAATGATTCTCAAAATGAGATAAATATGTGGATTGCTATTGTGTTTCAAACTGAATACGCTCTTCATTTAGTGTCCGAGGAGCCTTCAATCTTCTAATCAGTCATTAAACAAATTAAACAGAGAAGTACGCGGCTAGGTGTTTGGTATTATTGTGTGCTCCACACAGAACAGCAAAAACGAAAAACAAAAGCAGCAAGTTGTCTGAGGAGATAAGAAAGAAAGGATTCCAAGGCATGATGAAGGTGAAGACTACAATACATCTCCAAGCAGCTTGAATCCTGTAACCAGAGATTAAATCTAATTAATAAGTTTGAGGGCCACAGGACTGCAGCCATCCTATCTGGAGATGGATGCAGAGAAAAACTGACACAAGACTGAATAGAAGTTTAGAATGTGTAGAAGGGAAGACAACCAAACTTTGAAACAGTACAATAAATCCTTTTGGAGATTACAAAATCTGTCAAAAACTTGTTTAAAGCTAAAAATGATATTTCTCATTTATTAGGAAAATAACAAACTGAATTCATGTTTTTACACCCAAATGTGAGGCGGCACACTCAACCGGACTCTGAGAAGTCGCAACTTAATCAAGCGCAACATTCAACATTCACTAAAACTCATTTTACTGTTCAGAAATTCCAATGAATAACTGTAATTTAGCATCTTAATTTAAAAAATAATATATATATTTTAAATGTTTTCTTACATTTTCTTTGTAAAACTGAAAAATTGAACGTTTACAGATGAGAAACAACAATTATTTTTTGGCATTAAAAACATAATTCAGAATAAAGACTCCGTACATACTGCTGGATTAACCATTCCTAAACATAAAATGTGATTTTTGTAATTACCAAAATTTTGGGTAGCTATGGCAAAAACCTTACACTGGGTGATTGTGTCAGAATTGTCAATGCAACACCTACTGTGCTTTATCATTTTTTAATCGATTTATTTATTTATTTATGGGGGTTTTTTGCAATTGGTGACACATGGTGGCATAAATGTGTACAGAGTACAATAAAACAAAAAAAAAATCATCAGAGTGTCAGAGAGATCTACTGTGTCACAGCTGCTCTAACAGACCTCTAACATCTTAAAGCACCCATATTGACACGATTCAGAAGTGAGCTCTGAGTCCCAATCTTAACTCAGCCATAAGAAATCACACATTCAACCTGACAAAATACATTCAGGAAGAGTGAACAATCTACCAATCTACCAGATAAGACATGTGGAAGTCTAATTAAGTGCCAGATTCCTGCGATTGGCTTAAACAATCGTTATAAACGATTGGGTTAGGGTGGGCAAGATGCTGTCAAATTTGTCTAAGTGCAGTAGAATTGATAAGTTCACAAGAAGCCACAGCACCAGTTTTGTGCATTACGTAACACATTTGTTTTTAATTTTACACGGTTTGCCACGGGCCTTTTTCCCGAGGCACAGGCAGAAGCAACCCATTACAGACACTCTTCCCGCTGTTGCGCTAAAGCCTCTTCTTACT
>NW_005187459.1:285530-286551 GCF_000239375.1 Pundamilia nyererei
GCATTACTCAACTTCTCTTTTCTTGTTTGACCCTGTATCAGTATTTATGATTTCAATTTTCTTGTCAAACCTAATTCAGACTGAATTACATTCACACGTGGTGTCACTCACACAAACCATCATACACCAATTGAGGGTGTAGAGTATTGTGATTCTCCAATCAATGACAGCATCCATTCTTACATTTCACCCATGAAAACCTGTCCCAGCTTAACTCTTATAATAAGATCTGCAGGTTGAGCTACAGGAATCCAATGTGACCCATTTTTCACTAAGCATTCACCCACATGTTAAAAACAGAACTAGGCTGTCTGGTGGTCACAGCCCACAACTGGGTTATAACAAAAAGTTTTCCACATTCAGGAGTGAATGTTTTAATGTTAAAATACGCATATAAAAATATCTGAACACTACAAGGGATCAAGCAGATGAAAAGACAGCAGACTCAGCTAGCTTATTATTTATCACAATATCAATAACAAAAAAGACTCCCCTAAATTTCTGCATATTAACAACAAACAAACAAACAGAAAACGCAGTGTCTGTTATGTTTTTAATTTATAATTTTTTGAAATCTTAATGCGCACTGAGTTCATGTGATATTTTTTGTTGGAGATCTTCCTGCTGACTGTTGTTCCATAAAAGTCAGCTGGCTCCAGCACCACAGAGCCATTTCAGAGGTCCTTTGTCACAGCCAAGTGCCTTCTATTGAAACTAAATTGATTTGTGGTATACACCAGACAACCCAGAGTCAGAGCTATGATACATATGAATCAATAGGAGGGTTTTTTTCTCTCTTTTTTGTGAACAAAGCAATTTTATTAATAATGTGATTACATATTGGTGTATATTATTTACCTGGGCTGGCCAGACTCTGCATCCTCCCATTTTCTATGAAGTATTTCCTGGCAAGATTCAATAAATACATTGGAATAGACTGCAGCACTCCTTTTATAGCATCGATATCACTTTCCAAAGTCTATTTCAGCTTCATTAGTTTCACAGAAAGCTTGTGTGAGTG
>NW_005187459.1:292637-333755 GCF_000239375.1 Pundamilia nyererei
AGCTGCTCAACGGCATGGGGCATCCTTTGTCACATTTGCTATATTACAATGTTCATGTGTTTGAGCAACACGTCCAAACTACAAGCGGGACAATTCAACTTTTGAACTTTTTGGGAAACATGGCTGCAACAAAAATTGTATTTACTTTCACTGTGATAATCAGTTAATAAGTCCGATCGTGAATCAAACTTTTTCAGTGGAAAAACTTTTAAAGGAGCAATGCAGCCTAAAATAAAATTGCTCATTCTAAAGTAAACATCATGAAAGACTTCAATGATGCACCATTGTGGCATCAGCACAGAATCCCTGGTGTGTTGTCGCAGTTCACAGCCACAGCCAACATCTCGGGATTAGGGGGCGAGCAGAAGCAGGGTCGACTAATTATCTCTGCACAAATTATTTGGTGTACAGGAGGCAGCGAAATCTACTCATTCCTCTTTAGCACAAATTCACACAGCATATATGAGTCTGCCACCAACATAAAAAATTTATGAAACAACACATGGAAATGTTATTCAGATCTTTGTGTTATTACAGCATCATGTTTCTGCATATATAAGCCAATGATCCAAAGGGTAATGACCACTCACATCGAACAAATAAACAAGTCTTATTTTACAACACTTAAAAGATCTGGTGCCAATATCTTGGTGTCAGATACATTAGAAACCTGAGTTGTTTTGGTGGCAGAAGAAGGAGACATACAAGGTTATAATGGTTAGGTTTATCAGTGTAGTATATGCACACTATACAGCCTGTACCAGTGTGCTCTTGCAAGTGAAGTTTGATCATTAGATCAACTAAAAAACTTCTAAAAGGAACGAGAAGTTCAGTGGGGAAGTAAGAAGTCTCACAGATTGCATTCATCTCTGAAGCCGGTCTTTGATGTGCCGTCATCAACCCAACGCTTCCACCAGAAGTCTCTCTACGCACAGACCCGGCTACGTTTTCAGAAGTATCTTGCAGTGTAGACACCAAGCCTTCCTACATATAAATGTTGAGTCCAAAATAAGGTTCAGAACTTTTTCATCAGATTGGGATATCAGCTGCAACTCCTATCTCTCTCACATAGCACACAGCAAAAGACCATCACACTCACGAGGTTGCTGATTGGGTAGTCTTGAGGAGGCGTAACACAGGCCTCAGTACTGGACATACACTCGATATTTCACTCATACTAAAGTTTGGATAAAGCTGAATGAGTGTTTTTGTTTTTGTGGCATAGGTTTACAACCAGAGCTGGCAGCAATCCTGGGTGCTATGACAGTTTTTCCACCACAACTTAACAAGATATTGGTATCCATGGGAACAAAATGATGGAAGTTGATGCTAAGAAAAAAAAAGAAGAAAAAAAAAGGGAAAAAAGTTAATTTATCATGATTTTTGCTTTAATCCCTTCAAATATCCAGTCATCTGTAATTTTACATGTAGTTCCAAGTCTTTTTGGCAAATTAGCATCCTGCTTTTCTCTTTAATTTGTGGTTGATTTTGACGATGTACTCCTACTTCTGCCCTCTCGCCGCTGACATCCTCACACTATCAAGATGGGGGAAAATATGACACTCCAATTGACCCAACTATCTGACTGTTTTTATGCGAAGAGAGCTGAGTGTCTGGCATTTGAAGCCAGTTTCTTGACAACTTGATTCCATAAAAGAGGCAATTGGGAAGAGTGGGGCTCTGGAAGAGTTCCATCCATACGAGCTGAGAGGCAGTTTGGAAAGTTTCTAGTCAATCCACTTAAAGGAGGATTAATGTTACAAGATTGATGTGTGGGAATGCCCACCAAAACTACTGTAGTTCTGTTAAATGGCATAACTGTCATGAAGGGTAGAGAAAGTATACATTTTTGTCAATCCGTGCAGACACAAAGTGAGTTTGATTCATATTATAAAGCAGACAGACTCTCTCAGACTGTGCCAGACTATTATTTCTACTCCATAAAATGTCCCAGTGGATTGTATTTAAATGCGCAGTGCCTCTTAGATTTCATATTTAGTGTTCTGATGTGCTCTGTCTGTCCTCTCTCCAAGATGACCCCACTGTGCAGGGACTGGACAAGTCTCGACATCTACAAACTGGAGAGATGATCATAATTGTCGTGGTCTTGGTCATGTGGGCAGGTAAGTTTGTAGATTTCATTCAATTAAAAAAAAAGAAAGAATGAAGAAAAGAAAGAAGGACCAATAAGCAGGAAGAGGGGGGAATAAATATTCAGTGTGAAGCTCACTCAGGATCACTTTTAGTCACAATAATAATTCTAATGTGTGCTTTGTACGATGACAGCAACATCACTCCTCCTTGCACCCACCATACAAAACAGAGCATCAGTAAAAACTGGCGGGACACTGATGAAGTAAGAAAAAACATAAAACAAAGAATCCTGAATCAGATTCAGGATCAGCTGATTTAGTATGAGACTACTTCTTATATTCAGGTATCATTAGTCTGACAGGAGATTGAGTACTGTCTAAAATGCAAATGTTACAGCAGTTGTTTTAAGTTAAATGAAAGCTCTGCAAAAAAAAAGTCAGAACTATAATGGGACAGTTTTTTCACAGTAGGTAAAACCTGCGGCACAGCAATCAAGTTTAAGCTAAAGTACAAAAAAATGCAAGTGGGTCTGTCTGTAAACTAAACCTGACGACTGCGCAGCAGTGTCAAACCAACATCACACTTTTCTGAGCATTCTCGTCTTCTGGGGTTCTCCTTTGAAGTAGTGCGATGATTAATGAAGTGTTGAGGCACAATGAGAAGTGGCGTATCTGTCAGGCAGCTAGGAGCAGGGCTTCCCACCCACAAGGACCAGAGTGAGATGTTAAATAATACTAATGAGAGAAACCAAGGTAACGCGGAAGCTGTGAAGAGCGGGAGTGAAAGACAAGAAGCAACCCGTTTGGCATATTCATAATGGACTCCACATTTGTTATCAGTCAAGCTTAATGCCGGATTTACCTGATCCTCTTTGAATTTATTCATTTAGAGTTAAAACTTAAGACACTGCTCAAAGAAATCAAATCAAATAATAGGGAATAATTGATTCTGTCAGTGTAACACTTCCTAAAGTCAGTTACACTTTAGGAATATCAATCAGTGCAGTTTGGAGCGGAAATCATCGTGAATCCAACCTGACCGAAGAAGCTTCTCGGATGAAAGCTGAAACGTCTTCAAGCAACTTAAAGAAGTCCAGACGCTTTTCTTTCTAAGCTCCTTAGACTACAATGATCTGGATGACTGAGAACCTTCACAGACATATAACCTGACCAATCTTTCTCTAGCTTTGCTTTTTGCTCGTGGAGTGAGCTGGGTTCTAGTGGCAGTTATGCCAGTTGAGCTGGATGGTGCTGGTCAGTGAGCACAGGTCACTAAAGGACACTGGGCCCTTTAGTGGGAGTCTATTCGTGACAGTTTGGTCAAATTCCTGCACATGAGATCATTTTGAAGCGCTCTGGCAGTGCTCCTCCAGCTCCTCCTTGCACAGAGGAGCAGATACAAGTCCCACTGTTAGGTTGATGCCCTTCCACAGCGCTGTAACTGTAGAAGGGCATCAATCTTTATGTAACTATCCATGTTTTGATAACTCATTCACACACTTTGAGACTGCTGGGAGGCACAGCAAAGCTTCTTGTGACAGCATGTGTAGGTGTGTGATCCTAGAGATTCTGGACTACCTGTGCAATCCTGAATGGGCTTCTGGGATTGTCTCATGCTACCAGAAGTGACAAGCACACTAACAAAAAGAAAAACTAGAGAAAAATCAGTCAAGAAGGAGAAGGAGAGAGCAATGGTCTGTGACCACCACCTGCAAAACCTTTTTAGGGGCTGTCTTGGGGTTTCCTCTCCAGTGCACCTGTTGTCACTTTCATTTGCACCGAAGCAGCTGAGATGGATTCATAACAGTTTAAACTTACTAACGAGAAATTAATGTTCTAACATTTAACTGTCTGTCTTATATTGTGATGATCAAGTGCTTCTTTAATTTTTGGAGCAGTGTGGTATAACTAAGTGATTTTTAATATAGTGCTAATCTTTTCTGCTATTCTGTTTAAGATTTCAATGTACTAACTTAGTCCTGACTAAACCATGCTTAAAATGTAAAGAAAACAGCAATCAGACATACAAAGCTGTGTAGCTGAAGTTTTTGTGGATACTCTCATTCTCCACTTCCGCAAACGCCTTTGTAATTCTACGACAAAACGATGAGGATAGATGCAGAAGTACCCACTCGTACCTTTCTGCTGCAGAGGGAATGACGTGGCTGCAATGCAGGAGACGACTTACATGATGCATGAATAATAATTTAACGAATGCATCTCAGAACAGCTCTGTAACTCTCATTACCAGAACTGTATATCACTTTCTGAATATTTAATAAAAGCGCCCCCATAAAAATTCATGACCTCAGTGAAGCAAGGAAGATAATTGAGAATACACAGTACTTATCCAAATTGGAGGCAAATCTGCATCTGGCAGATTTAGCAGTGAAAGAAAGCAAAGAGTATAGTGAATGACTCTCCTCCAAGCTTTGAGATAAAGGCGCAGCCGTCACCCTCCCGTGGGAACAAAATTCCATTATCCACATGGCATTTCAGCATGTGCTGTTAGAGGAATTGGTGACATGACAGTGATTGACAGCTGCCTCACGACTGAATTCCTATCCTCTTTTGTGTTTTGTTGCTAATGTGCCCCTGTCTCACCTCCTGGCAGCTGTTATTGCCCTATTCTGCCGGCAGTATGACATCATTAAGGACAACGACTCCAGCAACAATAAGGAGAAGGCCAAGCCGTCGTCAGAAAGAAGCACGCCAGAGCACCACAGTGGAGGACTGCTAAGGAGCAAGGTGAAGTCTCAGGACTGAGGCCACACAGAGACGGAAATATTTGAATTCGGTTCTTGTGAAGCTTCACACCAGCCTCAAACAGCTGTATATATACATCCAAGTAAAGTCTCTCTATACACACCATATGTATTGCTATTTCATATTCCACTGCTATGACAAAAGTTTATTTTCTCTCACTCTCTTGACATACTAGTTGAGCTGAAACTTTCCCTGAGTTGATGGCTGAAGTAATACACTGTGCGCTATCACAAATCTGATCTGAGTCACACCAATCTAATAAATTTCCACTGGAGGAACAAAATCATCCATTTTTCAGTAGGCAACTGTCCAATATTTACACATATAAAAATGTACAAACCTGAGACTATACTGGTCATTAAAAGTGCAGATTAAGTCCCTTGTCTTGAACAATACGTAGATAAAGCACCGGCAGAGCCTTAAAGAAGCATCAGACTGGAGTGGATAGATTAATGCAGAGCCCACGACCAATCAATTATCAAGGTCACTTACACTGAGAATTTTGACCTCAAGCAAAAATGTAACATTGCTAGACACTGAGTTCTCTCATCCTTATTAGGTAGTTGTCAGACACCTTGGATCAGTTTTCTCTTCTTAGATTTGGTGACTAGCACACTTGGTTTACCTTGAACCCAATAAATGTCTTAAATCATTTATTACTGAGACAGTGACAGCATACAGTTTGCTCCTTAAAGACAGAGTGGGGCCACATTTTGTCATTTCTTTGAAAAAGCAGAAAATTAACAATTCATCAACTGATGTAACTTGGAAGTACATGTTTAAAGTATTTTACATGCAAAATAAATTTTGACATTTCTTGATATTGATCAATCATTGGAGCTATAACTATATATTATTAAAATTAGTTGTTTTGTATAAGACGGTGCAACTTGAGTAAGCTAGCAGTGGCTTGCAACATATGAGCCAACACTGTCCAAACAAAATACAAAAGTATCAAAAGTATCAAGTTCAACAAAAGATAGAGCTGAATAAAAAGTTTGTTTAGCCTCATGGCTGCTACTTTATTTCCTAAGGTGTTGCCATAGCTGATGGCAAATGTATTAACCACTACACCTAAAGCACAGTAAGGCTTTCACACTCCACGTTTAATGGCTCTGTTAAATTCTGAGCTCAAGGCATCCATGTGAGCAGTGACTAATACTTATTTGTATTTTGTTTTTGCAGTTTCACCCTTCTGTGCCATCAATCAACATCATTGAAGTTTGAGAAGAAGAAAGCCAAACTTAAAATCCCATCTCTTCTACCATCAAAGCGTTTCGACCTTTCTCCCTGACGAGGGGGATGAAAGTAGAGAAAAGGAGAGAAATATACAAGGCTTCTGTTGGTCATCAGCAGAGAAAAAAAAAGTGTTGACAAAATACCTGCATGCACCCAGTATTTGTAGGAAAATGCAACACAAACCGACAGACACACTCCGAATGCCATCCAGTAATCCTATAGAAATCCACAAATGCCTACACACAGAAACACCACAGAGTAAGTACAACAGAATTCTACTCCTGCGGGTTTATTGTACATAGATTAATGTTAACCCATGGTGCAGTTAACATTGATGTCTTTGCCAGGTGCTTGGTATATTATTGCAATACAATACACACAATATGACGTATAATCTCTGGGAAGCCTGTCTTAGTGACTTTAAATACGCAGTGTATTTTTGATATTGGCATGTGCAATTAGACACCACGTTCACACGTTATAGACAAGTGCAAATAGTATTAAAAACTGCCTGGTCACTAATGTATATTATTTTCTGAATACAGTCAGTAGACTAATAAGGCGAGAAAGCAAATACATTAATCTAAAATTAATTTGCTACATTTCTTAGTTGTTGTTTTTTAACCTAATATTACAGTTGAACTGCCCTGGTCTGGATGTTTTTCTTCATACCTCATGTAAAACAGATATCTCTGTACATACTTCATCCATTTCCTAATAAAGTTGCATGCAAGTTATTTGCGTGTAGAATAGCCTTCAATGTGCATTCTAAGCTAGATGCCCCAAAATAGGGAAATAAACATGATTGCAGTACAATTAAGCTCTTAATGTTTTTATTCTTCTATTTTATCTGCTTTTAGAAAAAGGCACTGTCATTTATCATCCAGTGTTTTATTTCACATCTTGTACATCTTCTGCAAATTGTATTTTCTAAAGTGTAAAATAAAGCTTCTTTTGAAACTCCCATTACTAAATTGCAGCTAATGTAATAAACTTTCTCTCACCGAAAGGCATAAATCACTTTAACGTTGCACAAATTGCACTCTGACATATAAAAAGAACGTCAAATGTTACAAAGGTGCATGGTGTACATTAAGCGGGAGTGAGACTTACACCAGGAAAGTGCATTTCATGCACAAATTGCTTGGCAAGCCCCCTCACAAAAACGTGTTTTAATCCAAGTAATACTCTCCAAGAGCTACAAATGAGCCTGTTAATGATGTGGTGGCCAAAATCTAAACTAGGTTTCTTCACTTCCAGGTAGAAAATGTGCACAATGCTTAAAAATTGACAGATTAATTTCTATCTTGTCACAGCAGTTTTTCTGATACAACATAAAAGCTCTTTGTGGCTGGTTTCTTACCAAAACGCTACATAAATAAATTTTACTTACTTAATTTTACTTACTAACTTTTGGAATATGCTGGAGAAGTAAAACAAATACAAAAAACATTAAAAAAAGAATCAATAAATAAAAATCTCATCAGTAAAAACTTACTATTTTACAGGTTCTAAACCTTTGCCAAACCTTTGTCACTTAACTTTCTATTTGAGTTTGTGGTTCCACACTGTTTTGCTTTTTGTTGTGTTTTTTTCCCCCAATAGGTTTAAGGACCAGAGGAAAGATCACGATACAGCTGGGACAGTGATATCATGTACTGTTATGGGTACTCACAGGGACTTGGTGGAGATAAAGTCATGTCTTGTTAAAGCTCTCCAAATCAGCATGAGAAATGGCTGTGCTTAAGCTCTTCTTTGAAGTAATAAGACAAACACTCTGTAAAAATCTCTAGACTAATGTCATACAAACCGTATATTACATTCATATAGCAAACAAAGCATTACCATTCAGGGATGTTTTTATTCACTGATCAAAGTGAGAAAAAAAAAACAGAGCCAACACTGACTGAAAAACTGAAGTTATTTTAATGGCCACTGGAATTTAGCTTCAAAGCAAAATTGTCTGTTACTCAACACATGTAAACATGTTTAAAGATACAAAAATTGAATTTTTTGACTCATTTAAAATGTACTAAGCTATGCATTGTTAGCACTGTGACCACTTTTACTGACACGTCGATGCTAACACATGCAACTGTTTCTGCGAGGCTAGCTTCTGCTAGACTTAAATTTTTCTTGAACTCTGGTGGTGTTGGTGGATTTCAGAGTAAGTTTATTAGCAAATATTTGATAAACAACATGGTATTTTTCACTTATAACTTTTTCAGCAAGCACCTGTGCCATGCGTCCATGTAGTCTAGCTTTCTTTTCATGCAGCTTTCTTACCAAGCTAGCCAGAATTAGCTGATATCAAAATATGGTCACTTCATAGGACTAAAGCTGAGGCTTCAAAATTCAGGCTTCTAAACCAATGAATGAATAATTGCCCTGTTCAATCTATGGTACAAACATCTGAATGCACATAAATACCTATATCTGCTGCTAATAATAAACAATCTACTTGCTTAAAATGGTCAATATTTACACGTTAAAATAGCTCAGAACAGTTGGTTAGCACACCAGCAGCTGCTGCATTCATTTATAATGAGCCTTTAGTTATGAGACTGTCTGCTGCGGTGCTTTAGAGAACAATGAGCCATTTGATCTAGCCTTTAAACTAGAATGTTCCTAATCAAAAATGTAATTACACTAAAGTATCTAAGAATACAGCGCATCTTAAAATAGAAAGAGATTACAGTGTCCTGGGGATTAATAGGTAATATTGTATTCCCTCTTAACTCACTGTCCGTGCAGCACAGCAGACAATTTTTATTAGTTGTCCAGGTGATTTATGGGCTGTTAGGGCCAAGTGGTTAGATTTTAGATGTGATTCAGAGATCCAGGGATATGGTGAAGCTATAAATAAATAAAATCTATAAAAAAAAAAGGGTTTGCATTGGAGTCTACCTTCATTATTGTATTGCTTGGCCCCATCTTTCCAATATTAGCTTTCTCCTGTCTGTCAGTACTGGAGCCAAAATAGATAGGCAATTAAGATATATAGAAAGACATTTATTGCAAGCTCACTGCAAGTTATTACAGTTTATATTGTGTGTTCTAAAATTCCAGTTTTATAAATATATTCATATTGGCCCCACATGCATATACATGAATATGAAAAGACTGATGGTTCACAGGCACTGAAGAGCCGGCACATCCATATATATATAACTACATCAGTAAATGTGCTAAAAATGAAATGCAGGTTATGGCCCTCCCTATGATAACAATCTCAACTGCAGTGAAGTGTCAGCCTATCTGACCTCCACAAGCTGGTCTCTCCGGAGTCTCAGTATCAAATGGTACAACTATTACATACACAATATTAAGCCATTAGAGCAGGGCAGAGCACCTTATCAGTCACTAATTAGCCATCACAAAATTGTGTTAAATAGGCTATTAGCAATCAATTACACACTTATGAATACTAAATGAGCTGTTCATTGCCATATCCCGGGACACAAAGGACAAATATGACATTAGTAATCAACATATCCCTCGAAAGTTAAACAGTAATTTCAAATTTAGAATGACTGTTTAACTACGTCAAGTGTAATATTTTGTCCCGCGGAGCTAAATGAAAATAAGCCTTTTTCTTTCCCCATCATACGTGACCTTAATTTAATGTCTATGTCCAGAGGTGATTTGGATTACCGCTCGTGAAGCAAAACAATGACAAAGCTATTTATTGCTGCTATAAAAAAATAACTGGTGATGGTACTGAATATTCTTACTCTTGCGATTTCTTTTCATGCACTAGGGTTTAATTGACTGCTGCAGACTTTGCTGACATGACATGCAGGTGAGCTCTGCTTCGTCACGCAGTGAGCTGAGAGCAGTTTAAGTGGAAAGATTTATGCACTCCAGTATAATCAACAAAACAAGGCCTGTGCTGCATCAACCCCAGTTTACACATATGTAATGGAAGCAGAAGCAGCACACTAACAATGCTGTTGTTGTCAGTGTGACAATACAATGAAATAACACAGTGTGCCTTTTTAGTCTCTAGTGAGTTCTCTGAAAACATCAAAGTGGAGATTTTCTGTCACTTTTCTTTGTTACTCGTGACAAGCTGATCTTCTTTCTGAGGGTGGGCCGGGTACTCCACACTCTTTGTTCACAGAGTCAGTGATTTCTGACACACAACAGGTCTGTCATACAGCATTTTCATCATAGTGAAGTTTTCTCTGAAATGTTTAACTCTTCTGATCTAAAGTAGAAGACAGGCCTTCTTTGATCTCATGAATCTGATTAGTCAGTTCTCTATACACTGATCAAACATAACATTCTGACCACTGACAGGGGAAGTGAATAACACTGATTCGCTCTTCATCATTGCACTTGTTAGTGGGTGGGATATATTAGGGATTTCTCAAAGTTGTGTTAGAAGCAGGAAAAATGGGCAGGTATAAGGATTAATGTTTGATGATCAGATGACTGGATGGGATTTTCCCATCTTCCTGATCTGCAGTAGTCAGGATCTATTAAAAGTGGTCCAAGGAAGTAACAGTGGTGAACCTACGATGGGGTCATGGGTGGCCAAGGCTCACTGATGTACTGTACTTGAGGAACGAAGGTAGGCTCGCCTGCTGCTTCCAGATCCAGCAGGCGAGCTACTGAAGCTGAAATTCACAATTGACAATTCCCGACCCATGTCCATAACTGAAAACGCCAATAATGAGCACATGAGCAACAGAACTGGACCACGGACCAATGGAAGGAAGTGGTGTGGTCAGATGAATCATGTCTTCTCTTGCATTACATGCATGGCCAGATGCATGTAGGTCACTTACCTGCGAAACACCTGGCACCACACATTACTTTGACACATACCATCTACTGGAGGATTGCTGCAGACCATGTAAACCCTTTTGTGGAAATGCTATTTCCTGATAGCGGTGGCCTCTTTCAGCAGGATAATGAGCCCTGACACAAAGCAAAATGGTTCAGGAATGGTTTTAGGAGCAAAACGGTGAGTTTGAGGTGTTGATTTGACCTCCAAATTCCCCAGATTACAATACAATTGAACATCTGTGGGATGTGCTGGACAAACAAGTACAATCCATGGGAGGCCCACCTTGCAACTTTCAGGACTTAAAGGATCTGTTGCTAACATCTTGGTACCACAGCACAGCTTCAGGGGTTTAGCAGAGTCCATGCCTAGATGAGTCAGGGCTGAGTCAGAGCTTCTGCCATGAATCTCTAATATTTTAATCCCGAAACGTGATTGATTATTATCTTAAACACATATTTTTTTTAAACCACTTTGTGTCAGAGCTGATTCTCATTCCCACTTCTGCACACAGTCTGATAATGAGATTGGAGGCACCCTACTGTGATGCATCCTTGGAAATGAAAATATTTGCCAACCATAATTAATTGGTCTAAACAAACACTCAGATAGCTGACAGAAACACAAGCCCACAGAGCTGATCAGATTGGGTTTTTTAAACGTGTGATAAAAGCCCTTGACACTTCAGTGAACTGTTCAGATGAGCTTGTACAGAAATATTCATTCTTTAAAGGCTTTCTCAGAAGTGTGATCATTCTTCATTCAATTAAAAGAAATAAATTGTTAAAAATCTGCAGTAATGTGCAAAAGCCTTGAGCCACCTCCTCATTTCTATATATTTTGATAGGAAAATATTTATCGAAATACGCAAACACAAAGGGAAATAATCCATAAAGTGTTTGAACAATTCTAATAAACTTGAAAGTCAAGATTTGGCATGACTACCCTTATTCATCAACACAGCCTGAGCTCTTTTAGACAAACTTTCTTGTAATTTCTTTAAGTAGTCTTCAGGAATAGTTCTCCAGACTTCTCAAGGACATTCCATTCTCCATCCATTTTCCAACAAATTTCGCACGTGTTGGACTAATAAAGTTTATCTTATCTTATCCAGACAATCCCACATTGCTTCAATAACATTGAGGTCCACTGATTTTCAGTGCAGTTCTTGTGCAATATGGCATACTTCTGCATTTTCTTCTTGTTTCCCTTCCTTTATGAATTTCTCCTTGACAGCCACTGTTCCAATGAAAGCATTTATGCTGAGACAAAAGAGCAGAAGGATCAACTGAAGGGTCAGATGCATCTCTCGGGTCCTGTGTCAGATCTTTGCTGTATTTTCCCCACCGATTTTTTAAAGACATAACTCTTTGTTATTCACCTTTCTGGTGCAAATAAATGAGGAGTGTATATTATTGTTTACACTTACATTTATAAAATCTACTATACTAATCTATACTTTTATTAACATTTCACAGCATTTGTGCTGCAGTTCACCTGATTTTGTTTATAATGTTGTATATTGCGTTACCATCACTGACAATCAAACATAGGTGGCACCGTATTTGTGTTATGTTGGGTATGGTGCAATATTTTAAATGACTTTCATGTCAATTTTGGCACATATAATCTATAAATCCAACACAACGTAAGGTGAAAGAGCTGCAGAGGTCTGTGAACACAGTATCAAAACCAGTAACATCAATAGAAGGTGAGGTTTTACAGTTATACGCTAGACTGAAGAGTTTCCAGCCAGAGGAAGATTAGAAGTCAGATACATATACATGTACTTTCCTTAAAGTCCATCTTTGAATATTATCAGGGGTCACAAATCATTCTATCCATGTATGTAGTATTTAAAGTAATTTCCACCTGAGTTTGTACTTTAAATGGCCGTGTAAATGACACTACACAGGCATTTTTATTGATAGCCAAGAAGAATCACCAGACACTACAAATGGTGTGCATTTTTTTAAACCTTTAATCAGGCAACAGCGGTCGACAGAATTTAGAGACATATTGATCAGACAGCCAAAGTGCACGTCCTTGGTTGTGATTGACCAGTAAACTGGGAAATGTTTGAGAAAAGTACAGATTGAATAAAATACTGTGGACAGTTTAGCAGAAAGAGCTAAATCAATAAAGACAAAGCAAACTGAAATGTTTGATTTTGAGCTGTTTGTCTGCAAACCGAACAGCTATTTTAAAGCTTCTTTTCTGAAGATTTTTTAAAACTTCAAGTTCAGAA
Organism: Pundamilia nyererei; assembly: GCF_000239375.1. NCBI lineage: Eukaryota > Metazoa > Chordata > Actinopteri > Cichliformes > Cichlidae > Pundamilia > Pundamilia nyererei. Next base: position 305,776 of record NW_005187459.1, read on the forward strand.
TCATTTTGATATTCTGGTAGTGTCCAAACAGGATCGTAGAAATTAAACAGCACGACAGAAGGCTTCTAGTTTAATAAAACACAGGCTTCTGTGGACTGGTTTCTTAATCCTGTAATTAAAATGACATTTCAGCAAAATGCAGTGTTTGTACAAAGTCCTTTATTATGCATAAATATGTAACAAACCATAACAGCCTCAAAATTCTGTACACAATTTTACACAGATTAGGACACCTGCTTGTGAATCATACACAAACTGCTATTAACATAATATCACAACACTGCTGGAAACCCACTATTTGCATAGATAGAAAATAAGCACCTTGGTAAAGTAAATTCATACTGTAAACGTCAGTGTTTATTTGGGGTTAAGAAGTACAGTAGGTTTTCTGAGAGTACTTGGCTTCCCCAGTCGGAACTCTTTCTCATTTTTTAAAAACCTAACAGCCTAAAATGCTTTCTGGGCTCAGAACCTCACAGGGTGATTTGTATTCAGTGCACATAAGACTCAGTTTGGCATGCTGTACCTCCAAGTGCTGGTTTCTCTCTCTTCACTCCCAAAGACAAAAGTCTCAGCTGTGCCAAAGAACCGCATCCAGTCAAGATTTGCTGGGAATCTGCCACATCGATGGCTTGCTGTTTCCAGTATACTAGCTACATGAAACAATACTCAGAGGAGCCTGATGGAATTATCTGCGTCATAATGTTATTAATCCAGGACTTTCTTCTTCTTACATTAGATTACTTTTTATGTTTTATTAATTTACAAATAATAATTTAGCTTTAAGCCTATTCATTACCACAATTTCACCTGGACGATTTTTGGGACTTTAACACCATCACCATAGCGAAACTGTACTACAAAACCTGCCCATGCACTTTCACTCATGTCTTTGGCCACTCGTGGATTAATTGTGCTGTGCAGGCAGTAACAGAGCTTTGAACGCCTGTTATTTCCTACGTGCCAAAAGTCACTAGCTTCTCACTTTAACAACATTACAGTGCAAATAAAACTTAAAGTGTTTCTAGAATGAGTGTACATGATGTGCTCTGTCCTTATTACAACGCCCAGGACAACATTTCGTATTTAAACTGAGCTCACTACTACATTAATGATTATTGCAGGGTGGTACATTAAAGATCATGGCAGATTATCATGGTTAATGTGCCATTTTTTTTAAAACTATGCAACCTGTTCTCGCTATAACTGCTGCAGCATAAAGTAAAATAAAGGTTTAAAACCATGAAAAAAATGTTCCCAATATCTTTAATAGTATGTTTTAGTAGCACGTCTGTTTCTAAATTACCTGAGGTGTAAATGTAATACATTATCATAATTTAATATTAATATTATTATCCGGCTTCACAGGTTGAAACTATTGGGGTTTAGTTTTTTTTTAAACGGCAGATTTCACAGATTTCGCAGCTCTTGGACAGCAGCCAATCTTAAAATATCTAACGGCACTGAATCAGCAGACACATCCACACAGGAATCCATCAGTCAATCAATAACGGGTCTGAAAAAGGAGAGTACAGATCATTTGTGCATTACAGCATCGCACTGGCAGCGCACTCTGCTGACCTCCAAATTCACAGTCAATACTAAAGTGAACACATCGCTTCCTAGACCATCCTTGACATGACACAGGGCATTTCTGTTATCCATACTAAATAGTTTTGCTTTAAAATTTGTAATAGAGTTGGTATTTCAGACAGTCAGGAATGAAACAGTGTAATTAAGCCTCATGTCGTAACCTGATAAGCCATCCAATTATTCTGCAGCGGGTGTCATGACAACAATACGGAGCTCCCTGCTACCTCCCACCTACCACCGCCACAATTATTTTCAGTCGTGATGCCGTGAATACAGAGAAGACCACTTCAACCAGACTGTGGCACAATATAACATGCTCTTGACGACAAACAGCATTTGAGTGGTGGATATAAATAAACCGCACAGTCTAATAAAAAAACAAAAAAAACAATTGGAATGTATCATTTCCATTAATGAAAAGAGATGTTTAAGAGAAAAGGAAAAGCATCCTTTAAAGAGGACAGTGTGAACTATGTAACTGAATATAACAAGTAAAAAAAATGAGCGACTCCTGCAGTAGTAAAACCCAGTCATTTAAATCTGTACAATCGTCTAACCTAACGCAAAAGCACACAAGCATCTACACATTCACGTCCCAATTAGAGTGATAAAAAAAGCCCACCTGTGAAAAGCCCTGATTCTAATCATCCTACTTCATTTATAATGATACAATATGTATACATACAGTAAATAGGTACAACTTTGACACTGAAAAAATACAGCATATGGAAATAGGTTTCTTTAGTCTGATTTTGGGCTTGAAACACAGTTTCCATAACCTAACAGCATTAACAGTAACATTGTCTTTATGTACAGTGACAGCTGAATGAATGAGGAGATGCTAAACTCGCCGTATTCCAGTCGGACCGTGATGATCGTTACAGAAATCTCAGCCCGTTACTTTCGAGAGTAAATTCGCATTTATATTTAGCATTTAAGACAGAAAGAAAAACAACTATGCAAACTTTTATGTATGCAGTGCAAACCATAGGCAGATCACTCATTCACCCATAAAAGGCTGCATATGATTAAAATTTGCTTATCTTTTTTTTTCTTATTTTGCACAACTACAGATCTTCGGCATAAAGCCTGGGGTGCAAATTGGTAGTGTGGTGAACTTTCAGACTTTAGCTGCTGCATTGTAGAAAACGGAAGGCAGGATTTTGGAATTAGTAGTCACAACAACATCTTACCCTCTGTTAATTCAATTTTGATCACTGTTAGCATACATTTTTCTATTTATTACAGTTGTAAATTGCCAGAGTAACCGTTTTAACATAAAAACAGCTGGTTGTTGTGTGCATCCCTAATGGTCTTGAAGCTTTAGTTACTTAGTGAATACATCATTTTAAACCTGATAATGACACTAAATGCAAAAGGGATACCAAAATACTTTACCTATAAGGAAAAATAAAACATAGATAAAAGGTTCTTTCTTGACCTTGAAAATAACAATCTGGTAACTTTCCCAACACCCAAAGTTCAAGGACTCCTGAAGCTTTCTGCCTTATGTTTCCCAGCAGAAAGATGCACTCGGATTTAACAATTTCTGGGTCCTGTAACAAAAGGCGGATGAATAAATTGGTAGTTAAATTCCCTCTTCTCATACATTATCTCTATTATAAATACGATGGATTCCAAACCCCCCCACCCACTGCAAACAATGACCCAATATATAACAAACTGAACCATTCCCATGACAACCTGGCACATCTATCTGCTGGGAAAGGTCACAATAAGTGAATGACGTGAATACCCCTCAAGCAGTGAGAATTTGGGACCAAAAAACTACGATCATATACAGTTAGCTGGAGATTAAATTTAAGTACTCCACTTTACTTTGTAAATGTTACAAGTATTCTTCTTAAAGAAACATTTCCTTATTGACTGTGTTGCCAGGGAAAAAAAAACCTGACACACACTTTTATATATCTCTGTGTCTAATGGGGCCTTCATCCCCCAAAAGAAATGGTTTGTTCGATACAACAAACTGGATGATTCGTGTAAAACCCATTCAGCATCATGACAGAGTGTTCACTCCAGTGTCTGATGATGACTCCTAACACTGGACTTCCTCCAGCAAGTGCTGTGACTGGCAGCTGTTACTGCACCAAAACAAACAGCAAGATTAGAGAGTGCTCACATTTTCAGAAAGCGATAGCAGGCATATATACAGTGCACGCATCTTTGGACTGTGACGTTTGTGCAGTCTTTACTGTAATTTACAAGTGGAAACCACATGTGGAAATGTTTCACAAATTATGACTAAAAGGAGGAGACTCCAAACTTCATCCTGTGTGAATTGCATTGTGTACAAATTTGTGGTCCTTGCTCTCTTCGCTGTGGTGTATTGCACACTGTGTGCACCAAATTTTAAGATGGCAGGAGATGGCTGTTTACACTGAGAGAAGTGGGTTTTGACAGGCAGGCATTCATAGAAATAACATTTCATGATATCAGGGTATTCACTCTGGCTTCTCTGCAGCAGTGACTGAATATCAAATACAGGCTTTCTCATTCAGTTTGTGCACCGGGGAGGGTGATATGTTTTTTTCTTTCTGATTGAGTAAAGCATGCTGTTTTTGTCAGCCTGGGTACTGGAGCGTATGCTTTTTGTCTAATTTCTGTGGTGCTGTACGTCGGGCAGCTATTGCCGGTATGTTATTTAAACTCATTGTTGCAGACAGGCAACAGATTCTCAGTGGAGACCTCCGGGAGACTCAAAGCTGCATTGTCAGAGATGGGTTCGGAGCGGGACTCGGCCAGTCTGACAGAGACAGAGAAAAGCAGAGCATTGCTAGAACATTTTTTTCAGACGAAAAAGGGGTTTACAGTCTATACAAAGGTTAAAAAAACTGACAGAAGAAGGAAGCATATAATGTAGCAAGGTCACAGACACAAACACACAACGCCAGAGGATGTTGATTTGACTCAAAATGACAAAGAACAAATGGGAAAAGGGAGTGAAGGTGGATAAAGTGCAGCGTGTGAGGTCGTGAGTGGCAGACAACAAGAAAATTCAGTGTTTTTGATGTTGTTAGGAAAAACACTGGCAACACTGAAAACAAAAGCCAACTCCAAAATTGAACAGAAGCGCTACCCTCATTTATTTGGTATATTATATTTTAACAATAAACATTTTTCAGCACGCCAATGGCTTTGATGTGCAACTTAATGATTAAAATTATATCATTCACTCAGTCACTTTTTTTGCACTGGTGTTGGACAGGATGACAGACGAGGTCAGACAGGAGTCTCCGTGGGCTATGACGTTTGCAGATGACACTGTGATCTGCAGTGAGAGTAAGAAGCAGGTGGGAGAGAGTCTGGAGAGGTGGGGGTGTGCACTGGAGAGAAGAGGAATGAAAGCCAGTAAAAGCAAGATGGAATACGTGTGTGAATGAGAGGAGACAGGTGACAGAAGGATAGCAGCAAGAGTGAAAGGGACGGTTTACAAAGTGAAACCTGTTGAGGTATGGTTTGGTAATGGTGGCACCAACAAAAAGACAGGAGGTTGAGATGAAGATGTTAAGATTTACATTGGGCTGGACCACTAACCAAGGAAATGTAATATTAAAATTAATATTGAAAAACAGATTTTAAATAATAGTTTAATCCTAATTGAAATCAAAATAATCTTTTCAAGTAAAAACAAACAAACAAACAAAAACTTTAATGTGGCTCTGAGCGTAATATCATTTTCTTATCAGTGGAGTCACATACGTCCAGAGGCCAGTGCTTTCCCCTTGCAGAGAGCAGATTGGACTGGGATAATAATAGTTAGGATTTTTCACATTAGGCCTGAAATAAGGAGGCAGAGCAAGCATGTACTGTCCTAAAACAATACATTTATCACATCACTTACCAGTGTCTGTCTCCTCTGTTTCCATGTTGCTGCGTGCCAGATACAAGACAGAAGAAATCAAGACAAAGTGAATCAGTGCTAAAGGTTAGGATAAGTGAAGAAAAGGTGATAGGAACTGTTCCGGTAAAGGGCATCAGGAGTGTACATGCACACATTGTGAAGTGAGCTGCCCCACAAACAAGCCTAAACTAAACTAAAAAGAACCCTTCAGATTTCAGTGGGGAGAAGTACTTCAGTGCTAAATCGGCTGTAACACAGGGTCGCCGTTCATTTATGAAATTTTAAATACCATAAATGAATCATTTTAATTAAACCAGTTTGAACTGAAGCTGAAGTCAATAGTTGTGAGCACTTTTGGCTCTGCTAAAAATAGATTTTTTAATGAGGTCTAAATCCTGACCTGTGCAGCTAAGTGTTAATTAAAATTATTCTACTGAAGTTGGTTTAACGGTATCAGCTGCAGCTCAACTCGCAAAACTACAAAGTGCTACCAGTGACCCCTAGAGGTCATGCTGCTGCTTACACCAAAGTGGATTAAAGAGATTTAAACTGAATTGCCAAACCGCAGACCAATAACGTGACCCCGATGCTATATTTAAACAAGCGCACGCATAGATATACCAGGAAGCTGAAGAGGCACTGGTGATGGAAACTTACTGCAGTGTGTGCAAGAGATTCAGACAACCACCCAACCCCAAACCAAACAGACAATTCCTATACAAACACCTAATGTTATGAGCTATACAAAGTTAGAGCAAGAGTAAAGCAAGAGTAAAATACTTCACCAAAAACGTTTTTAATGGGTACTAGCAAAATTCTTTGCCCCTTAAAGACGACCCTGACGGCTTCCCCAGTACCCTTAATGATGAGTTTTGACACCTCATAATATATAAAGACATGGTTTAAGACCACTAGAATAGTTTCTGGATTTTTTAAAGGGTAGCTGTAAAGGCAGAGACTACCTTCACTAACATTTGAGGCAAACCCAGTCATTCTGTTGTATAAGCAGGCCTGAAATATAACAGAAACCACTCAGTTCACAAAAGAGCTTTTTCTACTTAACAGTAAATCTTTGGCAGTTAAACATACATTTTGGGAACCAAAGGGCTAGAGAGTAGATAAACAGCAGAGACGTTTTAAAACAGAGTTCTCCTTGAACATACGAAGAGCCACAAATAAAACCCTCCTCGGTTGTATCTAAAGGCATTCCCAAAGTCACATACAACATTAAATAGGTGTGACAGCCATGAAAACTCAATGTCACCCAGATTCTTCAGAGTTTCAGGCCGCGTCTCATTCACCAGTGCTGTACCACAACTGCAGCGCTTGACATCCTTGCTGACCCCTGCAGAGCACGTTCACTCTAAACACTTCAAACTCCTTTAGTGCCACTCCCAGGACGTCAGATTTAGTAGACGTTTATCTAGAGTTTCACCTACCCACTATTTGACAACTGTCCCCATCCCTGCTGAGAAGTGCCTGAGTGATGACCTGCTTTCCTTTTCTGCTCTCCACGCATGTAAAAGCAGCTTCCACAGAAACACACATGCAGAAAATCCCTTCGTCGAATTTACTCATTTGCTTTCCCCAAAACTTCCGTTAGCCACAGGCAGCACAGCTTAACGAGCGCAATGTCTTTAATGTGTGCAGCACCATCTTTCTGTAGCTGTTCTCTGACTTTGTAGACAGATTTTACAGAGCTGTAGGATGTATACACAGTCTCAGAGACTGAAAGCTGGCTACACAACGAAATTAAGAGTCATGCAGACAATCATACATTTTGTGAGCTGCGAGTTTTCAGAGTGATCAAGTGCATTAAGTAGTAACAGGTGAAATATACTATGTTTATATATTTAATTTAAAAGATACACTATTTTTAAATTGGGTATCTGCATGCAAGGATTTGTAACAATCAGGCAGAATTGGGGGTATTCCTTCACATCAGTTGTCACATTAACGTGTGACTTTTTCATATCCCTCATGTCTCACATTTCACCCGAGACTCACATTCCTGTCTCTGCAGGTATCCTACACCTATAAAAAGTCAATTTTACAAGCTGTCACACATCGTGGTGTAAGCGCTGTATCGTAATCCTAGTTCAGTGACAAGGTGTTGATGCATTGTGGAGCTCCCGCACTGGTTTGAGCTGGTGTGCTCCTGAAACCTCTGTCTGGGAAAGTGGTGATCTTGTAGCAATCAAAGGAGGTTGCTTGTTCCACATGATCTCTATGAGTCAATTATGCTTGATGTTTAGAACAAGCTTACAGCTTTAAGGGTGCATGTTGTACAGTGATGCCCTATAAAACAAATAATGTATATTTATGGAAACCTATGAATAAAAATTCAGTCAAATTCACCTTTACAAAAAAGGTTGGCCATTGCGTATAGAGCTAAATAATAATACAGATTTTCAAAACAAAATTAAACGCCACATGTCATTAAAAATAAACACACAAATAAATAAGGAAATAAATCCCTCCTTTTAATGTGTCAACAACACATTTCACAGAAGCTGGGTGAGGGCTGATGAAAGACTGGAAAGTTTTTTTTAATGCATTGGTGTGTACAGCAGTAACAGCATATAAATGTTTTTGGAGCAACACATGCTGTGGTGTATACATTTTTCAGGAAAAGCCTGGAATATTTCATCAAAAATGCTGATAACACCATTCTGCATGTACTTCAAAAGAGCGGCTCAACAGGAAGAGAACCAGGGTGTGCAGCCTGGAGTCCAGAGCTATCACCCCTTTAAAACATTTCATAAATTATGAAATGAAAAATAAGGCAAAAGAGTATCTGAACAGCCTCGGAGAAGCTGAGATTCTACAAGAAGCACGAAAGGGAACATATTTTCTTTTCAAGACAACAGAATCTGGTCTCCTCAAGTTCACAGAGGTAAAAGAACAGTTAAATGATAATTACTATATTATTACTATACAGTAGTAGCACTATTTTCTTTTTTCTTTTTTTTTTAATTGAAACACGTTTATCTTGTAAATAAGACACTAAGTCTCAGTGGGATTACCTGTAAAAATAAGGTTGAATAAAATAAAAGACAAATTTGCAGAATTCTGACACTAAATTTGGTGGAAAGGTGCCTCTCACACAACGGTCATATTAGTGGAGGATTCACTACAAAGTGAAACAGCGCAGCATAACTCCAGAGTGTGTAACTTGTAACTTGCAGAAGGTCTTTTGCATGAGTCAGATCATTTCTAAAGCTTTGAATTTTTCACACAACTCTTTGGAGATCAGATAATCCCACTCAACTATTCACAGTAAGAAATTTTGATTATGCCCACCCAAACCTTTGCATGCTACTGTGAAAATATCTTAAGACAGCTGCTTTGAATATCAAGTTATTTCACCAGTTTCAATGCCATCTTTTAGACCAAGGTACCTTGGAAAATCATGTTTATCACATTCGCCTGCTTATTTCAGTTTCTATGTGACTTTCAATATCTGTTTTCAAAAGAAAAGATATTTCATCCAAAGACTCAAAGGCCCTCAGTGTAACTCAGGAGCTATTCAACTGTAATCAAAAGGCAATATTCATTGTCACAATGTGTTGAATACATTTGTTTCTTATGGTAGTATTTAAATATTAGTGTGCATAAAACAAGAAAATCTGATTTTATTCTCATTAGCGCTCTGCAGAATTACAGTCACGAACAAAGCTCACCTTGAGAATGCATCCTCAAGTCCATCTTCCACATCCTGTTGAGACACAACAATAGGACTCAGTCCACGTTCAAAGTGCTTCAAGTTATAATCCTGCTCCTTCTGTACTTTCAAGCATTTGTGCATCTGCACTGAGCCAGGTGCTTGCCTGTTTGCTTATTCACATAAATGAACTGCTACTGAGGAATCAATCTGTGAAAATAGATTCTCTTAATCCAGTCACAGATGCAACTCAATTAACAGTCACAGTAATAGATATTTAGTACAATATGAGGAAGTACCCTGGAAAAATACCCCACTTAATAAGCACGGACAGATGATAAACTGCACAACTGCAGCAATAAAATGAACTTGAACCAGCTTGAACCAGGTCTCGTTCAGCCACAGGATCATTTCTCACTGAGAGGAAAGGCACATCAGGGAAAAATGTGCATCAGCGGGATTTCCGTGTATGAGATCAGTGTATATGGGAGACATTCGTATGGGTATGGTGTCACCTAGTGTTGAAAATCTGCAACTGAACACCAGATTATATACAGATGTGCAATAAATGTATAAAATTAGCTCCCATTATTTTATACTTTGCACATATTTATTACGTTTTATAGAGGATAAATGGCAGGATATGACCAATAATCATGCTATACTATTCCTTCCCACTTTTACATTTTAATCTTTTTTTCCACTGAAATTTAAAGTTTCAATTTTTTCCATTTAAATTTGGCTCATGTAAAGAAGAGGTCCATGGATATATGACCATATTCATCATTCTAGTCCACTTATTCGGTTTAAAAGTTTAAAGCACATTTAATAGAAAGACAACATCAAACTAAGTTGAAATGATAAATTTTACATGAAATAAACATGGTTTAAAAAACTAAAAACAAATATTATGTATGAACATTTAACAGTGGGATTATTTGATTGTGAAAGGAAGGCTATTGCAAAGCCTTGGAGCAGCAACCACAAAAGCGCAATGTCACTAACCACTAACCCCAGTATTTAAAAGCAGCTGGTTTGAGGATTTAACAGACATAGTGATATATTAGGAGTGGAGAACTTCTGAAATGTGCAGTACCCAAATGCTGAAGCAGGCATGGATTTATAGGCAAAAGGAGCAGACATTAATTCTGTATTTGACAGGTAGCAAGAGCACGCAAGCTAGCAATGATGTAACACTTTAAAGCTGACCTACCCAAGAGTCATGTTTGATTGGTCGCCTTCGAGTAGGGTTACTACGAGGTGAGGGCGAGCTGAGCGAAGCAGAGAATAAGGGCCTCCGAAGCTTTTCCTCCATCCCACTGGGCTTATGTGTCTCTGGATCTATGAGAGATGGCAGGTGCTTATGAGAGGCTGCCAAACAATAAAGCAAAAGAGCAGGAAGAAGGAAACATAGAGGGCAGAGTAGAGACAGGCAGATGAGAGGTAAAGGACAGACACATCCGGACGCAAAGGAAAGGAAGAGCTGTCAGATTTCAAAGAGGTGAAACAACATCTCCAGCCTGTGGCACTCAAAAACTTCTCCATGACAGGCACAATTTAAATCATCTCTGTAAAACATTAATGCATCTGTCTGCGTAGTTATTCCAAAGGTCCTTGAGGCTTTCACACCAGACTTTCTCTATGTCCTCAGGCCACTACCACTGGGAGCAGAGCAAATTTTAATTGAAAGAATCTGGGAAAACCAGGCCGCGACTAACAATGGATGATTAAGTCTCGTTTTGTAAGTCTGCTGACCCTCTGAGGTCAGGAAAACATTTTGACCTATAAAGAATAACCTATAAATGTCACAGTCATTAGAAGGCGCTTAAAATTCACTGTTTCCCTGAAGGGTGATTTGCCCTGAGCGTGTATGACAAGTGACAGATGACTGATACATTTGTGAGAGAGCAGTGTCAATCAAAAACTTAAAAGCCAAAATTGTGATAGACTTAGTATAACTGAAAAGGTCATTTAAGATCATCATAGGACTGACTTGCAGTGATTTCCACTTAGTCACGATGAGTTGAAACGGATAGGTTTGTGCGGATGAAACAAATCAGCATCTTATTATCGCTTCACTTCAATAACACAGCATATTATTTTCCCAGCATTAATCAGATCCCCGTGTGCAGACTGATTTCAAACGCGGATCTTGAGAATTGATTACAGAAGCAACAAACCTGAAAAAAGGGTTTAAGAGAATAGACACTCTTTGGCATTCTTGCTGAGAGATAGATGAGAAGATTGACGCCACTTTCTCGTCTCGACAGTAAATATTGTGCGACTCAAAAAGACAGCTGCCAGTTAGCAGAGCGTAAAAAGTGGAAACTGCAGGAAACTGTCAGCCGTGACGCATGATGAATTCTAATTTTCTGACATGAAGGCCCCAAACAGCTTGAGCAGCCTAGATCAAAACTTTCAGCTGTTTTAATGTGTCGTCTGCGCCCAAACACAGAGTGATTTAAAAAGGAAAACGTAATGCTGCACATCCCTAAAAACGCTTTTATCTTCTGAAACATGTTGCCTGCCTCGGATTCATTAAAAATCACATTTTTTCAACATTTAAAAAGTTGTATTTGTACTATTTTCAATAAAATTAGAGCAATAATAAAGATTTTCAAGTCATGACCTTATTTTGGAAAGCAGATTGTGTAATCAGCCTCTGTCATATCTTAAAGACTTCATAGTACCTCATTATCCTAGCACAGAACTTCTCTCTCAGACTGCAGGCTTATTTGTAGTAAGCGTTTCAAAAGTTTTCAACAGTAGAAAGAAAAAGTCGAATCCTGATAAATCTTGGAGTTAGGGCTGGATCAGATTACCCTGAAGCATCTCATTGTTATACTGCAACAGGCTTGCAGGCTATCCCATGATCCACTGAGTGTTTCTTCTTCACTCACCTCTTTTAACTCTCTGTGTGTTTATACATCACTACTATTTAATCATTAGCAACTATTAAACCCGGGTTCTATCTGCTCTCTTCTCCCCTCACCCCCAACTACTCATGGCAGATGGCTGCCCCTCTCTTAGCCTGATTCTATCGGAGGTTTCTTCCTGTTAAAATGGGGTTTTTCCTTCCCACTGTCACCAAGTGCCTGCTCGTCGGGGGTTGTCTGGTTGTCGGGGTTTCCTTTTTAATACTGTAGGGTCTTTATGTTGTAATTATTAATTAATATAACACACCTTGGCACAATATTGATTGTGAATTCAACAGAATTTTTATAATCTCCCCCCCGGTTTTATGGTGATGTGCCAGACTTGTTAAAAAGCAAAGAAAATGAATTTAATTTGGACTTGTTGCTATTTCTAATATTGAGAACTAGATAATTTGTTAAATCACATTAAAACAACTTCACAGTTAACACAGTATTTAACATTCTGCTGTCTTTTACCTTTCACTAATACAGTTATGTCTTGTTCGATATGCGGGGACACAATATGGATGAGGACACAATAAAATGAAGTTACCTGCTGGGACACACTGAGCGTCCGCTGCCTCCGTCTGCCCATTGCTTGCTGCGCACGTACAGCAGGTCCTGGCCTTCTTGCTTTTGTCTGTGAACCAAGAAGCTGTTTCAAACTCTTAGAAAATAACAGACTCCAACTATACTTGAAACTTTCATTTATGCACAGACAATTTAATGTCCACAAAATGCTGAGTATAAACGTAAGTTCCAGAGTCATTTCCTCTTTGTTCAGGGAACTTACCTTCCTGAGCAATCTCCCAAAGATCTAAGGCCACTTTAAAGGCCTGGGCTACTGTTAATGTTACAGCCTGAGCCTGGAAAGAGAATAACACAGAGAAACTAGATGAAATTAAATTATTTTTAATAATGGGTATTTGATTTTGTGATAAAGAAGATATTTTAACTTTTTCTTTGCATAAGAGTGTATCTATTGTGATAGATTTGTCAGAAAGCAGTATTTTTTTAATACTAACCACAGAAGTAAATCTCAAGTATCACTAAGGAAACAGCCACAAGATGGAGCCACACGCCACCCATTCTTATGTTACACTTAGAGTTCATAATTATTGGTCCTGAAACAAACTGAGCATCCTCCTAAAGTCTGACAACATATATCCAACACATCAGTCTAAATCCAGGTATATACAAGAAACCCACGGCACTGCAGACTTACAATTTTCTTCTTTTGGCAGAGAAAGGCATGGCACTCAAGAGTCTCGTTGAACTGACTCTGTGAAACATATGCAAAGACCTTATCCTGAGTTTTATCTGCTGTGCAGTATGAGATTCTGTTTTAAAGGAAAGAGAGAAATATGAGAGAGAACAGGATTTTATTGCAGTGTAGCAGTTCCATCAATTCACATGATATACAGTCAGTTACAAAGGCTCTACATATTTCAGCCAAGCACATAAATAAAGTAATATCTAGTCCTTACCAGGTTTTAAAAATAGGTAAATAAAACTAAGATCATTAACAACACATGACATAAAACACCATGTTATTTTTATTTGACAAAAATGGAGCCAAAATGCAGAAGGAATGCAGGAAAAACGAAGATGATTTAGTAGTTTAGTAGAACCACATTTGATAACGATAACTTAAAGCAATAATTTTCTGTCTCTCACATTGCTGTGGAAGAATTTTGACCATCCTTTACAATGTTTTCTCAGTTCATTAGGTTTTGTTTATACACAGCAAACCTAAGGACTTGCCAAAGCATTCCAATGAGGTTGCGGTCTGGACTTTAATTGGGCTACTGCAATGACTTGATTTGGGGTATTTTTGGTTATAAATTTGTCCCTTTGCTTTGAATCATCATCCTGTTGTATGGCCATATGTAAGCCACGTTTTAGCCATTAGACAGATTGCCTCACATTTGACTTATTATTGACACATTTGACATTGGTATGCAGAGGACTTCATGATCAGTAATAACTAAAAGGTCCCCAAAGACCAAATCATCACCCCTCCACCACTGTGTTTGACAGTTGGTGTAACATGTTTGTGCTGATATGCTCTGTTTGGTTTTCACCAAACATAGTGCTGTGCAAACATCTCGTCTATCCAGAAGTCTTCTGTTTTTTTCCAATGCAGCTTTCTTGAATGTTTTCCACTTGGGAATATTCCTTCTCGCTGCAGAATGATGGCCTGTTTTTATAATTGGCCTTAAAACACTTCCCAGATTGATGATCACCAACAGTTCATTCATTGCTGAAGTCTTCCCTCCTTGGCATTGTATTAACAAAGCTAAAGCTGAATGTTCTAAACCACAGAACTACCAAAATTTCTGATTTTATAGGAGATGCTAACATTTACTGATAACCAGTTAACATTTGATCAGCAGCACGCAGCTGCTACTTACAGTCTTAATTGCTATGGAAGCGGTAAGGGTGTAATATCTCATGTGTTTCTGCTCATCTAAGGTTGTATTTAGTTAATTTTCAGACCCAGTGCGGACCATATAATGTTTTTTAATTATGTTCCGATATGTAAAACCTTAAGAGTTTGAATTTTGCCATGAGTGTACATCCATTTATAATGAATGATACACGAAAAAGTACAAATAGGAAGGCTTTAGTGTCACACATGCGACACAAAGTACACAACATTACCTACTAGTCCGCACTGTGAATGAAACCTCGTAGATCAAGGTAAGCTGCACTGCCTACATGTCAATTAAGGCTGTAACTTTGCGGTTTACTTTTTGCATATGCATGAGCACACCAGTCACAGCACCAGAGCAATGGATATGAATAATATGCTGATTGAGTCCCACAGCTGGGCAAAGACAAATGAGCAGCAGTGACATCCATAAGTGAGTTGTGCTTGAAGCTGTAGGCACTTCAGAGTTTGGATGGAGAGAAAGTGTTTCATGCCGAACTCGAATGTTGATAAAATGTTACCTTTAAAGACTGAGCTTGTCGATTAACCCTGAATTTTCAGCAAAGGAGCATTATTTACACTTTTGTGATGAAAATGATAGAATTATTCAGGGGTAAAGGACTTTTTAAAAAAATATTATATTCAGATAAACTGTTTGCTGTTCCTCATTTTTTTATCTGAGAGCATCAACCACTGCAGGAAGGCATTTGAAACTGCAGGAAATCTGCTGAAGATTTTCTGAAATAACCTCCCTGACAGTTACATAATATATTGCGAATTCTTATCAACCGCAGAAAAATGTCCCCATCATGTGGGTATATATATATTTTTTCCTCTGAAGCATTTAAATTTCTACCATCAGTGGAAAATAGAAAGTCTAAGATTACAAATTGATCTCCACTGTGATTGTATTGCATTTGAGACCTCATTCCCAGCAGTCACACTGAATCCACTATCTGGTTTTCAAGAAATCCAATTGTCTGCAAATCCAGCCACAGCCTCGGCCCTGTGATTTTCAATAGTTATCTAAAACCCAATCCAGACAAAGTCCACCAAGCCATTTTGTTCTCCCACAGCAGCTTGTTTGGGGCTCACTGAGGCAACAAAAGCAGTGAATTTCCTTTGTCAGATTTTACACAGGCTATTAGAAGCTGTATTGATCTTCAGTCACTCTGTGTATATGCGATGGTTACCTGAATCGGCAGCGTGCGTCATTTGTTTGTTGCCTTAAATAGATATGCAAATTAGCCACGGTAAACGTTGCACTTGACCTTTTTCACTATAATTAAAAACAGCACTACAAGGACAATTAGGGGCTCCTTCCATAAAGCCGATAGCAGAACTCTTCGACACGAGCTATGTTGCTATTTTTTATATTCATGCTGTCATCATCATCACTGGAGAAAAGAGAAAGCTCTGAGTTGATGGCTGTATAATCTGCCATCATTAGAGCAAATTGTAAACTACGTGCAAAGGGGATTTGTGGATGGCTGACACTCATTTGCTACCCCAATTCAGAGGTGGGGGTTGGGTGGGTAGTGGTGCTAAAAATGAAGTTATGTATTCGATCAAACAACAACCATGAAATCAACAGCGCTCACTACTCCATCTCAGATTGTTTGCTGGCTTGCACCACTGATGCATGACCCACATAGCAATGCCCAGGATACCCAGCTTTGCGTATTACCCCCTCTCCCGAAGCGCGAACTTATATTTGGGGCCGTAATTGCATAAAAATGAGCAGGGAAAAGTTGAAAGGGTTGACCTATTTAAGATTAGAAAACAAGAATGACGAAACTCAAGTACTACTCAATACAACTCAATTATCATCCTATTGAGATAGTATGTGCTTTTAATTAACTTCATATATTTTACACAAGATGAATTTCACTTATTTTAAATATTTAAGCATCCACATGCCTTCATAATTCTTTGTGTTCTCAGAATTTTATTTACTAAATAATATGCTCCCTTCAAGGCATCTCCTTGTGCACATCTGGATCGCTTCTAGCAAACATAGATTTCCATTCTTACCGCTACACTGCATCTGCTATTTCGCAATCGACTTGCAAGTACAGAAAACACTACTGATGAGAAATTATCCTGACCTGTGTCTAAAGGTAACAAACGGAGCACAACCAAGAGCATAGCAATCTTTATTTTGGATTATGCAAGTTAAGCCTGTCAGTGACCCAAAAATTGTCTCGTACCATGCTTTCATCATGTTGCAACTATTCACACCACACTCAAAAACAGTTGTTTGGCCACACCAACACAATCCCTACTAAGCTACTGCCCTACTTGCCAGATTTGGCTCCCGCAAAATGAGATTTATTTTGAAGAATCATTATTTTGATCTAGTGGCGGACATCCAGCGCACATGCAACTGATCAGAAGGGGTGATCTAAAAATAACTGGGGCTTAAAGGAAGCAGACCCTGAAGGCGATAGCAGCTAAAAATTACATCAGGCGTGTTGTGTTTTTTGCATTTTTCTCGTTTCTTTCTTTTGCTTTTTAAGGACTGATCTGCTAACCTCAGAAAAAGTTCTATGAATAGAATTTAAATCAGTAACTGCAGCATTTGACATTTTATTTTTATTTAATGGCAGTATCTAAGCTTTAGCTGCTCTTGACATATTTTTAAAACCTTTTTTAGCCTTATTATGAAAAAAATAAAACATTTTCACAGTCAGTCTTTAGCTTTCCCAGAACAATGTGCTGTAAGCGAAATATTAAAATAGGTCAGTGCACACGCAGTGCATGTCTTGCAAGTCAGTGACCCCAAAACTGTTTGTGCATCAGTTATGATTCACATTACTAATATTATTATTTTGCACTGGACTGTCCAAAATCCCAATATCACAATAATCATATTAAGAAGCACATGCCACATTGACTTCTACTGTCAACAGCATAAAAGTCAGACTTATACATATAGTTACATGTATTCATCAACAAAGAGGCCTCTGTCCAGTGAATGTACATGTAAGATTTAATCCATGTGCCAAAGACACGTTTCTTCTATTTATAAAAACTCTTAAGAAAACTTTTTAGTCATTACAGGATAATAAGTGTCAGACGTGCGGCGCAGTGGATCTTATTTTCCAATACAGGCCTTCAGGTTTAAAGAACAACAGGAAAAAAAACCAACCTGACAGTATCGCATAGTTCCCGCTAAGCTTGAACAACAGAAGCTGAGCTGTCAGTCGCCATCATATCTCCAAAGGGGCTGTCTGGACTGCAAGCCTTTGATCTTCTTACTGTGTACCGCACCGGTATTTGTGAGGCAGCGAGAGAACGTCATTGGATATTATTTAAATATTTACAGTACAAAGCCTGAATAGATCTTCACACATCAAAGCCTCAAACCTTTCATACGCTGACTGAAACAGGTCTGCTGCTTAATTCAACAGTGATAACTTCTGTTCAATTTTCAACTTAGCAATACTATAAAAAAGAAAGAAAAAGCAGTGGGTTTTTTCATCTTTAAATAAAATGATGAAAGAAGCCATGTCTCCATGAATGTTTAGGATCACTGTTACACCCAATATCCTCAGCTTAGAGATCGTACAGACACATGTCAGAACCACGTGTATCATTACAAGGTGTGTTGTCAGTCTGCATTTCAGCTCTGCTTTTCTGACCCGTATGCTCTGCTGATTGATATGCTGGCTGTTCCCTGAGAGCTCTTGTCAGAATATGAATCAGCAACGCTAGCCCAGATGGAGTCTGAACACCCTCACAATGTTCTCTGCTGGGAGCATCTTCTGTCTGCATGTTTTAAACAAAGCATGTTTTTAAAAGGATGACAAACATCGATTACTGTATTGGCGTTGAATATCTGGATTTTTCTACACCGGCGCACATAAAGGCCTCTCCAGAGTGTCAGTACTCAAAAACGAACCAGCCACTTGTCTACTGATCCAGTAAGTGGCTGCATTAATCAAACTCCCACATCTTCTCCTACACCTGCAGATCTGCAAATCTGTGCATGACCCAGTAACACAAAACACACAGATTACTTATATTTTGAACTAAACACAGGAAGATTTCTTCAGCACTGATTACGGTTCAAACATCTATAGGAATCCTTTGTTAGAGACTGATCTAAGAACAAGAAGCTGTAACTTTAGCCTAGCATAAAGACTGGAGGTAAACAGCTAACCTGGCTCTTCTTGATAGAAAGCTGTCACACCAAATAGCTTCTGACATTTAATTTGGATTAACTGGATCTGGTGAATCTTTGGAGCCCACCTAATGTGCACTTTTGAAAATTGTGCTTTGTTAGAAGCAGAAAAATTTGACTTCTCCCTAACAGGAACTCTGCTTCATTATCATATCAATCATATCATATCACTTCCTTCCTTATATATAAGCTCCATCACCGATCTGTAAACTACTGACGGGTATTATCATTACAATCCAGGGTTATGCCGCTGTTTGCAGTTAGACAACAGCAGCTCTGCAAATCCTGGAACATCAAGCTTATGACAATAAGCTCTAACCCTTTAACATCAAAAGCTATTGGCTATTTTGAAACTGTAAAAAGTGAAATTCCACCCATACAGGTTAGTATTGCATTGTTTTGGGTGTGGATGGGTGCAGTGGGAGGGTTATGGGTGCTGGGATCCTATTTTCCATGCCATGCACAATGCCCTCCTGTCTGTTTTCTAACCCCCACTAAGCTTCCCCTGAGGGGAAACAGGCTGGCTTTAACCCAGTGTGAATCCAAAATTAATTCTACAAACACACAAGTTTACATACACACTCACTGTGCAGGTTACATCCACAAAGTCACAAAGTGTGGACATATGTACACATAACTTGTGTATCTAACTCCCCCTGTGGATGCTACGCACTCTAAACACAGTCTTGATTTGCTTGATTTGAATTCTTTCACACTCTGCTTGCTTTCTTGGCCAACAAATGGATTATGTGCAGCAAAAAAAAAAAAAAAAAAGATACGAGGGGGTGGGGTGGCTACAAGGAAGTGGAGGTGGGGGTGGGGTTCCATAAAATCTTCAGTCAACCCGAGCACGGCATGTGGTCCTTCACTGAGTCCTGTATCATATCTCGGCAAACAATCGAAGCTCGAGTTTCAGTCTAAGAACTCTGTTGTCCTGTGTTCAAAGCTCAGTTTAAGATAATGAGCATAAATAGGAGCTTTTTTTTTCCTTAGACAGTATAAAGGAAAAGAGGAGAGAAAAGAAGGAGATCAAAGACGAGGCAGGTTTCACTAGCCTGTGGTCTGTTACTGCTGATAAGGTGGATCAAGAGGGGATCCAGAGCTACACCTGCACACACATCGATTCACCTTCAAACACATCGTCTTTTATCAAAGCTTGTTCTGTAATCACAGTCCAGCCATATGATATTTAGACTGTAATCCCAAACAACAAGAGGCCAAGGCTGTATTACAGAATGCTACCCACACACACACACACACACACACACACACACACACACACACACACACACACACACACACACACTCTGATTTGTTAGAGTGAAACCTAGCTTCTGTTCACATGAGGGATGCACTTATTGTGAAATTATGGGCTGATTTAGCCACTTTCTGTTATGTTTTGTTGTAATTGGTTTCCTTTACCCTTTGGTGCCAGGCAAAAGAAGATATTTCATTACCCTATTGTTCAACATTTAGTCCAAAATTGATGTGATACAACAGATAATCATCTTGTGATGTACCCCTAATTGACCCACTCACCACAGCTCTGAGCAGAAAACTGCTTAGTTTAATGCTGCAAAAGAAGCACGGCAATGGACAGAAGGGAAAATGACCTACATAGAAGGTCAAAAAATGAAGCCATATCATAACAACAACAGCAACAAGACTTATATTAAGAGTATTATATCAAAGAATGGCTGAACAAAGGATAAAATAAAGGAGAAATAAAATAGCAGCAAATTATTATAGAAAGAGGGGATAAGACAAACCAATGACCTCTTGTAAAATGAATTAAAAAAATAATAATTTTAGTGAATTTGAATTTAAATTGAGTTTGGTACAAATGAGTTCTCTGCTGGAGTGTTTGTCTCATTCAGTTCCAAATCCCTGCAGGTGTATCGGCTAACTCTGATAGCAAACTAGTATATTACATGCACACGCTGCTTGGGAAGTTTGAACCAATGCTGGTACCTCTGCAAGGTTGTAGTCCACTATAATGTTTTCCACTTTAATCAGTTTATATCTAGAGCACAGTTAGACAGAGAGTACATTGTAGCAGTACAGTAGAGCCTGAGAGGAACTGTTTCTGATAATGAATGTCAATTTTTATGAACCATGCTGATTGTTCAGTTTTTGGGATTTTTTGTTTTTAAGAAAAGGGCAAAAAATTGAAGTACAGGAAAATGAGGGAAGGGAAGTTCTCTGGGGAACAAGAGTATTAAAAAAAATCTTAGTAATCAATCACTGTTGTGGACCAACAGGTTCAGGATAGAAATGCGATGGCCGTACCTGTAAATGGAGACATTCTCTATGAGGTCTGTGGTTTCTGTGTCTGTGATAACGATGCCTTTCGGTGAGACCGTCAGTGTTACTTTCCGAAACTTCTTTGCACCGGCTCTGGCCTGTGGATATTGAACACAAAACATATACAGTAATGTGCAAAAGTCTTGAGCCACCCCTAGTTTCGTCCAGTGAACAACAGTTCTCCAGGCTTTCTGAAGGTCTTTCAAAGTTTTGGAATGTTTGTTGCTTTTTCACTCATTTTCAGTCCAGTCCTTGTACCTGACCATTTTCAGAGGATTTTTTTTCTTTTTGTTAAGATGCTTAACACTCAAATATATATTTTTCAAGCATAAAGAGGTACCCAACTCAAGGGATGAACCTGTATCGTATGTACAAAAATAGACAACATAGCAAAGAAGAAACTTCAAGCAGTCTTTTTAAAGTGTATCTTTAAGCACTTTGTTACTAGTAGCCTGTGCCATTTCTTTAGTTGACATGAAATAGTCATTTTGTACAACCAATCAAGAGCAGGTGAAGAGTATATGAAGGTCATGTCTTTAAGAAATAGAAAGCAATCCATCAAAGACCTGACACAGGATCTAAGAGATGGATATAGCCCTTCAGTTGATCCGTCTACTGTTCTCTCAAGCCTCATCAAAGGTGAGGTTGAAATGGAAGTGTGGCTGTATTTATGCCAAATTAAATCAGTGGCAAGAGTTCTGATGGGGTGATGAATTCAAAGTGACATTTTTGGTTCAAATTTCTGTCAACGTGTACGGATGAGGTCAGGAGAGAGGTACAACAGTGAGTATCTACAGCCATCTGTAAAACACCTTGGAGGCTCTGTCATGGTTGCATTTTAGCCAGCGATGTTGGAGATCTTGTCAAAATGAATGCAATTATGAACGCAGAAAAATATAGTCAGATTTAGATCCAACATGTAATATCATCTGGAACGTGTCTCAATGGCATGTTCCAGATAGTATTTTTGCACGACAATAATCTCAAACTCGCTTCAATAAAAGCATACCAGGATAAAAAAAACAGACAATGAAACACTACCTTAATATTGTTGAGGCAGTGTGGGATCATCTTGATAAAGAATGGGGGAAAAAAGGCAGCCAAAATCCAAAAAGGAGCTTTGAATGTCCTTCAGTAACTTAGAGAAGTATTCCTGAATACTAGTTAAACATTTTTTCTTAAAAAAAGAAAGCCTGGCTATGTTGAGGAATAAAGGAGGCCATTGCTGCACCCGTTTCTCATTTTCCTATCAAAAACTAGGAAAAAGGAAGGGTGGCTGAAGACTTCTGCACAGCAGACACACACTGTGTATACAAACATAGATGAAAGAAGATGAAGAAACTGGAGGAAATGTTGCCTCATAGAAGAAAATGCAGGCCTTCTATGTCACTCTGACATTAATACGAAATGACCTTCTGATCAAACACTAAAAGCCCTCAACTTGTAAACAGTATGCTGTTAAGCAAAACCAAGCAGCCTGCTTTATAAAAAGCGACAGAATGAGGGGAGAAAAGCTGCAACATGCAGCCCAGAATCATCACTCCAGGTCAGGCCAGCAGCCACTGACTCTCCCTGAAACTTTACACCATCTGGATTTCCAGAAAATGCAGCCATAGTGCTGAGCTTTTGCCCTACATGAGTGACTGTTGACAGTGACAATGACCTCCAGATAATACAATTAAATAGCAAATGAAAGCAGTTTTTTGCGACACTCAACAGATATCAGGCTAAGCATCAGTAGAGTGACCACCAATGAATAGATTAAATACATATAAATACAAATACATTTAAAGAACTACATAATTTAGTATTTCCATATGTTGAATTGTGTAAGAACTCTTTTATTCATAAAAGAATGATGGTGAGAAGCTAAAGATCAGTAGGAGTGAGATCTTTGCTTAAACAAAACTAGGACTTCTCAAGGACAATGGGAATGGTGCCATGGCTTGCTGTAGGAATTGTAATACCCTGGAGATGGTGACATTGAACAATAGTCTCTGCTTAGAACCACAACTCTTAAAAGCGTGCTGTAGCTGATTGTGGTAGCTCTTTCATGCAGGAAGCGCTAACGGCTACAGTTGCCGGCGTCATGTTTCGAGTGCCATGCCACAAGGCAAAAACCAATCTGTCAGCTTGAGATACGCCAAGTTCAGCCTTTCTCTATGTTTGCTTCCCCTGTCTTGTCTAATCATGTCTTACTGAAGCATGTAGTGAACAGAAAAGTCACTCATTTATTCAATATACCCATTCAGTTCAGTCAATTATAATGGTTACCGAGGGAACAGACTTTTTGTCTTGGTGTAAATCAACTGATTCTTAATCCCACCATTAGGTTTGGTTCAGTCTCTAATTGAGAGGCGGGGGATTTATGATTGTACTGCTGCCTGTGCCAGGCTGTTCATTCTGCAAAGAAACATCAGACATTTGCATTGTTGAGAAAGTGCCAAGTGAATAGGTGTGCAAGTGTGAGCGTTAGTAGAAACAGAAACATGAGTATCAATTTGCATGAATAAAAACAGTCCAGGAATTGGCTTCTTGGTATGTATTCCAAGTTAACTGGTTTAAATGCAATGGTTTTCTTGTAGTTTCAAGAGAAAACTGCCAGCCGGCTGAACTAATGTAGAAAACCGTACCCAGAAATCCCCAGTATGCTGGTGGTAAGCACAAACATGAAAACAGAGATTGGCCTTCTGCATGTGTGCAACCCCTGATAATCCTGGATTAGCTGCTCTATTTCCATGCATATACGTGCAAACCTTGACACAGAGATAAACTTTGTAAACAACTTGGCAAGCAAATTACAGAAATTTCCCTGTGAATGATGCTGATTACTTGGTTTAAGAGTAATCGCAGTAAGCTGTTAAATATTTCGCAGAACGTCTCAATCAAAAGATTTCCTTTAACTGAGCTGTTTATCCTTAATACTCATATAAGACAATAATCAAAGGTTATAGTTTAAATGATTCTGACAGTGTCACAGTGATTTTGCTCCTGTTATGATGACAATCAAATTCACTGACCCTTTGCTTGCTTATCTTTAAAACAATGTCCTGAGCCATTAAGATGACATGGATGAAATCTAAATTTAGCAATCAGTCATCTTAGAGTCATCTTAGAGTCACTCAGATAATGTGCACTGGAATTTGAAAGTACATTGTCACAGTAATCCTCTAAATAAATATCACTGCAGTTGAAATGTTCACAGTTTCCCTCTTTAAACTTTAGAAATATGATTGTGACCTTTGTGGTCTGGCTAACTAATTTCACTGTATAAGCAACTGTACATTGACAATAAAAACGTTCTAAGTTCTAGATCTTGATGACAGATTTTTGCTAATAGGGTATAATTTATACACTACTTAGTTTAGTAAAATCAAGTAATACCAGCACAGCTCATATAGTGACATGCATTATAATGCATTAGGTTTAAGCTTCTAATGGGGGATAGAGACTCACCGTGGCAACAATTCTGCGAATGGCAGCAGAGGCCATGTCCTCTCCTTTAGGCTGGCCCACCAGAGTCATACCCAGGTACTTCACGTTGAACACCATCCCCTCCAACAGAGTCTCCTTCGTGTCTGTCCAGTTCTCTGGCAGCTCTGGAAAAACAAGTTCATCCCAAAATAAGGTGTTAAGTTACTTTTTCTTTTTGGAAACCGACACACTTTCAAAGTAGTGCATTTGCAGGCTCATGCATATCACCTCAATTCCCAAAAAAGTTGTGACACTGTGGAAAATGGAAAACCAAAAGCAGAATGCAATCATTTGCAAATGTCACACATTCTGGAAAAATTTTTTCCCACTCTTTCAGGATCAGTTTCTAGGTCAGCGTGGTCATTCTAAAGATTGCTGAGCAAACAGTTTACGGTACTCAGCCCCAGCAACGTGTGAGCTGGCAAAGTGACATCACCGCTCCGCACATACTGGTATTAAATATAGAGTCAGATTTTGTGTAACATTAGAAATGTAAAACATGAACAGCTCTAAATATTTAAAATATCTCTGTGATATTTTAAATGGGACTAATTTGAACTTCACTTTTAAATCTAAATTAATTTTGAATGAAATGGGTAACCACTTTTGAATGATTGCATCATTACAGTAGAAAATAGTATGAATTTTAGTAAAAAAAAAAAAAACCCAAAACAAAACAAAACATCCACTGGCAAGCAAATCCAGGATCAGGGCTCTGATAATGCCATAACAGAATGCCTGCAATATCCTGTTGTCTGTGCGATTCCCAACAGGTAGTACCAGCTGTCCTCGAGCTGACTATTGCAGGCAGTGTCAGTGACTGCACCCATGCAGAGAGCTGAAAATATCTTTCAGAGACACCTGGACACCCTACAGATGAGCAGCAGGAGAACAACAACTTACAAAACTGCTACAGGCCACATTCTGTGATAAAAACCAACAGTTGAACAAGGGAAACATCTGAGCTACAGATTTTCAAATGACTCTTCCAACACCAAAGTGTGATTAAACTACAATAAATATAAAACTATGAAATAATCAACATTAAGCTCTAGCGCTTTCCCCCTCTGTCTTTCTTCTCCATATAAATTCAATGCTGCTTACACAATTGAATGAAATGAGAGAGTGAGATTGACAAAAGGAATGAGCAAGAAGAGCAGGGTGAGGGAAAAGAGACACGCACACACAGTGTCCAACACTCTATTGGGATATACTGGCACTAAATTCTCCACATGGGCTGAGCCATCTGTCACTGGCAGACCCCATGCAGCTGTGAAGCGAACAGCAAACACCGCCATCCCCGTCCCACTGCTTCCAACGACTCTGAATTATTAACTAATTTTCAATCACACTGTGGGGGCTGTTTCAGAACCAGAAAGCACATTTGGTGTTATGAAATGCAAATTCTAAGGTACGCAGTGGCCAGCTTACTGTAAATCATTTGACAGCTCTGGATGAGAGGTGGCTGCTGATAAGGAGTCCCATAATTTATCCTCCATGAAAGTTCTGCCTTTAAATGTAATATATTTACAGTCCCGTGTGACCTAGCTCACTACTACCTAGGAATGGTACTTGAATGATTTCCTAACCCCTTCTCACAGTGGTGTCCCTTCTCACAGAAGGTCAAAGGGCAGGTTTGGCTACATGACAGGAAAAAGGGGTTTCAGGCTTTTAAAGAAGAATACATGAAGGGAGAAATTAGATAAGGGACTCCATCCCTGGAAGGATTACTCACAAACAAATTCCATTGACTTTCACCGGCAAAGGGAGCAGGATTCTATATAATTACATTTTTGTTCTATTATGAATGGGTCGATGAGATTTTACTGAACTAATGCATTTAGGTTTTTCAAAATGTTACTGACCAAAGACGCAGATGCTGAAGGGACATTTAAAAAAAAAAAAAGAAAAGAAAAAAGAGCACACACACGTTTTTTAAAACACTAAAAACTGATATCAGTTTTTGACTGTTTGCTGTACCCCTCAATAATCTCTTCCTTCCACTGCCCATACTTATCATTGTGGTGTGCTTCAGGCTACAGCATAGACAAGAGACATGCGCATAAATGTAAAGTATGGTTTAAAAGCTGACAGAAGCTGCACACCCTTCCTAGCTTTCATAGTTAAATATAGCTTCAGAGAGCAACAGTATAAAATTATTTTTTACTTATGGTCTTAGGAAGTTTACACGAATAACTACATCTAACAAGTGTTATTAAAATTCTATTCAATTATATAAATAAAACTAAACTGAGAATGTATTACCAAATCACAACAACAGTCGCCTCAAGTTAAAGGAAATATTAGAAAGAAGCCCCATCAGATGAGCCACTATGAGCAAGTACATGGTGACAGTGGGAAGGAAAAACTCCCTATTAACAGGAAGAAACATCAAGCAAGACCAGCCTCAGGGAGGGCTAGCAATCTGCCGCCACCAAATGAGAGTGACACGAGGGAGAAATCAGTTTATGTTTTGTGTGTCTTAAAGAAAAAAAGTACCAGCTGAGATTGGCTTATTTTAACTATCAAATATCGGTATTAGTCTAAAAACCCAATATTAACCTAAATACATACAAATGTTTTTGTTTGTTTGTTTGTTTGGTTTTTACACAAACTGGTCAACAGATTACTCTCATGGGTGAAGTTGTCAAAAAAACATAGTCAATACTAATAGATAAAAATTACTATCAGATAAGAGAGCGGTCCCCAACCCCCGGGCCGAGTCGTTTGGTACCGTGCCGCGAGAGCTGAGGCTCGGGTGTGAAATGTATGGTTTTCAGGTTTTTTATCGTTAACTCGGTTTCCCTGGGTCTTTTCCCGTGTTGTAGTCGTGTGTCTTATTTTGAAAGAAATAGTTACACGTTGCCATAGCGACCAGAGAGCATTAAGGGGCAGGAGGATGTTACTCTCAATGTTGTTGCCGCATTTCAGGAGGACGCTGCTAATAAAGTTACACAATTACACAGTGAATTCGTGTTTATTATTATATTTACAAAATACCACAGTTTTTCTCTTGGCCGTATCATTTTATTTTGTTGTATTTATCCGCGACACCTTAAAGGCCGGTCCATGAAAATATTGTCTGACATTAAACCGGCCCGTGGCACAAAAAAGGTTGGGAACCTTAAACCTAACCGAAAAAATAGCGTTTTACGCTCTTTTTGCACACTATGTTTTTCATACATGTCTTATAGTTGCGTTACTCTATTTTTTTATGCTATGTGAGAAATTGATGACATTAGTAAACTAGTATTATAATCCTATTCACAGTTAACTCATTTGTTACACGGCAGCTGTGCTCAGGCAAAGCCCTAATGTTTACCACTGCTCATGGGCTAATCTGTTTTAAAATATTAATAAAATATCTTACAAATAACAGGGGGGGAAAAACAAATTTTTTTAATACACATGCGTCAAATTTTTAACATTTCCTGTTTAGTTTTCATCATTTCAGTTAAGGGATAGCTGACTTTACCTGGGACATACACTTTTCTCAGTCTTTACCATCATATACCTATTTAAGACCCTTTTACATCACAAAAGTT